>NC_064615.1:427899215-428219215 GCF_023898315.1 Schistocerca nitens | reverse complement strand
CCATTTCATTTTGACGCAAATGTGTGGTACTACCTCGACGCTAGACGCTCTATACCCAAAACGACGGATTGCTAGAGGGGCTGTTAAGGCGATCAGAAGTTATACCTCTTGACTATATTCTACAGTTCCTGCAACATCAGATGACGTTTTCGCGCGAGGAGAAATACTGAACAGTTTTTGTTTATCATTTAGATAGTAAACGCGTCTTTACATCCAGTGCCACCGGAGGAAGCGTTAGCAGTCGGGTAAGTCTACAATAAGGCAGTATAGAGTCATGTTGCCTTCCGTCATTCTAAGAAAGATCGCTCTAAAATGCTAGTCTCTCTTTTCCTGTTAACTGATATAAAGCTGGGTTGTTTCACCTTTTTGTACTCGTACTTCCGTTTAGCTACACCACACAGCATATAATGTAGTCGCCTTTATTCTTAAACACTTGGTGAAAGTGGTACGGTATATTTTCCTCTAGTGTAAATTAATTAACCGGAGAACATCCAGAGCATCAAATAAGCTTGCAACATAAAAACAGAAACACTGCAGTGACAAAGAATGTTTGCAGGAGGATTGAACTCAAACGCCCCGAGGACGACGAGGTGTTAGATACTGAGCTCATGCTGGGAATGGAGAGCGACAGGGAACAAAATCGGCTGAGCCTGTTTCACATGAGCCATCTCAATATTTGCCTTAAGCAATTTGAGGAAACCACAGAAGACCTAAGTCTGGACGACTGGGCACGGACTTGAACCCTCGTTCTCCCAAATGTGGCTCTAGTGTCACAACATGATATAGTAAATGATGCTAGCGGCAGGCCGCTGTGGCCGAGAGGTTCTAGGCACTTCAGTCCGGAACCACGCGACTGCTACGGTCGCAGGTTCGAATCCTGCCTCGGGTATGGATGTGTGTGACGTCCTTAGGTTAGTTAGGTTTAAATAGTTCTAAGGTCTAGGGGACTGATGACCTCAGATGTTAAGTCCCATAGTGCTCAGAGCCATTTGAACCATTTGATGTTAGCGTCATTTACACATAGCGTGGTGAAATTCATGTGCACATTCCTTCAAAATTCAAATCATCGTCATTCGTCCTACATAAATATTTGATTAAGTAATACAGTTCAGTTATTTCCTCAGAGGTTTGCCAAAGAATGGAATTAGAAATTTACTTTATATTCGGAACATTGTCTTTCTGAATGGATTAGGTATTAGCAGGGGCATGGATAGAAGGCTGACCTGGAACTTTTTATGAACTTGATGTTTTCCAGCCAGAGGCCGTCAGAAATCCGTCCTCGCATTCGTGGATGTTCTACACCACCTACTCTCTTAGTTATACAAAAAACCTATCATGTCCTTAAAAAGAGATATAAATTATTTAAAAAGGACTTCCCAATTACTGTTAAATAATCTGCATTTTCGTATTTACGTAACTAAACACAATGCAGTGTTATTATTGCTTGAATATCACTAAAAGAGACACTTAAAGTTCTTCTTTTTCTTTATGTTAAACTTTTTCACTTAGAATTGGGAAGTAAATAAGTGAGAACATAGTTTTTAATGTAGATGATACATCCAGCGCTTTGATAAGCGCATTTTGTCTGTTACGTTTCAGGAACTGGGCAACGTCAACCCAGCATACGTCAGCGACAATGCGGAAACCAATGGACGCAAATTGTCAGTTGCCTCTGACAATTCAGCAAAGGTAGGGGAGGTATGTATCTGCAGGCTGTTAATATTAGCTGCATTGTTCTCGTACCGAAGAATTATCAATCTGATTATTCTGGTAGACTGGTTAATTCTATTTATTGTAGTTTGCTTGAATAAAATAAAAATATGTACATATACTATATCATTGGTTAAAAATCGCGTCTATCGGCATAAACATGAGAGTTAGAGTTCAACATAGAGTTAAACACAGAGTTGCAAAAATATCACAAATAGGAGCTTTCTTTAGCTAGCGAGGTTAGCATTTCCTTAGCTTGAAAAAAAGCTATGATCGAAGGTCCGTTAGCTAACAGAAAATTCAAGATATGCGAATTTCTATGATGAAATGAACTGTAAGACAAGCTAATTAAAAAATATTGTCAGTCTTCAAACTAGTTCATTATTTTTTACTTCACCGGTCTAATTTCAGGTTTACGTAGGTAAAATGTTTTCCTTTGTTAACTTTTTAAGCCGTTATGTGCCAAGGCCTCGTCGAGTGAAAACCGATGTTACAGACGTTACGTTAGCATGTGAACAGTACGCATACATTTTCTTACGCAGCGAGGAACGTTCACAAAAGGTTCACACCACTTTAACTGCTTATTGCAGGAAGTGTGTTGTTACATTCCTACCCGCCAACATTGAGACTGCATTTAACTCAAATTCCATGCTTTTTTAGACGAGACTTGACGATATTGCAGTACCTGTGTTCAGAATTACAATGCAACGTTGCTTCGGATACGTAAGCAAGTCCGGAAGAACAGGCACTGCTGCGACTACAGCCGTTATGAAAGACATGAAATTTATTCGCATTTGCGAATATGAACAACAGCAATTGTGTAGTACAATGACGACAGCGAAAATTTGTGCCGGACCGTGACTCAAAAACGGATTTTCCGCTTATATCGATCTGCCGCCTTACGTTTAGGTTACCATGCCTGAGCAACTCAGGCACAGCAGTAACATATTTACTCGCCGACACCGGGCAAGCGACATTCAATTAAAATGTCTCCCCTGTACGGAAATACACATAATGAACGTACGAGTGCAGGTTCTTGACACATGATTCACGACATATGGAAGTTTGGGTGCGGCCCCGAGTCGTACTCGCATAACCTAATGGTAAGGCGACCGCTCGCGATAAGTGCATATCCGGGATCGCGTCCCAGTCCGGCACAAATACTCACTGTCGTCGTTCCATTATACAACTGATGGGTGTCGATATTCACAACTGCGAATGAATTTCATGTAGATTGGGGAAAGGCTGTTGGCCCACAACAACTTCAAGATTTCGCTGCACACCAACCTGAAAAAGTTTGAAATCGTGATGTAAAATTTAGCAAAGTCTGAGCCACACTTCCCAAATCATATTTTTATTACGTCGGATATTTGGGTGGCTATTTGATAGTGACATTTCTAGATTTCTGCTGCAAGTGTCAAATTCACTCATACGCACATTTCTCAGCAATCGAGCACTTACAGTGAATTGTCTGTAATGAGTCAACCATTATTAAGGAATAAGTAAAAAAATATTTTATTGAAACCGTAATGGAAACGTGTGTAGGTTAGTATATAATTCGCAAGGAGGGCTGTTTCACATAGACACTCACCCATTCGAAAAATATTTAACCCTTCACATAATACGTAGTAGTTTTTGAGACTATCTTGTCTGGAATGAACACCTAAACCTACATTTTCTGAATCAGCCTTTCTCAAAGTGCTGTGCAAGAGATCATTAGTTTACGCAGACCGCTGTGTTTGTAATCGTATCTCTTTGACATATGTTTGTACGCAATACGAAACTGCGGTATGATGCAACAATGCCTTGGACATACTGATTGTTAAAAAAAGCGTTCCTTTGACACTAGGCAATATTCATAAGTTTCTGAAGCACTTAACTAGCAGAACTGAAAGTGCTGTTTTATAAATATAGCACTGACAGTGTATATGGCTTCCAATCATACCTTATGAACCTGAATTCACGCAACATCAGTAAACATAAGTACTTAATACGCCATTAAAAATTAATTTGGAATTATATTTTTAGAATAATCGTCATTTTTACTTGCAAAGGTTGTGTATTTAGCCAACTCGCATTATCTGCATAAGACTGTCAGGCAATATAAACTCTTCTGCAACAAAGACTTCATTTAGTCTGTTAGATTATTGGTTCTTAAGGCTGAAAGTATCGTTGGGTCTAAAGTTCATAGAGCGAAGTTTTGGAAGTCCGTATATGTTTGTTTTCTCCATATATCTCTCCTGTAAAAGCTCTCTGCCGTAATTTGGAGCTCCTGTCATTTATTACGTAGCATTACTCCAAATTCAGTACCGACGACATTCTTTCAATAATTACAGTATAAACTTACCTTACATAAATTCGTAGTGTACAAACACTAGCAATGAGCACATTGAAAATTTAAAATTCTAGCAGCAGTATTTTTGTTGCAAAACTAGTTGGAATAAAGGTTTCAATTACATCGAAGATACAACCTTTTCTAAAATATTTATTGTCAGTTCTAATAACTACTCGAGATTGTTAATTTTATTAAAACAAAAGAAACTTTGAAATTCTGAAAGCGGGCCCTCTTCGATCGTCGCTAATGTCTGTCGGAAATATTCACCGTTTTTATCTTTGTGTATACTGACCCTTATTTTGGGAAAGCAAAAGTATTGCTTCATCTCCATAAAATCGTAACGTAGTGCCTGCAGATGTACAGTACATCATTATTTTGAATTTAATGTGCTTCGCTGCTGTTATCATCAGTTCCCACATTTGTCACAATTTTACTTTTAACGGCACGTATTTCGTTTCGATGAAATAAAATCGAAATCATCGAGCTTTCTATTATCCTATTTTCCTCTTTCTCCTGTCTTTCACAGACGTTGCTGCTCAGTTAAATAGTGTTGGATGTCATTTTTCATTTGTAACATATTTTAAGAAAATTTCTACAAGCGTTTTTCAGGTAATTTAGTTTCACATCAAAATAAAAACCTGAAACATAAAAATTCTGCACGATCTCAAATCAGCCGTTAACAAATTTTGAATTCAGCATGACAAATAGCATTTTTCAATGACATTAGCCGTTTCTAGGATTTGAAATGACCAGTAGCAACAGATAAAAATTTGTGCCGGACCGTGACCCTAATTCGGATCTCCCGTTTAACGCGAGCGCTCTGACTAACCGCATTTTTTTTTTTTTATTCTTTACTCGAACTCGAGACCTTTGCCTTTCGCGGGCAAGTACTCTACCAACTTTTTTTTTCTTTTTTCTTTTTTTTTTAAATATTGTGAGGGGTTTTATTTATTTATTTTATATGAAGGAAGGTAGGAGAAACAGAAACCTTTATTATTCACAAAATAAACATAGTACGTCCTGCCACATGATAACTGTTCTGGAAGGATCCTCGCTGCCGTCCTACCATGCAGCATGAAATAACAACAAAATCGAAGTGGGGCCACCTCCGGCACCCTAAAGAAAAGTATGTTGGATATGAAAACAAAATTTGAAATACATCCATTTGATAACTGTTCAAGCGTGAGTTTTTCGTAGGTCGCATACTCGCATGGTGTTCTTAGTCGATCACTTTAACTTGGTCGGTTTCACAACGACAGCACCGCCGCTCATCTTTGCGCACCCGGCACACCCCAGGTATATGGCGGGTCCGCAAAAACCGTTACTAGGAAATTGGCATACCAATCCTTGTAGTTTTGTAGCCGTAATAGTGTTGTGTGTCCACCTTGCAAGTATTGCCAGTAATCCAGGACGTGGAGTAAGTTCGTACGTGAGTCTCTATAGATGTAATGGACCGTCATACCTGTGATCCACGCCACCGCGTTCGTCTTATGACGCGGAAAATACGTTTCCTCTGGAAAAAATACTATGTCAGAAGAGACTGCTGCATAGATAGTGCGCCGCATGAACGCTATTATCTTTCTTGCGAGAGTCCAGACAGCCAATGCCTCGCCGCAGACCAGCCGATGGTCGTCCGTATCCAGCACGCCGCATTGCTGACACAAGGGCGAATCCGCCAAATGTATTGCGTACTTTCTATCGTTTGTAGGGTATTTTCGGTTGACGACAATGTACCATGTTGATCTGACTGATGTAGGCAGGTGGGGGTGGTGGACCGTGCGCCACACCACGTGCCAATTAACAGCTGGATGTTTGCGTTCCACCCTATTCCGGGCGATCTGTCGAAGAAGCAGATGGTACACGTCCTTCGATGTCGACTGTCGGGTCGTCGGTAAACGCTCTCCAACGTAACTGTGTTCCACGATGAACGTGCGCACATACGTTAAAGGGGGCGATATATGGCCGACACTGACTGGAGGAAGATGCGATGTTGGTACGAGTTCTTCGATGATCGTCCCCGTAAGCGAGTGGTTCCTGTTGCGCCACCGTTTGAGCATAGTATTAATAAACATGGCACGCGCCTTCTCGTGCACGTTCACTAAACCAACGCCCCCCTCTCGCGCTGGGAGGGTAAGCGTGTTGTACTGTACCTTAAAGAGTTGTCCCAGGCACACATAGTACCCAAAAGCCGCCTGAATCCTCATAGCCATCGTACGCGTCAAGGGGAGAAGGTGTGTCAGGTGGCACATCATGGGCGCAAGATAAAGGTTGACGAGTAACACTCGCTGCAGCATATCCATCGACCGTAGGGCGTTTAGTCGTACTGCCGTGCGGATTCTGAGTAACAGTCTTCGGTAGTTGTCCGCAGCCGTCCCCGCTGTCTCTTTATGAAAGGTGATACCCAAACAGCGGAGGGTTTCCACCGCAGGTAAGGGCCCTTCCGTTCCCGGTTCTAGTCCACGCCCCACATGCATGAATTGTGATTTTCGGTAGTTGACCACACTTCCAGCTGCCATCCCATACGTCTGTAGCCAATCCAGTGCTGTTTGAGTCTCCCTCTCATTCCGCACGAGGAACACAATATCATCCGCGTATGCTCTGCATTTGAATGATAAATGCCGTAGGGAGATCCCGGTAAGACGGCGGCGAAGGCCTGCGAGGCACGGTTCTAAGGCGATCGCATAAAGGAGGATCGACGAGGGGCAACCCTGTCTCACTGATCTTAAGATCTTAAAATACTCAGTTCTCCCTCCGTTGACCACCATCGCTGATCTGGCGCCGTGCAACAGCCGCATCACAGCACTGGTCAGTAATGGCGAGACACCCATCCTGTTCATCACCGCCGCGAGGTACACATGATCCACGCGATCAAAAGCATGATCGAAATCTACAGCAACCATCGCCCCCCGGAGGCGGCATGCAGCCGCGAGGGCGACGACGTCACGATAGTCTCCCACGGCTGTGTGGATATCACTGATGCCGCCAAGACAAGTCTGGTCGGCATGTATTCGATGCTCCAGCGACTTTTTGATACGACTTCCCAGGATGCGCATGAAGATCTTGTAGTCACTATTAAGGAGGGTCAAGGGGCGATAATCACAAGGCCGTTTGCCACCACGGGGCTTCGGTATCGGTATCATGAGCCCTTCCGTGAATTGAATGTGAACCGGTACTTCTTGCCGCAGAAGCTCATTAAACATACATAGCCACATCGGTGTCATAATGGTCACGAAGGCACGGTAAAATTCCAACGGGAATCCATCTGGACCTGGGGACTTGTTGCAAGCACCTCGTGTAATCGCTTCCTCCAGCTCTTCACAAGTAATTTCATATAACCCGTCTGCTTCCCCGTTCACACTCGTCGCGTCTGGGATCTCTTCCAGGACGTTCCCCAGCTCCCTCGGACCCTCCCCATTGCACGCATAGAATCTGCTAAAATGATCCGTGAACGCCTGTGCTATGCCCCTTTGTGTTGTAAAACGACGGCCATCGCCGAGATCGATCTCATGTATTAAATTCCTGCGTCTTCTTCGTCTTTCCTTTATCACGTAATGCATCGAGGGAACCTCGTTGGGCAGGAAATCCTGCGACCTCGCGCGTATCATCGTACCTGCCATCCTCTGCTTCGCAAGTTGTACCAGCTTCGCCTTAACTCGGTGGACGGCCGTCTGGCGTTCTGGTGTAGGTGGTTGAGCTAACAGTTCCCGGAGAGCCGTAAAGTAAAACTCAGTGGTCGTGCGCTGCCATTGAGAAACCTCCTTCCCGTAACCTATTAACGTCCTCCGTAAAGCTGGCTTCGCGCACTCGATCCACCACTGCAGGATAGAACCGAAAGAATTTCGGCGACGGAGACAGCCATGCCACGCGTCCTCCACCATGCGTCGGCATTCTGCATCTCGCAGGTGGGAGACGTTCATCTTCCAATTACCCCTCCGTCTCCATACCTTCTGTCTATCAAGGTTAACCGTACAAATATATGCCTCGTGGTCCGTAAACGCTGTCGGCCATATTTCTGCGTCCACCGTCGACACTGCTAACGCCCTTGAAACGTAGATTCGGTCCAAACGGCCCGCGGAGTGGCTAGTAAAAAATGTATATCCTGGTTGGTTGCGATACTTCAGGTCCCATGTATCGACTAATTCCATCCCGTTGACCAGCTCCCTAAGTTCTGGGCTAGTAGTATAGTTAGGTTGTTGGTCCTTTCTGTCAAGCACACAATTAAAATCTCCGCCGAGTATGCAACCATCGTATCGTCCCTGGAACAACGGTGCAATCTCATGGGCGTAAAAATCTGCTCTGTCCCTTCTCTTATCCGAGCCTGACGGTGCGTATATGTTGATCAAACGTATTCCTCCTATGGTCACGGCCGTACCACGGGCAGAAGGCAAATACTCTACTTCGTCTGCACGTATCCCTTCCTTTAATAATATAGCTGTGCCAACGCCTCTCTCGTCACACGGGGAACAGTAAACGTCGTAACCGTAAAAGTCCGAGGGGGGAAGTACCCGAACTTCTTGTACTAGTGCGATGTCTAAATCCGCAGCCTTTATCATGTCACTGAGCATCTTGATTTTTACCGGCGTCCCAATGCTATTGATGTTAACAGACCCTATCCGATAAGCTTGTTGCATGGCGGTCTACGTAGATAGGGTACCGTACGGTCGCTAATTTTGCCGTACATAGGCTGCTGTCGGACTAACGTCCCCCGCCGTCCCCTCATAGTGTCTGCCATTATTCCGTGCACTCTGCCGATCTTACACCGGGAGAGTGCGTGGGAGCAGTTCCTCCGGCATCATCTGTCCCCCACGGGGGTGGCTCTTCTGACCAGTCCCCTAGTGTCCCATCGTTGTCGTGCGGTGCAGGCGCCGTAGCCTCCTCAGTAGCCTGTTGCCGTGTATTGAGCTCCTTCGCTGTGTCTGGAGCATAATCAGCGGTAGGCCGTGTCGCCGTCCCGCTGGCCACAGTTGCATCCACGCTAGGCAGTTCTTCTGTATCCATGGTCGTCTGTTCTGTACCCGTAAACTTCTCAGAATTATCTGCTAGATCAGAGTGGTCGTTCTCCACCGTGAGGCGGCGCTTCTTCCGGCGTTTTGGTGAGCGCTGTTTACGTTGCCGGGCCTCGGAATCAGAGGTCAGCATGGTCTCCAGTTGTTCGTGGGGGACGTCAGAATCGTGCGCCGTCGTATTATCGACGTCTCCAAGTGCCTTATCGGAAGGGGCCGCAAGCGGAACCGAAGAGAGGGCGTCCTGTGACTGCTGCAGGCGGTCCAGCGCAACGTCGTCTTTCTGTGGCTCGCCACGATCCGCCGCTGTCTGTGTGTTCTGGTACGCGTCTGTCTCGCGGCCCACGTCATCGCGTAATGCGGCGACGTAAGTCATGGGGAGCACAGTCAGATGCGGCGTGAGGGGTGGATCATCCCGTGGCAGCTGTAATAACCTTCGTTGAGCACACTCAGAACGTATGTGTCCCTCCTTCCCACATCCAGAGCACGTCCTTGGTTGTCCGTCGTAAATGACAATCGCCCTACAACCGGCGATGTACAAGTATGACGGGACGTGTTTTCGAAGTTCAATCCGTATTTGTCTGACGCCATTGAGGACAGGATACGTCTTCAAACTCGCCCATTTTTCAGCCACGTGGGATAGGACCGTTCCGTAAGGACGCAGGGCGTCTGTCACCAATTCTTCTGGCACTTCGAATGGAAGCTCAAAGACGCGGATCGTTCGGAGTCCCATGCCGGCGTGTTCAACTGTTACCGCTCCAACATTCCCGTCCGAATGACAGAAACGAAGTCCTTGTCGGTGTCGAAGTAGTAGTTCGTCACATGCCGCTTCATTTATAAGCTTGACATAAACCACGCTGCTGACTATAGATAAGTGTATTCCAACTAGAACGTCAGGTTCGATTTTCACCTCGTCCCGTAAATAACGTTCGATCTCGTAACCCTTCGGTCGAGCATATTCGTTAGCAAAACTAAATTTCAGTGTCGATTTGCGGAACGACAAGGCCATGATTCGTTCTATGTATTACCGCGACACACCGCTACACACGTAACGTAAACACCTCTCGCGCAGACGTGCGGCAGGGACGTAAACACCGTCCGAACCGCTGCGCCGCTAAAGGCTGACTGGCCATCCGAGCACGCTTCCGAGCCGACCCAAATCCCCAGCCTGTTGCACACTGCTAGCGTAGCGTCTCCTACCCGTGAACCGCTGTCCAAAAGAACAAACATCACGTATGTGTAAGTATCAGTAAGGTGCGATGCCCGATCTTTGCGAGAATCCGAAATGGCGAATGAAAGCTTCATGGGTAGGTGACGCTATGTCAGTAGTGTGTAATAGGCTGGGAATTTGAGTCGGATGGAAAGTGTGCTCGGATAGCCGATTCGTTTAAGCGACGGTTCAAATTAAGCAGGAACATTGGGTTCGAGCACAAATTTTCATCTGTTCTCATTGAATCATTTCAATGTCCAAAAACGGCTTCGAAAAGTATTTGCATGGCCGCTGAATCACTTAAGGTGTCCGTTATTTCAGATATGTCTCGAAGAACAGACACCACATACTGGGTGTCTGTCCTAAGAGTCATCAGAAGCATTTTCTGTGGTGTTTGAGCGATATTTGCAATTTCATTTTCGCATTGTATAGCTGGATTCAGCCCAGGCAAACAGAGCTCATCACGTCTTTCATGCGACTCGTAGTGTTACTTTTAAAAGAGGAATTTTAAGTGTCCATTCAACAGAGAGGTCCCATATTGGTCTAGTGCGATATTTGTTTTATCGAGACGTATTAACTGGGACAAGTGGCGACAGCACTGCACTGGCCCCCGCTAACTGCTACTGCGAAGCCATTGGAGTGCTGTCTATTCTCCGCGTTTTACTATCCCTGTTAATAAGTATCGATAAAACGATTATCCGTCTAGACTAATTTGGGAGCACTGTATCGAATGGGCTCGTAAAATTCCGATTTACAAATAATTTTATTTGTGATGAGAAGGATTCCGACGCATTATATTGTCACGGGGCATCACGTGAAAGACGTGATGTGTGGTAATTGTTTGGGCTGACTGCAGTTAGAGAATACATAAACTAAATTTCAAATACCTGCGGAAACAGCGGAGCAAATGCATCTGTCGAATCTTTGTAGAGGCACCAGGTACGTATCACTATTTTTTTCTATGGCTAAGTGTTGTCTCACAAATGAGCAATTTATTTTATTGCAAAGATTTGCCCAAAATTTATTAATATAAAATAATCGTACCCGGCTAACGGAAGATCTGCACACGTGGGAGAAGTCTGCAGCCAAGATAATTACTGAAATGTTATTATAGCTTAATCTGATGTTTTTGTCAACGTAGCACAAAAGTCTGGAAGCCAATAACAACTATTTCAATATGAAAGGAATTTTTTTGTAAGAATTTCGGTACGAAACAGATTATACTTTTAAACTTATCTGTGGCATGTCTGACAGCTTTGTGTGTTGAAAGAGTGCTTCATATCCATCAGCATAGTTATTTAATTTTTATGTAATGCCTGTTGCGGATAATGTGGCAGATTTTCTATACATTCAAACTGAATATTCTAGTAATTCATGCGACCCCTCAGCTGTGTTTAGCTTGCTGACGGCAACGTCACGGAAGTGCGGGAATGCCTGCGAGAAACGTGAGCTATAGCGGCCGTTACCTTGTTGAAAACTGACTCTCGGGTGTCCCTACAAGAACAGCAGCACATGGGGCCGCGGTAGGGTGGCTGTAAAGATCGTGCAATCAGCGACCGCCGCACTTTTGCCGATGGTTGTCAATGCAGCAGTGTAGAAAATGAAGTACGGTACTACAGACTTCTGTGCTGTGATATGTTGTCACTGATGTGAACAGGTGACAGTTAACAATGAGAAGGTAACAAGTTTTCTGTTTGTAGTAATATCTTCTGCTCGTTCTTGAATCAATGGCGGATCATTTACATCTTTTCTAAATTACAGCGACAGTAATACTAGTTTCTTGAGTGCTGACCAAGACGTGCCTTGATTATATCTGTTCCATGTCTTTTATGGCCTGTGTAGCTCGCAGAAGAAAAGTTTTACTCGTATATTTTCGGTAGTGCTCTCATCTAACATCTTTTACTGTTACTGAAACTTGTTCGAAGGATATGCACTTTTATGAAAACAAAGATAATATTCATTTGGTAAGACAAAGAAAAGATGAAGTCTATTGTCTCATCGTTATCGGCGTCTTTAGGGGTGGAGAAATAGCTCGCTGAATTTGTTGAAGCAACCGTCCATAATTAATTTATAAAAATTATGATAAACCTCACAACTGAGTGGCCGGATTGAAAGGAATTTGAACCATACCCCTCCAGAATATATGATGTCTCTCTAACAGTCGTCAGGCGCATTTTCACTGGTGTTTCGGCAGATATCTGCAATTTTGTTTTTGCATTGTGTAGTCGAAGTCAGCCCAAACAAATGCTGATCATCATGTCTTTCATGTGACGTCAAGCGTTGATGGAAAGCGTCAGTTTGTTTGCCGTTGCAAAGAAAATTATTTTTCAAGTGGAATTTTACGTGCCCATTCGACAGAGCGGTCTCAAATTAGTCTAGTGGGATATTCGTTTTACCGATGTATGTTAACAGGGACAGTAAGACACGAGGAACAACGAGCACTCCAGCCGCGGCAGCACTGCCCTGACCCTCGCTGACTGCACCTCCACGCAGCTGCGCTTCTCACAAGGGAGACTCCATCGCAGCACTCCTCAAATTTAGGTGTAAGATAGTCCAGTGGATATCCGGTCAAAAACTGAACGCAGATCAAGCATTAAAACAGGAACAAGGTGTACTGAACTGTGGAAAAAGAAGCTAAATAGAAACAGTGAACGGTCCAAGGTCGAGATGGGCAAGCTCCCACGAATTGGAAGAACCACGCGTCGTGGTTGTATGGTTGCAGTGTTGGAGGGCAAACCGGAAGTTCCGTACTCAAATCTCCCACGTGATAATTTTTTTTTTTTTTTATGGACTTTTCGTCCGGTCGCTGACCTGTCTGTTCTTCATCTGTAGTCTTGATAACTTTCATGCTATACATTTGTTATAGGATGTAAGAATATATTACCTTCCCAAGTAAATGTGATGAAGAGTGAGAGCAGACGAGTTGCCGCGTATACCTCTCACTGAAATGAAAACAACATTTAAACGGTTGTGAACAATATTACAACAAAGACATTCAAGAGTCAAAACTTGTGAAACGGAGCGCAAGACTCATGGCATGTGGTACTTGTGTAGAACAGATAGGACGTACTTACGTCTAGAGGTCCCTTCTTTACAGCTCGCTGTTGCAAACGGATTTTACAACACGACACAGACACAAATTTGAATACAGCGAACAGACACGTCAATGACCGGACAGACCGTTCATAATCCGGCAAGAAAAGAAATGGGACACGAGGGAGATTCGAATACGAATCTCCCCTTTCGCAATCCCACACCTCGAACACACAACCACGAGGCCGTTGCTCTTCAAATGCGCTCGATGTTGCAAGTCTTAAGCTTGGACCGTTCACTATTCCTATTTTGCTTTTTTTTTTACAACTGAGTACACCTTTTTCGTGTTTTCATGGTTGATGCTGCGAATACGTAGGAAGAAAGATCCTTTATCATTTAGCTACAATATAGCAGGTCAGCAACTGGAAGCAGTTAATTCCATAAATTATCTGGGAGTAGGTATTAGGAGTGATTTAAAATGGAATGGCCATATAAAATTAATCGTCGGTAAAGCAGATGCCAGACAGATTCATTGGAAGACCCCTAAGGAAATGCAGTCCGAAAACAAAGGAAGTAGGTTACAGTACACTTGTTCATCCACTGCTTGAATACTGCTCACCGGTGTGGGATCCGTACCAGACATGGTTGATAGAAGAAATAGAGAAGATCCAACGGAGAGCAGCGCGCTTCGTTACAGGATCATTTAGTGATCGCGAAAGCGTTACGGAGATGATAAATAAACTCCAGTGGAAGACTCAGCAAGAGAGACGCTCAATAGCTCGGTACGCGCTTTTGTTGAAGTTTAGAGAACATACCTTCACCGAAGAGTCAAGTAGTATATTGCTCCCTCCTATGTATATCTCGCGAAGAGACCATGAGGATAAAATCAGAGATTAGAGCCCACAAAAAGGCATACCGACAATCTTTATTTTCACGAACAATACGAGACTGGAATAGAAGGGAGAACCGATAGAGGTACTCAAGGTACCCTCCGCCACACACCGTCAGGTATGGATGTAGAGGTAGATGTAGATGTAAATATGCGTTCAGTTTTTGATACGTATCGTGAAAACGAATATCGCACCAGACTAATTTGGGACCGTTGAATTGAATGGTCGGGTAAAATTCCACTTTAAAAATCTATTACTCTTAACTGGAAACATACCGACACTTCGTGTCGACTCTGGACGTCGCATGACAGGCTTGATGAACAATACTTGTTTCGGCTGACTCCAGCTAATCATTGCGAAAATGAAATTGGAAATATCTCACGAAACACTAACGAAAATGCGCCTCACGACTCTTAGGAGGGACAACCTGTATAAAGGGCGTTTAAAAAAAATATGTCTAATATTTTGAGAGGTGACAGTACTCATCTAAACACGAAAAATAAGTCCAATTAACAAACACTTGTTTATAGGAAGGGCTGCGCGGCGCTTGGTTGCGGATATTAGCACAGTCGTTGCTTTGGCGCTCCGTCAAATGTGTCGGTAGGATATTATGATGTCTTATTCACAGCGCTCTACCTACCATTAGTTGGTCTGCAGTCAGCAGTGTGGTTAGAGTCGTGTTGTAGGCTACCTTAGTTTTCGTCGTGTTTGCGTGCGTTATTGTAAGGTACCAACCCAGGGTGCGTATCTTGGTGTTTTACCTTCTTCAAAACGCAGATTCACTTTACTTGTTTACTTTTACTGCGCTCTGCTACAAAAGGTGCAGGACATTTACATTTTCTCTCTTCTGCCACTTGTTAGCAATGATAGTCTATTACTCGAGAAGTGAAATGATGGATGTGGTACTCGGCTATGGTTTAGCAAATAGACGTAGCCTGCGAACCCATACTCTCTGCTCTGAAAAATATCCACAGCGCAGAGTGCCCTCTGATAAGCTGTTCGGCAGACTTTTCCAGCGTCTGAGGGACACAGGTACCCTTGCACTTCGAAATACTAACAGTGGAAGGGCCCACAGTCCGCACACCTGACATGGAGGACCGTGTGCTACGATCGGTGGGAGAAACCCCTGGGACCAGTGCTCGACGATTAGCAACACCAGATGGCGTGTCTCACTCTCTTATCTGGGGAGTACTTCATGAACAATTGCTGTACCCATATCATCTACAGCACGTTCAGGCCCTAAGGCCACAGGATCACCGTGGCAGACCGTGGTTCTGTCAAGGGCTGTTGCAGAAGAGTGCCGCAGATCCACTGTTAACATCCAAGATTTTCGCAAGAGATGGTGTTGTGAATTTTCATAACCAACATGTATGGGTAGATGTAAATCCCCTGGCAATTCAGGAAAGAGGGCATCAACACCGATTATCAGTCAAGGTATGGGCAAGCGTATTGGCGATAGATTAATGCGGACATACCTGCTACCACGAAGGTTAACTAGAGCGCGTTATCTGGACTTCCTCATTACTGTATTGCCTACCTTGCTGGAGGCTGTGCCATTGCAGCAACGAATACGAATTGTGGTTCATGCATGATGGGACTGCAGCACATTTTCGTCACAACGTGAGCGTACATCTGACACAGACATTCCAGGACCGTCGGATTGGTCGAGGTGGCGGGTGGGGAGGCTGCTCGTTCCACAGACCTCAATTGCTAGACTTTTAGTTATGACGACACTTTAAAGAATTGGTCTACGCCACGCCAGTCAACTCTGTGCGGACACTACAGGGCCGGCCGGAGTGGCCCAGCGTTTCTAGGCGCTACAGTCTGGAACCGCGCGACCGCTACGGTCGCAGGTTCGAATCCTGCCTCGGGCATGGATGTGTGTGATGTCCTTAGGTTAGTTAGGTTTAAGTAGTTCTAAGTTCTAGGGGAATGATGACCTCAGCAGTGAAGTCCCATAGTGCTCAGAGCCATTTGAACCATTTTTGGACACTAGAGGGTCACTTCCTCAATGCGTGCCAGCAGGTACAACGACAACAACTAGGTATACTACAAAGGGCTTGTCATTCCTCAGACCGGAGGGCAGAGACATGCATTGTCATGAATGGACGCTACGTTGAACACCTCCTGTAAACACGTGTTTATCGCAGAAATGGTTCAAATGGCTCTGAGCACTATGGGACTTAAAATCTATGGTCATCAGTCCACTAGAACTTAGAACTACTTAAACCTAACTAACCTAAGGACATCACACAACACCCAGTCATCACGCGGCAGAGAAATATCGCAGAAAGTATGCATTTCGGGACACATGTTTACTGAACTTACCTCAGAAAGTATGCATTTACCGACCCATGTTTCATGGACTTATTTTTCTTGTTTCGATGAGTACTACTTCCTTTGAAAGTATTCGACAGTTTTTTAACACCCTGCGTATATGGGGCATTAGCTACTACGTTGCGTTGTTAAATACATCAGATTCATTTAGCAAATTAATACGAAAGTTAATGTCGTATGACAAACGAAATTCAACTGTTATAGCAACAGGATTATGGTCAGTAGAGAGCATGGCGCTCTCGTAAGAATACTTAGCAAAAGTAATGTTTCTCCATCTCGATATGAAATAGGGTTATCGGTCGTTTGATCAAGCGTACTTTCGGAAGACGTATTCGTGAGTAATTTCATCATGTAAAAATGTGATTAATTATGATATTCATAATTACCCTTGAAAGGATATTACTTTTTCGGTTGTTTGTCAATGACGCCCACCTAGTTGCCAAAGTCGGAGTTACTAATACAAAAGAGCACCGTTATCGCACATATTAAGTTATCCACGAGTCGTTCAGGAACTGCTGATATGCCTTACGCTATTTACGTTAGTTAATAGGAGTAAAAACAGTGACTTCGACACTGACACATTACGATTAGCATCTAAGGCGGGAACAACCTATTGCTCCCATGTAAGCTACAACGCATCAACTGTTTATGCTCTTAGAAGACTTGGTAGAAAACAAAATTTTATGGTTCTATCATTCTAGCCTCCGGTGACCGGACCTGAGACGACAGAGGGCGACGAATCGGAGCGCGCTCAGTGGTCCAATGGCGTAGAGTTCCTCATGTCGTGCATCGCCATGTCCGTCGGCCTGGGAAACGTGTGGCGCTTCCCGTACACAGCCTACAAGAACGGCGGCGGAGCCTTCCTCATCCCCTACATCATCGTGCTGCTCGTCATCGGCAAACCGCTCTACTACATGGAGATGGCCATGGGACAGTTCTCTAGCTACGGCCCTATCAAAGTGTGGAACATGGCACCAGCGCTCACCGGTAAGCAGTGGCGACAGCATTCCAAAGCCAATGCGTGCTTTCAGGCTTGCGAAAACGTGGAGACAGTTCGTTGCGTATATGTTCTACTTGAAAAAGGGATGGGACTAACTTTGCCTGTAATTAAAGAATTTTCTGTTGGTTCCAGCTGGTTTATTATCTACAAAAAACAGCTAACTAAAAGCCTCTAAACACTGCTCAAGTTTCAAATCCATGGTGAGATTAAGAACGTTAGAGATTTTTACGCTGTAATTAGATAGAGAATTTTTCTCAGAAAAAATCGTAGTGTTCGTAAAACAAATTAGGTCTTTTACAAAATACTTCCAGTCAAGGCCAGTGCGATAATAATGAAAGTCTATAACTTAATTCTGTAGGGAACAACTGATAATGAAGAACTCGATTCTGTATCTACTCCTAAAATCCAGAAACGTATGTGAAGAATGTCGCAGACGAAAGGGGGCAACAACGAGAGGCATTAAGCATGAAAATACAAGAGGGCGTGTTGAAAAGTATTACCTGCGAATTTTTTATTCTGTTCTGAATATCGACTGAGTCTGCATAATAGTCGGTCGGCATTCCCGCTTCGCTGACGCAATTTGCAATCCTCTGCCGCCAGAGAGCAGAACTGTAGCGTGTAGCATGGCGTTTTGGAAATTTTGTGCTAAGTTCCTATGGGACCAAACTGCTGAGGTCATCGGTCCCTAAGCTTACACACTATGTTATCTAACTTAAACTAAACTATGCTAAAGACAACACACATACACCCATGCCCGAGCTAAGACTCGAACCTCCGACGGGGGCAGCAGCGCGAACCGTGGCAAGGCGCCCAGACCGCATGGCTACTCCAAGTGGCTAGAATGGCGTTGTGTAACGTAACTATGTCGGTACATGAGAAAAAGCGTGCTGTAATCCATTGCGAATTAGAAGAATTCGTCCACACATGGACCACCCCGTCTTTCATCATGATAATGCCGCCCGCATCTCGTGGTCGTGCGGTAGCGTTCTCGCTTCCCACGCCCGGGTTCCCGGGTTCGATTCCCGTCGGGGGTTCGAGTCGTCCGTAGCATATGTTAGTTTAAGTTAAATTAAGTAGTGCGTAAGCTTAGGGACTGATGACCTCAGCAGTTTGGTCCCATAAGACCTTCCCACGAATTTCCATTTTGCTCGTCTATGGGACAAGCTTGTAGCATGCGTTTGCTCTGTGAATCCTGCACCACGCACCCAGAACTGCTGTGGATGCTTTGGCTCCGCATATCCGTAGGTCAATGGGTGAATGCCACATTCCAGAACCAAAGGTATAGAGTCAGTCGTACGATATTTTCTGTCACTCATCGGTTCTTCCGCCTCTAACAATGAAAAATTGCAAAGCTGCAACGTGGTTAGGGATCAAAATTAAACTGTAGATATGCTATAACCGGATGGGTAAATCGGTTCAAACGCCAGAAGAAGCAAGGCCGCATCATCCTCAATACGACCAAACGCTTGATTACAACTTTACCTTGCACGTCCATAGACACTAGATTTTGTTGTCACATCAGCTCGTCTAACGGCTATGTGTGTTGCAAACAGGATGCTTTTGCATACTAACAACGCGGTCATTATAGTGTGGGTCGGCAGTGCACCCTACTGGAAAAAAGTGTGCTTTGAAATACAGCGGTCAAGCAATAGGGCACGATGTGCGTGTAATTATTTCTGTACTCTAACATCCCAGCAGAAAACGTATGAAAACATACATAATGGTTAGTCATCCATATTCACTAAACACAGTGATGTCTCTTTTTAGAATAATAACATTTTGATGTTCTGGTCTAACAGTATCATCTGTGGCGTTAACATCTGCAACCTCAGATACGGGAACTGTTAGCTCGAGCAAGTTACAGAGGAATGAATCATTTTATGGTCAGTACAGTTCGGGCACCGTGTTGAATTAGACAAAATTCGGGCGCCGATCCAGAAACATTCCAGTATTTAACAAAGGAAAGGAGAAGAAACGCTGGGTAACAGAATAAATACTTCGGATGATTGAAGAGAGAAGGATGTATAAAAATGTTCAGGAAAATGCAGGAGTACAGCTTGGAAATAAAATAGTGAGGAAGTGCGGAGACCCTAGGCCAAATAACTGAAGTAAAATTGTGAAGAAATCGTCGTTGGAAGGACTGATTCACAACACAGAGAGGTCAAAACAACCTTTGATGAAAAATTAAAAGTAGAAGCGTCAATATTACAAGTAGAAGCGCATTGAGGTATTCCACTGTTAAATGAAGAGCAGAGAGCGGGTAGACGGAAAGAGTACATAGAATGCATCTAAAAGAGTAGGGAACTTTTTGATGTGATAGAAAAAGAAATGAGCGTCGATATGGATGACGTAGGAGGTCCAATAAGTGTTTAACAGAGGTTTGAAAGACTTGCTTCGGCAACTAAAGAACTAACAAGTTAGTTTTTAGAATCTATGTGACTGGGGACATGCCATCAATCTTTCGGACAAATGTAGTGCACAAAATCCCGAAAATAACAGAGGCACTTGTAGGGCTATTGCGCAATAGGATTAACGTCTCATGCTCCCAAATTACTGACAAAAATAATGTATTGAAGAATGGAGAGAAAAGTTGAGGGTTTGTTAAATCACCAGAGGAGCGGTTCTGGCGTTAAGCTTGATAATGGGATCAAAATACAAGGAAAATAAAGACACGTTCTTAGGGTTTATCGACCTAAGAGAAGTGTTCGAAAATGTCCCATGCGTCAAAAACCGCGACACATGCATTGAGGGACATGGCATAAAGCGTTACCTATCGTGCAATTTTTCACCGGAGTGAAGCATTGGTGCACGATGTGATCAAGATAACGGAGTCAGTGTGAGAATTCTTGTTATTACAAAGTGGAGCGTAAACTAGGACAACGCGTTAAGATGTCTTGCTTCGAGGTATGGGAAACGGCGAAGGAGGTTCTTGCAATGCTAGTGCAAGTGTACGGCGTTACAGCAGCAAGTAAAAAGTGTGAGGTTAATTTGTTTAAACGCCTTAGAAACGGAAAGGAAGGGTGTCAAGGATGTAACGCTTTCGGATCGATTGTCAACAAACACAATCCCAGACAACATCAAACGTTTGTATTGAATGCTTGCGGGTGATCGACGGCTGTCTTTGAGAATGATAGCAGAAGAGTTGAACATAAGTAATGACATTGTAAACACTGTTTGCGAACGTTTGAAAAAGGCGGAGTATTTGTGCCCTGTTTGTACCGCACGCGCTGACAGACAAGCAGAAGCAAACTCGGATGGCACCGTCGGGATATTTCATCGACATGTCTGACCTGAAGCCTGAGGTATTGGAAATTATCATACGGGAGATGAGACCTGGTGCTGCCAACACAATCCGGAGATCAAGTGACAGTCATCTTCTTCCTCGCCTCTTGCAAATAGTCGGCTCACAAAATCCAAGACTAAGACGACGTTGATCGCCTTTTATACGGCAAGGATCTGATCCATCATGAATTATACCTGAGGGTCAAACTGTACAGTGGAAGTTTACGAAGGAGTTTTGAAGCGGCTGCTGCAACTCATCCAGCGGATTCGGCCAGAACTGTACCGGAGTAGTCAGTGGTGTTTCCCCCACGACTACGCCCATCCACAAACGGCGATCCGCAAATTCAACTTTCTCGCCCAACTCAAGGGTGTCCTCGTTCGCTAGATTTTACGTCAGGAAACTTCTTTCTGTTTCCCCGCCTTAAACTGGCTCTGAAAGGCTTATGCTTCGTAGTCGTTGCGAATATCCAAAAAGAAGTGTTTGTTGAAAGTTTCCAACAGCTTTACAACCGTTGTCAGAAGTGAATTGTAGCTAATGATGATTACTTTGAAGGCCGGTAAAGGTATTTTGTTTGTAACTCTTGTCTCCATTTTCTGTGACGATTCTCCGAACTTTTCAGACGAAACTTGTAGGTATAATATATATAGCGAAAGACAGGTAATGCATTTTATGTACACGGACAGTGAGGGAGAAATAAGAATTGAAGAGTACTCAGATTAAAAAAGGCGTAAAGCAGGAATGCAGACTTCTTCCTCTACTATTCAGTGTGTACAGCGAAGACTCAAAGAAGTAAATAAATGGAATGTTTCGAAGTTAGATTAAAATTAGTGGTGAAAGTATATCACTGATAAGATTCGCTGCAGACGTTGTCACACCTCAGTGAAAGTGAGGAAGAATGAACAGTCTAAGGAGGACATATTGTGGATTGGGAATAAACCAAGAAATGTTAAAATTAATGAAGAGTAACAGACGTGAAATTAGCGATAAAAATGGGGCACTAAGAAGTAAACGAAGTGAAGGAATTTTGCTGCTTTGGAAGCAAAATAACACAAAACGGACGACTTACAGAGAACATGGGAAGTAGAGTAGTAAAGGCAAAGAGGGGATTCCTGTCCGAAAGAACATCGGCTTTATTTTGAAAGAGAAATTTATAAGAATATTAGTTTAGAGCATAGTATTGTATGGAACTGACTCATGGATCTTGCGGAAAACGGGAGAGAAGAGAATCGAAGCATTTTAGATGTGAAAGGAAGTTAATAAATGGGAAGGTTCTCCCCAGAATCGTTGAGGAGAGTCACATGTGGAAAACATCGGCAAGAAGAAGGGACGGGATGGTAAGGCACGTGTTAAACCATTAGGGAATAACTTCGAAGGTAGCAGAGGGAGCTGTAGAGCGTAAAAACTGTAGAGGACAAGTACTGGAAAATATCCAACAAATAACTCAAACCTGTTAGGAGACTGATTGCCCCCCCCCCTCGCGCTCCACCGCCCCCCACCCGACCAGCTCCGCCCTTACACCCGTACGCCCCCCCCCCCCCCCCACTCCCAAAGAAACGAATCAAACGATTTCCCGGTTTGCCGAAGCTTCACATCTGATGCTACCTGCCTAATGTACCACTAGTACTCTCATTCTGTCAGCACTGATATTCTGTGTACTCAGATAAAGGCAGCACCAACAAATCGAAACCTTTGGAAGAGTTCAGATGTGTGTCGAGCTTCAACAGTTCAAACGATAAGGCATTCCACGCATAAGGGACGGATCTGCATGCTCATTTCGAGGTAACATTGGATTAATCTGTCACTTAAGTAACATGTGAAGTCTTTAATTCCATGACACGGTTTGTAGAAGCTGCTACTGTTGCTTCTAGTGGCTTTAGAAAATATTGTTTTTGTGTCCATTATGCGGTCCTACTAGTTAAATCCCACGAACGGTAATGTTGTCGCATTGTTAACACCTGCTTCACAGGGTAACGTTTCTTGTACTGATGTGTGTGACTTTTACCCTGTCGACGCGCTGTCGTAGTTTCAGCGCCTTTTATGAAGCACTGCGTTCGACAGACCACATTTCCTCACTCTTCCAGGACAAGTCGTAGGAGGATTGCTTCAATAGTCGGGCTCGAATACCAAGCACGTCGGCTGCGACGGCATCCGTCCCAGTGGCTGTGAGCATTAAGCTTGGCGGTCCACCAGCTGCTGTTGAAGGGTAGCAGGCTATGTGCAAGTTCCCGGTTCTGCCTTGTTCCTACCTCTCATTTTCACAATGATGCATTTCAACACTCCACTTGAAACTATGTCTTTACTTATTTTAATCATTTAAAAACTGACCTACAGAATTTTCTCTGATAAACACAACTCAAGCTTAACCTATTCATTTATTACCCACAATATACAAACCCAACGCAATCTGACTGCTATACAATGACAACATAACTTCCAATAATTAACACAAAAGAATGGCCCTGAATTGCAAGAAATCCTACCAGTAATAAAAATAAAAAAGTATGAAATTAAAGAAATATGAAACTACCTCCCACTCTGTTAATTGCCTAAACTCATTTCAATCACGAACCCCATTTTTTATAAAAGTCACTTACCTCACAGAAAATCTTCATAACACGAACTACAGCAATTACAGCAAGCAGCAACTACAGCCAGATAAATAAAAAGATTCTAACTACTATAGTCTGTAACTATTAGGAGACATATGGTTAGCAAAAGAAACATTTTGTTGAAGAGCAAACAATGTATTTAGAAAAAGTTATCTTATTCATATACAACCGCTCACTTGACGAAAGGTCTGTTCCTAAAGACTGGAAAGTAGCACAGGTCACACCAATATTCAAGAAAGGAAATAGGTGTAACCCATTGAATTACATACCCATATGACTGACCTCAATTTGCAGTAGGATTTTGGAGCATATACTGTACTCGAACATTATGAATCACCTTGAAGACAATGACTTATTGATACATAACCAACACGGATTTAGAAATATCGTTCTTGTCCAACACGGCAAGCTCCTTATTCCCATGAAGTAATGAGTGCTGTCGACATAGGATCTCAGATAGATTCCATATTCCTAGATTTCCAGAAGGCTTTTGATACCGTTCCTCACAAGCGACTATTAACCAAATTGCGTGTATATGCAGTATCGTCTCAGTTGTGTGACTGGATTCGTGATTTCCTCTCAGAGAGGTCACAGTACGTAGTGATAGACGGTAAATCATCGAGCAGAACAGTAGTGATATCTGGTGTTCCGCAAGGTAGTGTCATAGGCCCTCTGCTGTTCCTAATTTATATAAATGAACTAGGTGATAATCTGAGCAGCCCTCTTAGATTGTTTGCAGATGACACTGTAATTTACCGTCTAGTAAAATAATCAGACGATCAATTCCAATTACAAAAGATCTAAAGAGAATTTCTGTATGGTTCGGCTGGCCGGAGTGGCCGAGCGGCTCTAGGCGCTACAGTCTGGAGCTGCGCGACCGCTACGGTCGCAGGTTCGAATCCTGCCTCGGGCATGGATGTGTGTGATGTCCTTAGATTAGTTAGGTTTAACTAGTTCTACGTTCTATGGGACTGATGACCTCAGAAGTCAAGTCCCATAGCGCTCAGAGCCATTTGAACCATTTTGTATAGTGCGAAAAGTGGCATTTAGCACTAAACAAAGAAAAGTACGAGGTCATCACGGGGGTACTAAATTTTGGGTATACGATAAATCGCACAAATCTAAGGGCTCTCAATTCGACTAAATACCTAGGAATTACAATTACGAGCAACTTAAATTGGAAAGACGGCATAGATAATATTGTGGGGAAGGCGAAAGAAAGACTGCGTTTTGTTGGCAGAACACTTAGAAGATGCGAAAACCCACTAAAGAGACAGCCTACATTACACTTGTCCGTCCTCTGCTGGAATATTGCTGCGCTGTATGGGATCCTTACCTGGTAGGATTCACGGAGGACATCGAAAATGTGCAAAGAAGGGCAGCTCGTTTCGTGTTATAACGTAATAGGGGTGAGAGTGTCACTGATATGATACGCGAGTTGGGGTGGCAGTCACTGAAACAAAGGCTTCTTTGCGGCGAGATCTGTTTACGAAATATTAATCTCCAACTTTCTCTTCCGAATGCGTAAATATTTTGTTGACACCCATCTACGTAGGGAGAAATGATCATCATAATAAAATAAGAGAAATCAGAGCTCGAACGGAAAGATTTAGGTCTTCCTTTTTCCCACGAGCCATTCGAGAGTGGAATGGTGGAGAAGTATTATGAAAATGGTTCGATGAACCCTCTGCCAGGCACTTAAGTGTGAATTTCAGAGTAGCCAAGTGGATGCAGATGTAGATCCAGTTCTAAAAATTATATAGTTGTCAATAAGTGCATGACCCAAACATTACCAATAACATGCATCCTCATTTTATATTTCCTTGCATCTCACTTTATAATGCATGTCCTACCAACACAGAGTCTCCACTAAGAAAAACGTGTCCATACATTTCTCTATCCAGCGATATGAACACAGTCTACAGCGCCGCCAACATGCAAACAGGCTACTTACACACTGATCAGGCGCTTATCACAGTTATCCAAACGCCACAGGTATACGCTTAACTTACAATGCTGAGGAAAGAATGGGAGCCCTCCATCAGTATTTCAGCATGTCTCACGAACACACATGAAATGAGTCACAGTTGTCTGAATTAGTGCCGAGGAGCAGGACCCAGACAGGAAAGCAAGAAACCGGCGGGGACGGGTTGGGTCTCCTGTTCTGTGGTGTTATCAATTCCTCACAGATAGCGTGGCTTCCGGCCTTTATTATACTTCTTATCAATGGTAATGGAATAAGAGTACCTCTTTGTCTAAATATAAGGCGGCAGTTGTCCTCAAAATGGATACTTAGCACAAATAGTGATACAAGAATTCGCAACTCTTTCGTTGACATCCTAACTACAGATTCCATAGTACCTTACATGCAATTTATTCTGCTTTCTTAAAGAGGAAAAAAAATGTTATAGTTGTTTGAATCACGTTACAATAGATCTTGCAGTACTCGTCAGGAAAACATGTTCCACCTTCTTGCCAGCTGCTTTGTTTTTCCGCTTCTTTAAACTTCCATAACGTATGGAAAACAGTGTATTTTGTCTTTCTCCCATTACCTCAGAAAATTTTCTTAATACATTTTAGCAAAAATATTTTACATTTTGTTTAGACATCAATTAAAGCAAGCAGATACAGCTCTAAGCGCAAAGCAAATCTTATGTTTCTGTTGCCTTTTGTTATCTATCTGAGTACTACGTAATTACTGCAATTGTGTATGGTCTTCGATATCTTGGTTGCTGAAGATAATAACGTTTAGTGTAGAATTACGTAATCTGTTCCTCCTTTTAATTCTAGTTGAATGGTTTGATCAGCACCGCTTGTCTTATTTCATGGGATTTCAGTAGTCGGAAAACAACTGATGCCCACGTAAACACTCGCTAACTGATGCCTTCTTCCGTTGTGCCGTCGTCCACACAAGTTCACTGCGTCCTTTAGTGTCTCATGTCCATCTGGCACCCTTGTCTCCGAACCCTCTTTCCTCCTCTATGACAGTCGCCCTAGTTGTATTTCGTACAGTAAACTTTACAGTTGTCAACAACCGTCTTCTTTAATTGTATGATTGCTGAATATGTTATTTTCTACAATTTATTAAGATGATATTTTTAGGCCACATTTTTTCAGTTTCTTTGTGTGAGTCCTCTAGATTCTTTTCTAACTTTTGTGTGGTCGTAAATTTAATACGTTATAGCTTCTAAGCTCCTCAGACCTGTTAAGCCGCCGCATTACACAACTCCGGTTGGAAGATCAGTAAGCACTCTAGGCAGCATCTATGCATATTTCTCAGAACACCCTTGCAACAGTAGCTACCTTTATAAAAGTACAGCATCTCTGCATACTACTCAGAACACCCTTGCAACAGTAGCTACCTTTATAAAAGTACCCATTCCCCCACTTTTCCGTTTCTCGTCAGTCATTTCCTTGCGATTTCTAGGGGCACCAATTCCTGCCCCTCCTCTACAGTAATCTGATGTAGTAGATGCGGGGAGAGGTTTACCTACATTTATCATTAGCCACATCAAAAGTGAATGTTGATGGTGTTAGGACAGCAACCAGCCACAATATTTACTTTGTTCCTTTATTCAAAGGATATCGTTACCGGTTTCGAATCGTTGTGATTCATCCTCAGATGGTTTACATGCTTTCTTTATGACATGTGGCGTGTTTTTTTACAGATTAATTGTCGTGAAACGTCGGTTTCGAGTGTTTGTTTTCATAAAATTCGTCCAGCAGATGTAAATGCATTCCCACTGCATTCTTATTGTTGCACACGTAAATTTTTCTCACTGAACACTTAAGATTTTTCACTGAAAAACAAACACTCGAAACCGACGTTTCACGACAATTAATCTGTAAAAAACACACCACATGTCATAAAGAAAGCATGTAAACCGTCTGAGGATGAATCACAACGATTCGAAACGGGTAACGGTAGCCTTTGAATAAAGGAACTGAAAGTAAATTTGTGGCTGGTTGTTGTCTTAACACCATCAACATTTGTCTTCAAACAACAGCCACGGTCTTCATCATGTCATCATATGGCAAAATTACATCAAAAGCTGTTTAGAAGCCCGTAGATACAAGTGACTCAGGCAGAGGAGATCTGTGACGTGTGCTGCTGACTGTGCCCCGCAGGCCTGGGGTTCGGCCAGTTCCTGGCGACGGCTCTGCTGCTGACGTACTACTGCGCCATCATGGCGCTCACCGTCTACTACTTTGTGGCGTCGTTCCACGCGGAGCTGCCCTGGGCCCACTGTTACCCCGAGCTGGGCGAGCTCTGCTTCGACTCCGCCGGCCCGCACGACAACGCCACCAACATCACGGGGCGCCTCAGCTCCTCCACACTCTACCTGTACGTATTGCCCTTCCAGAAAGTCAAGTCTTTCTTTTCGTTGTCTTCTACAACTCTTCATAACATTTAACACTGTTCCATGCTTTATCATGTAACGTTCTACATTTGTACGGTATTTTAGAGCTAATTCAGCTTGGAATAATGGCGTTTTGCTATTCAACTTCTTGTAGGGTAGAAGATGTTTTTCGATGTCCAGAAATGTTTACGATTCGATTACTATGTTCTAAACTACAAGGACCGATCAAGTCCTCTTTTTCAGATTTTACCAGTTCAGCTCGAGGAAGCGATCACGTCCGTAACCACTTTTAAAGAGAGATAGGGTCCTTCCACGCCCGCACCAACGTGGTGACCAAACCAAAAGTTCTACTGTCACCTCCGTCAACATGTTAGTTATCTAATAGGTGGATCACAGGATGCTGGGCTGTGATGATATCTGTGCGTTTGGGTAAGACAACGCATTAACACGGTCCATCAGGCGATAGATAGTGGACGAAACGCGAATGAGGGTAGCAATTTGAAGAGCAGAGGGAAAAAAGTGCCAAGGCTCGTGCCGTGGGAAAAAAACTTCTGCGACAGTGGGATGGGTAGTAAGAGCAGTAGTGGCTTATTAGCTGCGATAGTTCATGCAAGGTTGGGTTTGTTAGTATGGGTATCACGCATCATTACCGTGGCAGGCGATGACGATGTATCCGAGTTTTCTGCAGCTGCTGCATACCTGGAACAATCAGGATCGTTATATGTTAGTGGGAGATCGGCCATAGATCATCTCATTGTGTGTGTGTGTGGGGGGGGGGGAGCTTGTCTGCATGTAGTGTACGGTACGGCTTCCCTGCGTGGTGCCAGTTATTCGGCAAGTGTGTTCCAGCTGGATATCCAGTAATGGTGGATGATTAACAGGGGCTCACTTGTACCGTTGTGTTTGCATGAAATTGGCCATAGATGTTAGGTTCTTACAAGTATGTCTTTTGGTATTTTATGTTTCCATCTATGGTTGTGGTCGTAGTTCCCCAGATTCAGAATAAACGGGTTCTGCGAATGTCTGGAGTTTCTGTATAGTCTTGTGGTGAGTTTGTAGATTACCTCCGTGAGAGCCTCAAGTCGGTATTCCCGGTGAAGGTCCGCGATGCGTGTGTATCGTGGAGCATTGCTTATGATTTTGAGTACTTTGTTTTGTATGATCTGCAGACGGCACAGGCGTGTGGGCGCAGCGTATCCCCAGACAGGGGCTGCGTACGTCATCAGGGGTCGAATAAGTGTCATGTACATGGACCTCGACACCCTTCTGTATCCGTGACCACTGACACAAAACCTGATGAAGGTGACTGGAAGGTCTGCGAAACTCGGCCCAGACACCTAAAACCCTACAGTCTATGAATCAAGTAAAAAAAAACCTCGTTACATGTACTGCGACCTACATTCGAAATCTGAAAACTTTTTTGCCATGAAGCTTTGTCTTTTTTAAAAAAAACTTTATCGTTTCACTTCCAAACGCCACTCGCTTTGCAATCTGTTCATACTGAAAGACTTAATAATGTCTGTTCAATTTGTCCAGGATCATAGAGCCTTGGAACAGCAAACGCTGCGCTGCTATTTTATGCAAATATCACTGAATGCGTAAAATTCCTCTAATAGTTGAGGACGTTGGGTGCAAGTGGTGCTTTGAGATGAAGGGGTTGATGGAGGAGGGGAGGTCGTGGCGGGCAGCATCAAATCAATCAGAGGACTGTAGACCTCACCCCTCACCCCAACCCCCCCCCCCTCCCTGCAAAATAATTGAAACTCAGTCCGTAAATGAATAGCAGTTTGATAGAGAAGTGTCACTTGTTCTTTTTATAGGTGTGCCTTATCGATGTCTTCCCCGTTCTTTCAATAGTCTTCGCTGATACCTTACTCCTTAGCAGTGTTGCTCAAAAGCCAATTGTCATTTTATTTTCCAAAATAAGGGCAAGCGAATACCTACAGAACAGTATCCAAACAGAATTCTGAAAGAAATAAATGAAATAGTTTTAATAAAGACTAGACATCTACATTACTTAGTATAGGGTAAAATTATGATACTTTATATTCCTGCGGGTTAACTATAGACAATGTGGTAATTCGTATTGCCCTCACCCAGTTCGTATGATTTAAACTTTAAAATTTTTGTATCTGTATCAAATGGTAACAATGGTCGTTACATCCCAATATGAAAGCGGCATTGTTACTGCAGTAGACTTTATCTCTGACAAAGTATATTTAACGATAAATTGTCAAGACTTTAATCAGAAATTTTGCCACATAAAACGCAGTGTTTGCTGAGTACAACGCGAAGCAAATGGCAGATTTTCTAGTCCATGTCTACATCCTAGACAAAACACAAGATGAGTCAAGGTTGAAGGCGACTGAAAAACATTGTGCGATTGACAAACGTTGTGCATCGAAAATACAAAGTGTGTTGTACTTCAAAATACCAAGCTATGATTAGTATATTACAGTTAGTTGTAATGGCACCATGTGAAAATGTCTATTGAAATAATTAATTACTATCACAATTAAAAATATTTATCTGATTCATAGACCTTATGTACCACAAAACTACTATTTTTTTTTTCGCTGTAACTTCTTGAAACTTTTTAATGTAGAACATATACACTGAAGCGCCAAAGAAACTGGTATAGGCATGCATATTCAAATACAGAGATAAGTAAACAGACAGAATACAGCGCTGCGATTGGCAACGGCTACTTACAAGTGTCTAGGGCAGTTGTTAGATCGGTTACTGCTGCTACAGTGGCAGGTTATCAAGATTTGAGTCTGAACGTGGTGTTGTAGTCGTCGCACGAGCGATGGAACACAGCATCTCCGAGTTAGCGATGAAGTGGGGATTTTTCCGTACGACCATTTCACGAGTGTACCGTGAATATCAGGAATCCGCTAAAACAACAAATCTCCGACTTTGCTGCGACCGGAAAAATATCCTGCAAGAACGGGGCCAACGATGGCTGAAGAGAATTGTTCAATGTGACGGAAGTGCAACCCTTCCGCTAATTGCTGCAGATTTTGACGCTGAGCCATCAACAAGTGCTAGTATGTGAAGCATTCAACGAAACTTCATCGATATGGGCTTTCAGAGCCGAAGACCCACTCGTGCACCCTTGATGACTGCCTGACACAAAACTTCACGCCTCACCTGGGGCCCTCTACACCGATGTTGTACTGTTGATGACTGGAAACATGTTGGCTGGGGGCGAGTTCCGTTTCAAAGTGCATCGAGGGGATGGATGTGTACCGGTATGGAGACAGCCTTATGAATCCATGGACCCTGCATGTCAGTAGGGGACTGTTCAAGCTCGTGGAGGCTCTGTATTGATGTGGGGCGTGTGCAGTTGGAGTGATATGGGGACCCTGATACGCCTAGATACGACTCTGACAGATGATACGTACTTGGCATCCTCTCTGATTAGCTGCAGCCATTCATGTCCATTGTTCATTCCGATGGACTTAGGTAATTCGAGCAGGACAATGCGACACCCCACTCGTCCAGAATTGCTAGAGAGTAGCTCCAGGAACAATCTTCCGAGTTTAAACACTTCCTCTGGCTCCAAACCCCCCCCCCCCCCCCCCCCCCAGATATGATCATTACTGAGCAAATCTCGGATGCCTTGCAACTTGCTGTTCAGAAGAGGTCTCCACAACGTCGTACTCTTACGGATTTATTGACAGCCCTGGATAATTCATGGCGTCAGTTCCCTCCGGTACTACTTCAGACATTAGTCGAGTCCATGCCACGTCGTGTTGCGGCATTTCTGCGTGCACGCGGGGGTCCTACACGATATTATGCAGGTGAACCAGTTTCTCTGGTTCGTTAGTGTACATCAGCCAGTAAACAATGGAGTAAATATTTCGCGAGCACAGTATCCAGTTTGGAAAACAAAGATGATCCACTTAAAAAATGCGAAGGAATTCAAGCAGTGTTCACATTTTCAGTCCCCATTCTAAATTACTGAAAAAACCTCAGTTCTATAGAAAAAAGACCGAACAGAAAGAAAAATCTGCATTAAAAATCAACTTGTAATTTTCTTGCTTTAACTATTTGGGGAAATTACAGGCGCTGAAATCAGCTTTAGACGAATTGAATGATTTTTTATAGACAAACGTTGAAACAGGAGTGCAGCTCAGGCCGACGAATACAATATTCATAGGTCATTCCTTGCCGTGATTGTTCTCTTCATTTCGTATCACATACGTGCTGCTTGTACAGTGTCAGAATTTAACAAGCAACAGTGTAAGTACTGAAACTTCTTGGCAGATTAACACTGTTCACTGGACTGGAACTCGACACTGAAACCTTTGTCTTAACAGTCAATGCTCTTACCGGCTGAGGTAACTAAGCACGACTCACGACCCACTCTCACAGCTGTGTCTCGCCAGTACCTTCCTCCCGGCCCAGCACACAGTTTTAATCTACGAGCAAGTTTGCAATCAGCGTACACTACGCTGCAGACTGAAAATTTCTTCTTAGATGAAATTGTAGTGTATTATAGCCAAAGAAAACTAAACAGTTATGCATAGAATATAGCGACGAAAGAATCTTCTGGATCACGACCAGTGGCACGCCACCCCGTATTGCAGGCAGCGGCTGCTGAACGAGGTGTCGACGCTGGACGAGGGCATCGGCGCGCCCGACTGGCGGCTGACGCTGTGCCTGCTCTTCTCGTGGGTGGTCGTCTTCCTGGTGGTGGTGCGCGGCGTCAAGAGCTCCGGCAAGGCGGCCTACTTCCTGGCGCTCTTCCCCTACGTCGTGCTCTTCGCCCTCCTCATCCGCGGCGTCACACTGCCTGGCGCCGGCGAGGGCATCCTCTACTTCATCAGGCCGCAGTGGGAACTGCTTCTCACTGCAGAGGTGAGATTGGGACGCTTATTCTGGCCATCACTTATTTAGATGTCTATTTAGACAGCTCAAGGTCCCAAGAGAGATACCAGGGTCCAACAAAGTAATATGAACGACAAAAACAAGATGAACGGCCACACTTGATCAATACAACAGCATCTTCCTGGTTGTTATTGTATACAGGGTGGTCCATTGATCGTGACCGGGCCAAATATCTCACGAAATAAGCGTCAAACGAAAAAACTACAAACAACGAAACTTGTCTAGCTTGAAGGAGGAAACCAGATGGCGCTATGGTTGGCCCCCTAGATGGCGCTTCGAAAGGTCAAACGGATATCAACTGCGTTTTTTTTTATAGGAACCCCTATTTTTTATTGCATATTCGTATAGTACATAAAGAAATATGAATGTTTTAGTTGGACCACTTTTTTCGCTTTGTGATAGATGGCGCTGTAATAGTCACAAACATATGGCTCACAATTTTAGACGAACAGTTGGTAACAGGTAGGTTTTTTAAATTAAAATACAGAACGTAGGTACGTTTGAACATTCGGTTGTTCCAATATGATACATGTACCTTTGTGAACTTATCATTTCTGAGAACGCATGCTGTTACAGCGTGATTACCTGTAAATACCACATTAATGCAATAAATGCTCAAAATGATGTCCTTCAACTTCAATGCATTTGGCAATACGTGTAACGACATTCCTCTCAACAGCGAGTAGTTCGCCTTCCGTAATGTTCACACATGCATTGACAATGCGCTGACGCATGTTGTCAGGCGTTGTCGGTGGATTACGATAGCAAATATCCTTCAACTTTCCCCACAGAAAGAAATCTGGGGACGTCAGATCTGGTGAACGTGCGGGCCATGGTATGGTGCTTCGACGATCTATCCACCTGTCATGAAATATGCTGTTCAATACCGCTTCAACCGCACGCGAGCTATGTGCCGGACATCCATCATGTTGGAAGTACATCGCCATGCTGTCATGCAGTGAAGCATCTTGTAGAAACATTGGTAGAACATTACGTAGGAAATTAGCATACATTGCACCATTTAGATTGCCATCGATAAAATGGGGGCCAGTTATCCTTCCTCCCATAATGCCGCAACATACATTAACCCGCCAAGGTCGCTGATGATCCACTTGTCGCAGCCATCGTGGATTTTCCGTTGCCCAATAGTGCATATTATGCCGGTTTACGTTACCGCTGTTGGTGAATTACGCTTCGTCGCTAAATAGAACGCGTGCAAAAAATGTGTCATCCTCCCGTAATTTCTCTTGTGCCCAGTGGTAGAACTGCGAGCGACGTTCAAAGTCGTCGCCATGCAATTCCTAGTGCATAGCAATATGGTACGGATGCAATCGATGTTGATGTAGCATTCTCAACACCGACGTTTTTGAGATACCCGATTCTCGCTCAATTTGTCTGCTACTGATGTGCGGATTAGCCGCGACAGCAGCTAAAACACCTACTTGGGCATCATCATTTGTTGCAGGTCGTGGCTGACGTTTCTCATGTGGCTGAACACTTCCTGTTTCCTCAAATAACGTAATTATCCGGCGAACGGTCCGGACACTTGGATGATGTCGTCCAGGATGCCGAGCGGCATACATAGCACACGCCCGTTGGGCATTTTGATCACAATAGCCATACATCAATAAGATATCGACCGTTTCCGCAAATGGTAAACGGTTCGTTTTAACACGGGTAATGTATCACGAAGCAAATACCGTCCGCACTTGCGGAATGCTACGTGATACCACGTACTTATACGTTTGTGACTATTACAGCGCCATCTATCACAAAGCGAAAAAAGTGGTCCAACTAAAACATTCATATTTATTTATGTACTACACGAATATGTAATAAAAAATGGGGGCTCCTATTTTTAAAAAACGCAGTCGATATCCGTTTGACCTGTGGCAGCGCCATCTAGCGGGCCAACCAAAGCGTCATCTGATTTCCCCCTTCAAGCTAGACGAGTTTCGTTCTTTGTAGTTTTTTCGTTTGACGCTTATATCGTGAGATATTTGGCCCCGTCACTATCAGTAGACCACCCTGTATATTAGGTTCGTGCGTAAGTTCGTAGCGTTTTGCATAACTTCAATAAACACAAGAGGTTCACATAACAGAGACTTTAGTCATCAATAATATATTTTCCTTCGCTATTAACAACAAACTTCCAATTAGCACTGGCAGCCTTTTCGATTCTGCGACTGTTAAAATTATATGATTTTGAAACGGAGAACTCGACGAGCCATGTTGGGAGCGCATTTTCATTCGGAAAGGAAGTTCTTTGAAGATTGTTTGAGAGAGAGCGGAAAAAGTGAAAATTTGAGGCGCAAGATCAGGTGAATGGGGTGGGTGTGAGGCGACTTTCCAACTCAACTCCTGCACAGTGTTTTCTGTCAGTATAGCAGAGTGCAGGCAGATTTTATCGTGGCGTAGCATCACTTCAAGTAATCTTCCTGGTCGTTGATCTCCGACTGCGTTTGCAAAACGTCTCAGTTGTTAATGTAAATGTCAGCCGTGATGGTTACACCTCGGGGACGCAATTCGTAGTACACTACACCGTCACTGTTCCACCAGATGCATATCATTATCTTTTGTAGATGCGTGCAGATCTATGCACGGGGAGTTTCTGCTTTGTTTAGGTTCAACCATTCCTTTCTTACAAGATAGGAATGGTCGATGCTGTTCACAAGCCAATTGATGGCGAGGAAGCAGAGATGCACATTTGGCCACCCACTGATGTTTTTTTTTATTTTGGCTTGGAGCACGCGGTATCCATACTCCCATTTTTGAACCTCTCCCATTGCATTCAAATATCGCACAATGGTGGAATGATGACCGTTCACCATATTTGTCAGTTCTCGAGTACACTGACGTGGACTTTGTGTATTAATGCATCTAAACGATCTGCATCAAATCCTGAAAGTCTTCTTGAACATGGAGAATCACAAATTTCAAAGCGATCATCCTTGAAACAAGAAAACTACTTTCTTGCCGTGCTCTGTTCAGTGGCATCATCCCCGTACACGGTGCAAATGTTTCTGGCTGCCTCCGCTGCTGTCGTCCCTCTATTTAATTCAGTGCAAGAATACGTTGGAAACGTTCCTATATCTCAACTTGGCACTCCATTTTCTAATGTTCAGTGCTGCAGTCACTATCTGCAAACGGCAAAACGACAATATCAACAGTGAATACAAATAAAAAATGACACTCGATAAAGAATCCATAGCAACCGGAATACCAACAGGCAAAACAAAAACGCCACGATTTAAAAACTCAATCTAATAAATCATGAATTAATATCAGCGAGATATTATACCATTGCAGGCTTGCTGAAGCAGCATATTTAGTTTCACATACTGTAACAACCACCTTTCCGTTCAGTTTGACCATGACTTTCGAATCTCCACTGTCAATAACAGACTCTCAAAATGCTACACACTCCGACTGATACATTTCACCAAAACAATTCAATACTAAAGCCTCTGTGGAGCCTGTATGCTACTAACCTCACATCTCTTTTTAACAACAAGTGACAGAACACACACGTGTACACACACTCTCACATAAAAACTGTTACAAATGTGAAATTATAATGACATTCACATAATTAATTGACAAACAAGTTATTTCTCTGGTTTCGATACAATTGCTGTATGTCAATATATTTTGCACATCTTTTAATGTAAATAACTATAAACGTAAAAATAAAAGCAAATTGTTGTCATTTAATGAGCGACCTACACATAACAGGTTAATCAGAATTATACTTGTACCATGAACTGTCTATTGGTTGTGTTTCAATAAACACGGATTTTCTTGAGCAAAGTTACAGATGTGTAAAATTGTTATGAATTATCGAAATAACTGAATCACTTTGACGAAAAATTAAAGGTCAGAAGAAAGCGGCAGTCTGAAGAATCTATTGTGAGCTTTCTTTTGTACCATGTTGTGGGATCGTGTCAGTCAAACTCGGTTCTTATACGTGGTTGTACGTGGACCTCAGCAGTAGTGATAAAATGTTTATACAAAATAATTAAAAATTACCTCATTCTCTGCTAACGAAGTAAAAAATGACATTCTATTTAACACTTCGTAATCACATTAGTTCGAAACACTGTCAGTTTCAACAGTGTGAGTGCAACATTTAACCGCAAGAAAACTCCGTGGTTAAGTGAAATAAAATATATTCAGCCTAACAGTTATTTTTTTGGTTAGCTGGCTCTAATCTCTGACTTTTGTATTTATCTACCTTTAGTTAATGTCCACACATTAAGTTCTGTTGTGAGATAACACAGAGTAGGAAATGGAGTACATGGAATTAGATAGATAGGGCAACAAATGCTATGTTGTGTGGGGTACACAGTCTTTGTATTTCAAAGCTTCAGGGAAATTGAAATAGCAGAAGAAAGAAGATGTGAAAGAAATTAATCATAAGAAGAGCTCCACAACACCTGAAGTTATAGTGACAGAAGGAGGTCATAGTGAAGGAAGAGGTCTGAAGAGCATTAATCAAGTCATTAATCAGACATGAAGGAAATGTAAGAGCAAAAGTCACTGATAAAGAGAGAGATGCAGAGGATGAACACATCAGTCAACAGTATGGTGAAGGTGAAAATGCAAAGATAGAAGGATGGCGAGAAGAAGACCACGAGTTTTAGGAGGAGAAAAGCTCAAGGGCGAGAGACAGATGCAGTGGATTATCAAGAAAGGAAGGAGGGCAAGAATAATGAGAAGGAAAGGATGCAAATGATGAAAGAGGAGAACACATTAGTAAAGAGGAAGAAGAGGAGTCAAACGGCAAAGGAGGAGAAGAGAAAACAGAGTGAGAGGCAGAGGAAGACAGAAGGGAGAGGGAAGGTAAAGGTGACAAAAATGATGAAAACAGCAAGAGAGGCACAGTAGTTTAAAATGTGCAGAAGAAGAAGAAGAATTTGAAGTAATGGTAGATTTAATAGAGAACTGGATAGGTTGGAAGGAGTGAGGAATTTTCAGCCTATCATGAAATGAGTCTATAGAGAAAAAACTTGACATATTTTGTAATACAATCAGATGTATGTATATATATATATACAATCAGATGTATTACAAAATATTAATGATGAAGAAGAGAAAGGAGTTTATGAAGCTAGTCATAATCCAGACGAAGTACCAGTACGGGTATCAAAACCAACAATCAAGAAACTACTAATGTGCATGCATAAAGAAATAGAAGAATGTTTACTAAAACAGGATGAAAAGAGTGAGGAGGAAAATTATACTTTTCAGCCTTTAATAGAGATGAAATTAAATGGAATAGAGAGAACAGCTCTTATAGACACTGGAAATACAGACAGCCATCTCAGAAGTGTTGTATCAGCACATCATTAAAAGCAGTAAAATAGTGACAATGCCCATATCTAAAGTCAGAATTAAAAGTGCCACTGCTTACTAAACAAATTTATATATCTATCAGTTTAGAAGATTTTGAAGTAGACGAAGACATTTTAGTAGGGCCTAAATTTAATGTATATGTTGTACTAGGAATCAATATGGTAAGAAACTATGAAGCTAGAATAGATTTTGGATGGAGATATGTTTAGTTTTCAAGAAATGGCAGGATAGAAAGAATGCCAATTTTTTAGTAATATTGAATGAAGAGGCTTGAATGTGACAAATAAAATACAGAGAATGTTAACAGAATGATTTTGCAGTGTATGAAGCCTGTCACAAAAACAGGACAGCAACAGGCAACAAGAAAATAGAGGAGGAGATCATGGAAAAAGTGCATAGCACTGAAAATACTACCATCAAGCAAAGGAAGTCATTGAAGGAGTTATTAATGAAATATTAGCAAATCTTTTCTCATGAGCCCAGAATGTACATAATTATGAATACAAGCTTAAAGTAAAACCATATCCAATACCTTCAGCCAAAATAACTGTTTTAGAAGAAGAACTTAGTAAAGCAGATCAGTGGGAGGTGGTTGAGTGAGCTAATATGACCTACAACAATCCTTTGGTTGTCACAGATAAACAGGATGGATCAACATGAGCAGTTTTGTATGTGAGACACCTCAATAAAATTACGGTAATGGAATGTGACAGACCAGAGAATATGCCATAAATCATGCAAAAATTTAAAGAGGATCAGTACATGTCCAGCTGCAATTTAACATACATTTCTTTGCACTGGCAAAAGAAAGTCAAAGGTACATGGCATTTCTCTTCAGTTGAAACTGTTTCACTATAAGGTTGTACCATTCATAATCATTGTGTGTGTGTCAGCATTTATAAGAACATTGGGCAAAGTCTTGGGAACTCAACTAAACTCAAAACTAAATATTTATGTAGGTGGCCTGTTGATACCTACTGACGATGGGAGGAATAGTTCAGTGCACTAGTTAGGGATGGAATGACTGAAAACTGTGCACTCTGAATTTTAAAAGAAAGGATCAAATTTTTAGGTTGCTGTATATCACAGAAATGAATTGAGGCAGACCCAAAGAAGATAGAAGCAATTGAGGAAGCATCTCCTTCAAAGGATAATTAGCAAGTTACTGTTTGGAATGTGGGAATTCTATCATAAAAATTCATTACTGATCAAGTGCTGAATTATCAAAACTTAATGGCACTATGTAAGAGGAACAGCACCTATATATGGATACCTGAATAGCAGCAAGTGTTTGAGTTAATCAAAAAAATGCCAGCCAATGCTCAAATATTGAACTACAGTGATCTAAGTATCCATTTTGTCTTGCTTTGGACAATAGTAAGCAAGGAATAGGGAGCCATCTGTTTCAAGAAATAGAAAAGAAGGGACCAAAGCAACAAGAGAGATTAGGTGAAAAAATGGTTTATTAAGAGAATTTGCTTAGAAGGATGACTTTTGCAGTGTATGTTTTATTAGTTTGCTCTATTTGCCAACATAGCTATGGCTATCTGTGAGAATGAAAGGGATGCAGTCACATTAGAACTAGCACAGCAGTTATAACCGTCAACCTGATCTGCACACTAGAGACTGTTGAGAATGCGGGATGTCAGTGCTGAAAGCGAGTGGAGTGATTTGTCTACCAAAAGAGAGTGCCACAAGTCGTGGATAAGTGTTGAAAATGTAGAAGTGTGGTTTACGAGTCACAAGCTACGATAAGCCAGTTTTAACAACTGAAGCTTGGCTGTGTCACAGACTTTTTGTAAACATTAGAGATGATGGTGTACTGAAAGGAACATGGTGCACTGGAATTATGAACTGATATGAATGAATGAGAGTGCTAAGGAGCTGAGACTTAATTCAGTTTCATTAATTTTTTTAAACATATGAATCTGATTGTAATTGATTCTTGTAACTGTAGAAAATTCTAACAAGAATGATTGCATCTTATTAGAATTTTGGTTGCATGGTATAAGATATATTTTCTCTGTCACAAATGATTTGTGTGTATTTTCAGCCATTAACCATATGTAGATGAAGACAAAATGGGAGATATTATACTGCGTGAAGAGTTTGACAGAGCACTGAAAGACCTGAGTCGAAACAAGGCCCCTGGAGTAGACAACATTCCATTAGAACTACTGATGGCCTTGGGAGAGCCAGTCATGACAAAACTCTACCATCTGGTGAGCAAGATGTATGAGACAGGCGAAATACCCTCAGACTTCAAGAAGAATATAATAATTCCATTCCCGAAGAAAGCAGGTGTTGACAGATGTGAAAATTACCGAACTATCAGTTTAATAAGTCACAGCTGCAAAATACTAACGCGAATTCTTTACAGACGAATGGAAAAACTGGTAGAAGCGGACCTCGGGGAAGATCAGTTTGGATTCCGTAGAAATGTTGGAACACGTGAGGCAATACTAACCTTACGACTTATCTTAGAAGAAAGATTAAGAAAAGGCAAACCTACGTTTCTAGCATTTGTAGACTTAGAGAAAGCTTTTGACAATGTTAACTGGAATACTCTCTTTCAAATTCTGAAGGTGGCAGGGGTAAAATACAGGGAGCGAATGGCTATTTACAATTTGTACAGAAACCAGATGGCAGTTATAAGAGTCAAGGGGCATGAAAGGGAAGCAGTGGTTGGGAAAGGAGTGAGACAGGGTTGTAGCCTCTCCCCGATGTTATTCAATCTGTATATTGAGCTAGCATTGAAGGAAACAAAAGAAAATTTCGGAGTAGGTATTAAAATTCATGGAGAAGAAGTAAAAACTTTGAGGTTCGCCGATGACATTGTAATTCTGTCAGAGACAGCAAAGGACTTGGAAGAGCAGTTGAACGGAATGGACAGTGTCTTGAAAGGAGGATATAAGATGAACATCAACAAAAGCAAAACGAGGATAATGGAATGTAGTCAAATTAAGTCGGGTGATGCTGAGGGAATTTGATTAGGAAATGAGACACTTAAAGTAGAAAAGGAGTTTTGCTATTTAGGGAGTAAAATAACTGATGATGGTCGAAGTACAGAGGATATAAAATGTAGACTGGCAATGGCAAGGAAAGTGTTTCTGAAGAAGAGAAATTTGTTAACATCGAGTATAGATTTAAGTGTCAGGAAGTCATTTCTGAAAGTATTTGTATGGAGTGTAGCCATGTATGGAAGTGAAACATGGACGATAACCAGTTTGGACAAGAAGAGAATAGAAGCTTTCGAAATGTGGTGCTACAGAAGAATGCTGAAGATAAGGTGGGTAGATCACGTAACTAATGAGGAAGTATTGAATAGGATTGGGGAGAAGAGAAGTTTGTGGCACAACTTGACTAGAAGAAGGGATCGGTTGGTAGGACATGTTTTAAGGGATCAAGGGATCACAAATTTAGCATTGGAGGGCAGCGTGGAGGGTAAAAATCATAGAGGGAGACCAAGAGATGAATACACTAAGCAGATTCAGAAGTATGTAGGTTGCAGTAGGTACTGGGAGATGAAGAAGCTTGCACAGGATAGAGTAGCATGGAGAGCTGCATCAAACCAGTCTCAGGACTGAAGACCACAACAACAACAACCATATGTGTACTGATAATTGTAGATATTTATAATCATTGATGTTCTATTTCAGTGTAAATAAAATTTAATGCCAGCCGCCGTGGTCTAGCGGTTCTAGGCGCTCAGTCCAGAACCGCGCGACTGCTACGGTCGCAGGTTCGAATCCTGCCGTGGGCATGGATGTGTGTGATGTCCTTAGGTTAGTTAGGTTTAAGTAGTTCTACATTCTAGGGGATTGATGACCATAGATGTTAAGTCCCATAGTGCTCAGAGCCATTTGAACCATTTTTTTTTTAAATTTAATGTATTCTGTAAATATGTTATTATGTTACATGTATCTTTGAGCTATCTAATTTACATGTAAAATATAGTGCTTTTGTCCAGTAGGCAAAACTCTATCCTGGCAACATTTTGTTGAGGAGTAAGTGACTATTTAAATAAGTTAGTTGATGCTGGATCTCAGAGATGTCATGACAGTTGGATGAGGGCATGTTTCTTGATTATAGAGAACAGTGGTAATTTCAGGGAAAGGGGGCAGTTTTTCTGTGGTGAAAATCAGAAGGTTTTATATAGAGGGGAGAAATATAATAGTGAACAAAAGGAAGCAGTTTGATTATAAAGAAATGAGAGGAACACAGAAGTTGCCAGGAAGCAGTCATTGAAGCACTGTTGAGCGAAACAAATGGCTCAGATGGCTCTAAGCACTATGGGACTTAATATCTGAAGTCATCAGTCCCTTAGACTTAGAACTACTTAAACCTAACTTACCTAAGGACAACACACACATCCATGCCCAAGGCAGGATTCAAACCTGTGACCGTAGCAACAGTGCAGTTCCGGACTGAAGCGCCTAGAACCGCTCGGCCACAGCGGCTGGCAAAGAGTGAAACGCCAAGTTTCGAGGAGAGACGTGTTTTTTTAGATTTCCCACAAAAAAGGGGAGATGCAAGAGGGAAGACTACAAGAAAGAAGATAGCAAGTAACAGGATTCAAGACAGTGAACTTCGGATAAATATAGAAGAACAGCCAAATCAAGACATTAGGAAGCGTAAGAAAGAACGAATGGTCACCACAAAATGTGAGTATACTGTGACTTCACCAAGACAGTGTAGTGAATGGCTGCTAGCTTTATTTTGGTTGTGGAGAGACTGTGAACTAAAGCGGTAATTCAAATGGTGCTATGAAAAGCGGCAGTTTAGCAATTTCTATTACTGTACTTCGAAAATTAGGTCTGTGAACAGACCTATCTGTTGTAGAACCAGTTATTGCGAAGTGCACAGTACTGGTATCTGAAAAGTAAGAATTTGTAATAAAATCGGTGCCAACCAATTGAAGTAATCGTAACTTTTAAAGGCGCTACAGTCTGGAACCGCGTGACCGCTACGGTAGCAGGTTCGAATCCTGCCTCGGGCATGGATGTGTGAGATGTCCTCAGGTTAGTTAGGTTTAAGTAGTTCTAAGTTCTAGGGGACTGATGACCTTAGCAGTTAAGTCCCATAGTGCTCAGAGCCATTTGAACCATTTTTAATCGTTACTTAGGCATCTATTGTTATGCGTAAAACAGTATTTGTATCCCAGTCCCTGAAAATCCCACTTACATGTCCCTTTTCTAAAACAGTTCTAAACATTCCCATGGCAAATGTACTATGGGATGGCGCACAAGAGGAAGGCATGAATTATTTGCATTTTCTAAATTAATTAATTCATTTACAAGATACCACTCCACCATCTTGTTATCTTCCCTTGGACTGGCTAATATGGTAGCTGAAACGTGACGACTCTAGATATGGTCCGCTACAGCGACAACATTCTAGATGTGCCCAAAAAATTATTACAATAATAGGTTTTTGGCCTTGGATATTCTTCTGTTGTTGGTAGATAATTATTTCGCAACAGAACTTAATGTGTAGATAAATACAAAAGTCGGAGATTAGAGCCAGCTAACCAAAAAAATAACTGTTAGGCTGAATATATTTTATTTCACTCAACCACAGAGTTTCTTGCGGTTAAATGTTGCACTCACACTGTTAAAACTGACAGTGCTTCAAACTAATGTGATTACGAAGTGTTGCCTTTGCTCCCTACACCATCTACAAGGTTTTGTCTGTGATCTCATGTGTGTGCAGACCTTCAAATATGCTTTATTCAGCTTTCCTGTTGGTTTATGTTCTGATCCCACGCCCTCTCTTCTCTTCCTGTCTGTCTGTCTGTTTCCTCCATGCTAGATTTTCACAGCTCATCTCTGCCAAGTCATTCTCATGTGACATTACTATTGTTTCATACAGTTCACACATGATTCTATTGTTGTATGTTTGTTGAAATGTTATTCTGCCCACTTTATTCTCCTCACAAAACTGTCTGCATCCTTCCATGGTCTCCTTCTAAATACTGAAATCTTTGCTTCATCTCTACCAATCTTGTCGGCATAGCATGACTTTCTGAGCAGCTTTTCAGAATATGCAGACACATTTCCACCACTGTACCCAGGACCCCCTCCATCACTATATTAGCATGTATTTCAAGTGATCAGAAGTTCTCATCAAATTTATGAATAAACTCTTTGTGTAAGTTGTATGCCCAGTCTGACTATCCTCTTTCATCAATCTGCAGACTGCATCTATTTTCTTCATTTCATTCCAAGCTGTTCATATATTTCTCCATAGTTTGTCCATAAATTCTGCAGGTTGTATGGACATCCATTTTCTAAATTCTAAATTGTTGTACTTGGCTTTCTCAAAATACCACTCGAAATTCTCATACTGAAATTCCCCACATGATAACATTTCTGAGTCTTGCTAGTATTTGCTGACCTATCTTACTTATTTCCTGTTCTGCAACAGTGGTTCCTGTAATTTGTTTACCTTCCTCCTGGTTTCTTCATATTTTTCAGTTACCTCCCTCACACTACTCTCCACCGATCTAGCTTGTTCAATAGCCTTTGTTTGCGCCTCTTCTAAATATACACCATTCCTTTCTCAGATGGATTTTCTGCTGTTCATTTACACCCTGACTTTTCTCGTCATATTCCTGTTGTACAGTTTTAGGCTCATATTTTAGACCCAATGCCACTTCAGCAATAGCACTGTCAAGTTTAGTCTGGCCTGCAGTAATCTTATGTTCAATTCGGCTTTTGTTAGCTTGCACTTCTGCTTCTACTTTGTCTTGCCCTGCGTTCATTTCAGCTTCTAGTTTACTCTATCATGCCTGCACTTTAATTTTCAACTCAGCCTAGACAACTTCTATTTTAGTTTCTACTGTAACCAACTCCTCTTATTTACTTTGACCTGATTTCACATCGCTCACTTCTGTTTACAGTTCTGTACTATACAAAACAAATACAAAAGCACAAAATTGATATTCATTTACCATGATGGACCAGCCTTTAGTGTAGTATCTGTAACAGCTGATTGTACTTTCATTTGGAAGTGTCAGTAGCCCTCTTCGCTTCTTTTACAGTGCTGTTTTGAGTCACCTGTTCAGTGATTTCACCAACAGCAGCCATTTTGATGACTTTTAATTTAAGTTGTACCATGGTAAGCATAAACTGTCCCCTAATCAGTACGCATTACTTGAAGGCTGCTGAACTGGTCAGAAATGGACACTGTTAGCCATGATATTAGCAGTCACCAAATAAAAAAGTGTGTGTGTGCGTGTGTGTGCGTGCACGCACATGCATGTGTGTACCACTGAATCTTGTTTGAATGACTTTTGAACATCTGCTCTCAATAACATTGCTATGCCCTTTGCTTGCAACAGTTTCACCAAAATAATTCAGCACTAGACTAAAGCCTCTGTTGAACCTATATGCTGCTAGCCTCACACCTTCTCTTGTTTAAGAGAGGTGACAGAAAACATATGTGCAGACATAAACACTCACATAAAAACAGTTCAATTATGAAATGGCAATGATCTTTAAATAATTAATTGGACAGAGAAGTTGTATTCTCCGGTTTTAATCAAATTGCTGTGTGTCAGTATATTTAATGTATCTTTTACTGTAGAGACATATGAACATATAAATTAATGTGAATTATTATGAAATGAGTGATCTGTGCATAATATGTTAATGAGAACGAGGCTTGCAATGTGAACTGCCTGTTAACTAAATGGCTATGATTTTCTTGAGTGATAGTACAGAAGTACAAAATTACTATGAATTATTAAAATTACTGGAACACTTCAGTGAAAAATTAAAAATTGGCAGGAAACTGCAATCTGAATTACCTATTACATGGATCAAAGAATAGCAAGTGGATCTAATTATGAAACTATTTGGAAATTAAAACAATAGATGACAAGATGGTGGTGCACTATGTTGTCAGTTAATTAATTTATTTAGAAAATCCAATGATTCTTTCACCACTCCAGTGCACCATCCTTTCATACATCTCTCACTGTTGAACTTCTGGAATTATTTGAGAAAAAGACCACCCTGCATAGATACTGGAGTTGGACATTTAAATCTCACAATGTCTGCTCCACAGCAGTTTTACAGTGGCCTGACAAATTGTTTAACATCTCACAATTCGAGTTCACCATGTACAGCTGCCCTAAGAGAAGCAGACTGCTGCCCCTCCCATCTAATTGCTTCAAAGGCTGCTTGCCAAGAAGCACCGAGGCCAAAGCCCATATCTCGATTAATAAGATACGTCAACATTCGTACCTCGATTGTCTCCTTAATAACACTATCCTAGAAACAATTAGGTGAGCAGATGACAGGCGTCTTTTCGAAATAGAAATCCCTTAATCTGTCCACGACCACAGCAGATTTATCTTCCTGCCCCAATTTTATGTTGCATACGTGTTGAGCGTTGTGCGTGGATATACAGCGCTCTGTCCGACGTAAGATTTTCCACTTTCGCGCGGAATGTGAGACACCTGGTGGCGAAGTCCGAAGATACTTGTCACGCTGCCCACAGGGTTCCTTATTTTGGCAGGTGGTCAATATATGGGCTGAACACTGTTTTATAGACAACAATGGATGCTTAAGCTACAGTTATTTCAATAGTATGGTGTCAGTTTTATTTTAAATTCTCACTTTCCAGATAACATGCAGTTTGACCCTCACAGCAGCTAGTTCTACAACGGATAGTCCATTTACAGCCCAAATTCTCTCAATACGAGAGATTGCTGAACAGTCATAGTGATGTCTGAATCACTATTGTTGTTCACAGTCTCTACTCAACCAAAATAAAAATGTTCATTGTTTCACACACTGTCTTGATGAAGTCACAGTATACTTGCATTCTGTGAAGATGACTGATTCTTTCTCATACTATTGATGCTTGATTCATCTGTTCTTCTGTGTCAATTCTCCACTGAATTATTGCCTTGAACCTTCATTCTTGTTATATTCTTGATTTTCTTCTCCTCTCATCATTCCTCTCCTGTTTTAAAGATCTCGAAAAATGGGTTTCATCTCAAAACTTCTGCATTCTTCTCAAAATGTCTGTGTTCTTCTCCTCTCTCCATAAGTAAACTACTTCCTGTGGCTCATTAAAATATTTCTTTCCTCTACATAAAATCTTCTCACTTTCACAACAGAGGAACTACCTACCTTTCCTACCACTCCTTTCTTTAATCAAACAATACCTCATCCATCTGTCATTAAATCACCAAGCCTCAGCATCAACTAACTTCTTCATTTGTCACTTCCTCCTGTACCAAATTTTTCATGCATGATTTTTCTGCCAGGCCAAAATACTGTATTTTACCCAGGGTGTTCATGTTAACTGAAGACATTGAAATATCTTGAAAGTTGTACATTGGTTCGAAAAAAGTTATAATTCCAATTTGTTTATCTCAGAGGGGGCCATCCAGTGATACCATATTTGACCCCTCAACCCAGCTCATGTGTGGGTGGCAGGGGGCAACTTTGAAATTTTCAATTGAACCCCAATTTTTTTTTAATTGTAGATTACGAGTCTATGGCTAAATCTACTTAATTTTCATCTGAATTATCTTCTATGTTTCGCCACAGATGGCACTGTAATTGGAGAAATAGTAATGAGTACACAACTGTAATTTACAAGAAGCTACTCATTGTCCCTTGACTATCCAATGACAGACAGATCCCCGCCTCCATGCTGTGACGGTAGGCCAGTGTTTCATAACTTCTAATTGGAAACCCCATTCACAATGTTGTATTCCTCCAGTACATCAAACAGGGGACTACTCAATGTGCCATTTTGGCCATGGCTACTCTACTTTTCTATTAGAGTAAGTGTTCAAATGTAGTACTGCCAGCTTCAATATGTTTAGTGATCTTTTTTTCAAATGACTGTACACTGGACAGAAGCCTATCTGCAGGAATATCAGCACAGGCATTTCTGATTCACGTGGGCCATGTTCTCACAGTCTGTTGGAACTTGCTGGTACACCTAAGGATCTTTTAAATATCCCGACAGGAAGAAATCTAGCGGCATCAAATCCAGTAACCTTGTGGGCCAATTAATAGGGTCACCTCTACTGATATACTGACCAGTGTAAACACAGTCTAATACATCCTGTGCTTCAACTAAGTAATGCGCTGGGCAACCATCATGCTGAAGCCACATAGGTTGTTGAACATCTAGTTCCTTTTCCACAAACGTCCTATATTTGTGTCCATTCAACATGCCACTGAGGAAAGATGGACCAATGAGTTTGTTCCCCATGATGCCACACCACATGTTAACCAACCAAGGACTTCGATGGTCAACTTGCCATAACCAGCAGCAACTGTCTACCCTCCAGTAATGCATGTTATGCCAGATTGTGCTATCATAGTTTGCAAATGTAGTTTTATTGTAAAATAGTACCTTGGCAAGGATCGTGGGGGTCATTTGCATTTTTTGATGTGCCCATTCACAAACCACTACCCAGTTATGGAAACTGGTGCCATGAAGTTCTGGATGCAGTGGCACTTGGTGTGGATGATACTTATGACGATGCAGTATTGTGATAATACTACCTATTGACATATTGGAATCATTGTGTAATTGCCAGACATTTATCCATGGGTTATGGTGGACTGCCACTAGTACACCTATGTCATTAGCTTCTCCTGTGACACGTTTTCTTTGTTTCCTTTTCCTGGTCTGTACAATGCCATCAGACATAAAGGGATTCAACAAATGAGAGTGACCTTTTTCTGGAAGATGCTTGGTGTACAAGGCAAGGCAACAGCAGCCTCTGCATTTCTCCTACATTCCCCGTAAATCAGGATCATTTCAATTTTTTCTTCTGTGTTTGCAACATTTGTTATTCACTTGCACATCTGTTCTCCAAATGAGAGGTAGGTGTGCATGCAATAAATGCTTCATTAGTATTATAATCTTTAGAGCCACTATCTCTTCTGTGGCTGCACAATACAAGAGCTCCTGTTGCAGTGCGCTGCTTGTTATGGTACATCATAGTTCACAGTGGCATGTAGAGTAGTCCCCTGTTCAATATCTCAGAAGAATACAATGTTATGAAAGAGGTTTCGAATTAGGATTAATGAAATACTGTCCTGTCCTACCCTCACAGCATGGAGATGGGTCCCATGTGCCACTGGATATTCAAGGGTTGTCGAGTACCATGTCATAAATTGGCCATAAATTACGATTTTGTATGCACTTGTGTTACTCTGATTACAGAACCATCTGTGGCAAAATGAAGAAATAATTCAGCCAAAACATATGTACATTTTGCAGTAAAATCATAATATGCAATAAAAAATGGGGGTTTCCATTGGTGATTTCAAAGTTGTTCCCTGCCACCCACCCACAGGTTGGGGTGGGGAGTTGAGTGTGATATTATTGGATGTCCCCCTCTGAGACAAAGAAACTGGAATCATAACTTTTTTTTGGACCTGATTCATAGTTTTCAACATATTTCCGTGTCTTCAATTAAAATGAACACCCTGTATATAAATTACATACCAGTACTGTCGAAGTTATACAGAACAAAACAGTGTATTTATAGAAAACACTAAATTTTCTCACACTTAAATAAGGAAATTAATGGTTATGAATATTTACAAATATCTGTAAATATGTAGTTAATCATTAAAAATATGTAGTTTTTATTGTGTCAGAGAAAATTCCTGTTGTACAGGGAGAAGAGTTACTGGCCATACTGATGATTTGACAATGTGTCTTCAGTAGTCCTTGGGTAGCTCAGTCAGTGGGATACTTGGCCAATAAAGGCAAAGCTGTCAGGTTTGAATCCCAGTCCACCAAACAGTTTTTATCTGCCAGGAAGTTTCAAATGAGTGCTCCATCTGTTCCAGAGTGAAAATTCGTTGTGAAAACCATGGTTTTATTCCTCAGTGTCATTCCACATGTCCCTTATTGCTGTCATTGGTTTCCAAAAGTTCCTCTCCTTGCTCATTCTATGGAGAATTTCCTCATTTCTTATCTCTTTTACCTAAATTGCAACATCCTTCCATTGCACTGCATCTCCAGTTCTTCAATCCTCCTCTTTCTGGCTTTCATAAGCTATGATTAGATATTGAAACAAAGGTGGTTGTATCATTCTTACTTGTGTTGACATGGAGTAACATCTTTCTTCGGCTGATGCCCTTGTGTGAGGTTACTTCTAAAACACCAGATTTCCTTTACTCATTGTGCCATTTACTTCATACTTTTGACATGCAGTACACCTATTCTTTTGTGCCACGAAGATGTCCCAGACTATTGTGTATGGAACTCCTTCTGTTGCAAATACACTATCTCATTAAAAGTATCCAGTCATGAATTAGTGGACATTAATATGGGTTGTGTCCACCCTTCACCTTTAGCAGAGCTTCAACTCTGCTGGGACACTGTGGAGGAACAGCAGCCCATCCTCCATCTGGAGCCGAAACCAGAGAAGGTGTTGATCTTGGATGCTTCGGTCTGGAGCAAGTCGATGTTCTAATACATCCCATGGGTATTCCATTGGGTTCATGTCAGGACATTGGCAAGCCAGCCGATTTCTGGGGGTTGTTATCCACAAATCATTGCCTTTATGACAGGGTGCATTGTCATGCTGGTATAAACAATTGTTCCTCTACAGCACAGTACATAATGCTGTATAGAATATGTTCATGTCCTTGCATTTAACCTTTTCATAAGTGCAATAATATGGCCATACACTAAGCATGAAAAACACCCCCACACCTAACACCACCTCCTCCATACATTGTTGTTGGCACTGCAAATGATGGCAGATAACATTTTCCAGATGTTTGTCAATCCCAAACCCTTCTTTTGGATCGCATCAGCATGTAGCATGACTTTTCATTCCAAATCACTCATTTCAAGTCATGCACTGTTCAGTGACATTGCTCTTTACACCACTTTAAGCATCTAGCTACAGAAATTTGTGGCTATAAGGAGCTGTTCGACCATTGTACACCATCCTTTCTAACTCCCCATGCACGGTCATTGTGTAAGTTGGACTGCTGATAGCACTTTGGAACCTACAAGTGATTCCTGTCACTGATTTCATGCAGTTTTTTACAACCCCCTCTATAATATTCAACAGTACATAGCTGTCAGTACATAAGGTCTACCTGGCCTTGGTTTACCTGTGGGTGTTCCTTCACATTTCCACTTCACAATGACATCACCAATAGCTTTAGAAGGGTTGAAATGTCATGATGGATTTGTTACTCAGGTGATATCCAATGACAAGTCCATGTTCGAAGTTACAGAGCTCTCCTGACAGACCTATTCTGCTGTTACTCCTTCTCTGTTGACAATACAATACTCCCAGCCTCCTTTCATACTGGTGAATTCACTTATGCTATGTAGCGGCCAGTTCTGCATTACATAGGAGTATCCTTATACTTTTGATCAGATAGTTTATATTGGGTGAGTTGTGGTTGACAGGTTTGTCACAGGATTTTAAAGAGAGTGTCCACAACTAATGGTTACGCTGTGGCTTGCAATCAGTATGCACTTATTCTTGCAAGTTCTCTGATTTGAGGCACTATGATCAGTGCCACGTGGGAGATGGCTGTTTGTGCATGTCCACAGCACATCCAAATTGTTTATTGTGTTTGAGCATCTTTCCCCGGCCATCAAATATAGTGCTCTGTGACTGCTGCGAGAGCTGATTGATGGAAGGCTAGACTGTGGGCAGTCATTGGCATTTAGAAAATTATGTTTATTTGCTAGCTCTATGCATTCTGATGCTCTGGCAACCTCTGCTGGATCAATGACAACACCTTTCACCACTTTTATATCCTGCATGATACTTACACAAAACATTTGATATATGGATAAACAGTGAATCCCACAAAGCAGTGCTTGATTTGAAGTTCACAAATCCACATACATTGGTGAACATTAAATGCCATGAATTTGTGGAAATATATAGTTAGTACAAGCCCAAATAGGGGGACAAGCTACTTCAAGTTGAAATTTGGAATGCATACTGTTTGTAGATGAAAGTCAAGCCCATTGTGAGTGCAGCACTGAGAGTCCACATGATGTCCAAGTTGATGTCTAAAGGCAAGACAAAGTTATCAAGTACTACTATTGTGGCATTCATAGATGTATGTGAACTGAACATGGTCTGCTGTGTTTGCAGCTTTATTGGGACCAAGATATGTGCCTTGTGTAATTGTTAACTCTGACAATCTCTGCTAGCCTTACAGATGGAGTGAAACACCCTTTAATACAGCTTATGATCTATTTTGCCTTTCACTGTGTGGCACACATTTGAATGCCTCTGCTTTCAAATTGCTGCTTGTCTGGGTTATAAAACTAACACTGTTGCATGATATGTGGATCACTTTAACAGTACGTCTCAGCTTCAGTGAGAAGATTGTTTTCAGTTATGCTCAAAGTAATGCTGATAATAAAAACTCTGCTATGACTGTAAAAATTCCATTTTTTGTAATGTTCTTGGACAATGGAACTGCTTTCATCTAGTAGATGAATCGTGTACTATTTTATTCCGGAGACACCTCAGTGGCAGACAACTACTACATGTATCTGATTCACATAAATATCCATGAATAAATAATTATTTTCACAAAGTTAAATGTTGAGTGAACTAACAGCTTTTACTCTTACAGGTTTGGTATGAAGCAGTCACTCAAGCATTCTTTTCACTAGGAGTATCATTTGGAACACTTATCATGTATTCCTCATATAATGGCTTTAGCCATAACATTCATAGGTAAGTTCCACATATAGTTTAACTTGTCAATTTCTTATGAACTTCAGTAAACTGCCAGACAGAATACCACATAAAAGTATCCAGGCTACTGCCACACATGTGCTACATCTTGAACTTTAAACTGAGGTACTGGAAGGATTGCAAGAACACTGCCTTTGGCTATTGTAGATTTTGTTTGTTTGTTTTGTTTTAATGTTTCTGCTGCTCAAATTTGTGATTATCAGTGTACTTACAAATACTTTACATGATGAATATGGTTAAGTTATATAAAATAGAGACATGCAAAAGCTAGGTAACATCATGCTTGCTCCCTCCCACTCTTCCACATTCATGTACACAGTCATCCTCAAGCACATTAAACCAAAAACTTTTAATACAGTCCTTGTTTTAAGATTTACTTTAAAAATTCTAACACAAGACTGGAACAAATTAGAGTCTGCCTGATCAGTTGCATGTTAATAGGGTGAGCCTGTGATTCTCTACACACACTGAAACAGGAAATAGCAATTCAGGTAAAACAGATTGGTTTACTCATACAGCTGGTAATATGTTTAGGACTGTGTGCACACAGTTATGCAGTATTGACTGTGTGCACACAGTTATGCAGTATTGTTAAAGCATTAGAAATAACATGTCCCTGACATAAAATAATGTGTACTTTTGAAAGTTGCATTCATCATATTCCAATTTCAGTAAACTAGATTTTATGTATTACACTCTGGCACAAGAGTTATTTACATATTTTGTTCTGCAATGTGCATTATTATAGAGCAGCAGTGAGGACAGAGATGTTTAGCTTTACAGTGTTTATAAAGCACACGAAACTATTTAGTGTGCTAAGCAAAGCACTTGGACAACTAGAACACACCTAAAAGTTTCATGACTATTTGTTTGAGTTCAATTTGTAAGCCATAAAACTAGAGTTCTTCCTTAGAAAATATTGGGGGATTCTGGAAACTGTTTTAATCAGTCAAACATGCCTCCATTATGACTTGTCTTTGTTTCCTGAGTGGAGCTTCAACCACCATCTTGAAAAAACCTTGAAATTATTGCATGTTCCCCAGTTCCCTAAAATTTCTCTAAAACTAAAATCTTATTTCAGACATTCATCCATACATATAATATACATCATTAAATTCTGACTCAATTAAGTACCAACACCGATTTCACAAGGTGGTGTTGTGGAAACACTATGTCAAATAATCACAAATGACAGACTTACTGAAATGGCATTTTGCAGAATGACCTTTCACAAGAAGTCTAATGAAGAAATTCAGAAATATTTTATATGATTTGTCTCATATCCTTCATCTCTGTTTGATGAAATCGCTATTGATACAAAAAAAAAAAAAAAAAAAAAACAGGAATATCTGTTTTATGATTTGTTCAGCACTATTAAAGGGCCAATTGATTTTGAAAAGGCTAAGTTCATAATATTTGAAGGTCTTCTTTCACATAGAGTGGCATGGGAGAAAAAAGAAGTCTTTCCACCAATAATTACAATTATGTACAATACAATGATAAATAGTATGACAAAGTGGAGAGGAGTACTAAATCATCCGAACAGCTGTGCAAAGGAATGAAAAGACTGTGTCAAATGTCACATTTGATGAGTAAATGTCAGTGAACATGGCAATGGCAGTATTTCTTTCAAACAGACAAAACAAACATTATGTCAAGTCAAGGTCTTCGAGATGAACAGTTCACTGGTCAGCAGGCTACTGAGGATGCAGATACTTTGATTATGGCTATTGCTGTTGATGTGCTCAGCACTCTGATTGCATGGTAGACAGATTGTTGTCATAGATGAATCAAGTAAGTGTGATATAACTTCATCAATTTTCAGAAAAGTAAAATTGAAATTACTCTAACATTATAGACAAACATGAACCTACAGAACAAGTAAAGGTATTCAGCAAACCCCATGGTACTGCAGGTGATGTTGATGAGGCAGGAAAAAAGTTCATAGCTGCCTTCAGTTCTGAATATGTGATGAATCACTAAGTGTGCTGTGCTATGAATTTTTTGAAAAATATTAGAAAGAAATCATTTAATCTTGCTTCTCTTCCTCTTACTGAAGCATCTGACTGCTTGACAGCATTCCCCGAAGACTTGTTTGCAAGTGAAAACACGGTGAAACAATCAACTGGATCCACTGCAATAGGGCGGGAAGACCTCAGAATTCAATCTCCTGTCATTTGCCACTTATAAAGAAGCAGCACCAAAAAGCCACGTTCTGCACACATTGCCTTGCTGGTTGCTTATGCTGGTAAAATGACATTAAGTGTACTTGTATTTACAAACCACGCATAGGTCACTCTTGTATCAATGATCAAACTGATGGACTCATTTTTAGTAGAGTTAATTTTGACATAGTTTGTTATGTCATAATGGAAGATGAAGAAAAGATAGCCCTTTATGGGATTAAATATGGAAGAAATGAAGTTACTCCAAACATTTGATAAAGAGGAATTTTGAATAAATGAAGACAGCTGCTATAATTTCACATTAATTTTGTTAATCTAAGCAAAAAAACATTGAATGAATTGAATACACTCTCATGACTGGGTGGCTGGATGTGAGTGGGGGAACTCAACATACCTGGTTATGAGTCTCTAGCTCTGCAGGACTACAGCAGAGTTACATAATGTAGATAAAATCTGCATTGCATTGTAGCTGTAGGATTTTTTTGTAGCCCTATATTAGTACAGAATAAACAATATATTGGTTTTTTATTTGTAACATAACTTATCTACTTACGACTATAGTATCATTGAGTTTTGTCCATTTATTTTTTGTAAGCTTATCCCTCTACACATTACACTATAATGTTTTATACATGGCTAAAAAGTTCACTTTAAAAAGCAAAGGGAGGATCATAATTGGATAACCAATGTCTTGGCACACTGAATCCTGCAAGTGTAGCCAGTGAGAGTGGTCGCAGCTGCTCCTCAAATGTGTTCCTTGTCAACGGTATAGCATCTTTGGACTTTCTAGAAACCATATTTGGTGCTCTAGAGCTTGACCCTAGGACCCTTTCTTTTAAATGCCATATACTTTACATATTGTAGAGACAAAGGGTTTTTGGTAAAAGTTGCAGTGATTAACTGAGAGAAAAACTGAAAAAAGTGAGATAATTTCAATGTGAAGTTTTGAAAATAAGACGATGACAATGGAAGTTCCATTTGGAAATTGAGTAAACTCTGATTTTCAGATTAATCATAATGGGAGCATGCTTGAGTGATGAAATCAATTTTGAGATGTCCACCAAGTTTTTGAAAGCATCCCCATTTCTGTACCTAGTTTTACATTTCCGACACATTGTCCAGTTACAAGTAAAGTGAAGAAAAATTGTGATTCTCTTCAGCATTTACAAGAGCATCCAGCACAGCATAAATGCAACCCAGAAAATATTATCAGAGATATTGGAGGTAAATAAATGTTGCACTGAGAATTTGAGGTGGCACAGAAAAGCATGCCATGGCCTATCTGGTAAAAGTGAGCACTCATAAAAGCAGAAGATCCCATTACAGATTCAGGTTTAACAAAAATGTTTAGTGAGCATGTAATTATCATTGTAACAGATGTTCAGCATTAATGAATCATATTGAGTACTTCAGTTGCAGCATATTCTGTGTCGAGGGTCCAGTGTGGTGGGGATCCTGTGTACTGTTTCATTTGAGATGGTGCCTAGGTGAATAATATTCCAGAAGAATTCATGCATGGTTGGGAGGGAGGGGTAAGAGTGTGGAGCAAATGAGCAGGTGCCTTATTAACTTTGTTGATATGTGAAGTCTGTGTAGACAGTGGCACTTCCTCTAAAGGTGTTGTAGGAATATCAGAACTATATTGTGCCTGCATAACAGAATTGTCATTAACAGTTGTGGTCAGTTGAAGATTTTCCAGATGATGTCATGCTGCATTGAGCTCTTTGGATGCTTTTTGGATTGCTCATCATATTGTTTCATTCTCTTGTTTGAGGCATAGAGAATCTAGTTGAGTCTCAAAGTACAGAAACTGGTTTTGTTGCACTTTAGGGAGTGAGTTAAGGGAGTCAAGTAGATGATGCTGATGGTCATCCACTTCGTTAAGCCATTGTGTCTTGGCTGGAGAAGCTGTAGCAAGACTGTGTCGTGCTTACTGGGGTGGCTGCGGCTGATTATGCCAGTGACCTCATGACCAGTGTTGGGTTGAATCTGTACTGTTGAACAGGCCAAATATGAGCCAGAAATGGCAGAAAATAACCAACACTGAGTATTGATTCGCTGCCACCCACAATTAAAAAGTTCCATGTGACCCTTGTTCTGAACCCTAGGTTCAGAGCTGTAAACGGTGACTGCTCAGTTCTTCATTCCACAGGGCTGTATAACAGAGTTGTCATGTGCTGTGACAGAAGGAGTCAGAAATGTTGCACTTATGTCAGTTGTATGAATGCCTTAGTGGATAATGGATCCATCACATTCAGTGCAGATGCACAATCACATCAGACCTCCTGCAGAAATCTCTAAGTAGCGAGCATGGATGACATGGAGAGGGACTGTGGATAGTTGGCACTAAGTGGGAATGTGAGTCAGCTGAGAAGCGTGCTGAGATAGTCCATGTGCCGTAGTTTCGATCAACACTGTCTCTGGGTGGTGCAGTGGTTAACACAACTGCCTAGTAAGCAGGAGATCCTGGGTTTGAATCCCAGTCCTGCACACATTTTCACTCATCGCCTCTGATGCTGCACAATTTCATGATGCAACCAATATCAATAATCCCTTTCCTTTTCTTCTGCCCCTTCTTCCTTCAATTAGCACATGTGTAATAGCCAGACCTGACTGACTAGTGTTGCTGTCTCAAGTGATACAGGATACAGTGCCTGTTATCGTTCGTGCTGGTGAAGTCTGCATTAGTCCCTCACTGCCTAAGTTGAGATGACTTGCATGACAATTGTGGTTCATTGCTCCTGTCATGAGCCAAGCAGCTCTTTTGAATGCGCAGGGTGAATGGCTGCTGTGCGCCACATTGCTGAACTGTGGATGATACCAGGAAAGGTGCCTGGTGGTGGCTTGGGGTGTGTGATTGCCACTATGTTTTGTTGACACAGCTGTGTGAAGGTTGTTGTTCCGGGTGGAGGTTGTAATGTCACAGTTGGTGGTGTCAAATACAGTTGGGCCAGTTTGCTTGTCACAGCTAGTAGTGCACACCAAGACTCGTGCTGCTGTCCATGCAGTGGTGTTGTTGTCAACTAAACTGATGTATTGTCAGTGCTGGATTACCATGAGCATTCTACCGGCCAATGTAAGTCTGCAGTCCAAAAGTTCCTAATTGTTGGTAATCATGGCAAGTAGTACCTGAGATGGCAGTTTGACTGCCCTCAAAGTCCAGAGCTTGTGATCAGACATCAATTGAGAGTAAAATTATGTTCATAACCAGCACCATAGTTGTGAGGAGTTCTGCTTGTTAACTGTTCATTATAAAGATCTTGTTGTAATGGCTCCTCTGGTGTACTGGAGAGGTATTGTAGGAGAGCTGATTTCACTGTAAAAAATGTCAACTTGTAATGGTGAGAGGATGATAAGACTTATGACTTGTTCATCCATGTGGCTGAGTAGTGCAACTTGTTTTGCCACGTCACTGTTGACATCATGTGTGGTGAAGATGCTGCCCACTACGGAGAACCAACCAGATGGCTGATTGGGGTATATCAGCGGTAGTTTGGGGTGAACACTAAATTGGTTGGATGTGACATCAATGCATAGTTGTAGTGGTTTCCATGGAAGAATTGGTAGCGGTAACACAGTCGAAAGTCCCATATCCATACACACTATGGTTGATAACATGAGCTGACTGTGAGTCTGCATGGATGGCTGTGTAAGCATTAGGTCAAAAATTCGTTAGCATGCTGTGGGAGTCACCATTCACAGTGGGCAGTCACAGGTACAATTGGCAAGATAGTAGAGGTTCAGAATTGACCACTTCCAAAATGGAGGTGGCAGCAGCAAAGTCAGTCATAGGATGACATTCTTCAGCATTATTGGCAGGTGTCAATGAACTGCATTGGTAAGTATCACTGTCACTTTTAAAGTGACAAACAGTTGGCTGTGGAACACTGTATGCTGCAGCACTGCACTCGTTTGCATAATTCATGAATTGCAACACACTATGGTTCCATTGTCACTGCATAGTATTTGGCTGAATATGTATATACCATAATTCATGATCGTTCTGGGTCACCGATGTAGATGCATACAGTAAAGGTATGGCATGCACCTTATACAACACAATGTGGTATGTAAATACACTATATTATACACAATTAATACATAATGAGAAAAGCATGTATGCTCTGGAACCATAGAAAGCTCTGTCACTGCATAAATAACACCAAGGATTGTCTGTCATGAAGCAGGGTTGATAGCCAGCAGGTTTACATAACATGGTATCCCCACAGTAACAACCACCCTCTGACTCTGGCTGCTGCCCTCTTTATGTACATTCATTATTGTCTTGTAGTCCTACTTAAGCAACTATCTAAGGTAGATCACAAGCAATCTCCTTTATAAACTGATTATATTTTCCTATCAACTGGCATATTGTATATAGAATGTACAACAGTATTAACTATTAATCTTTCATATTTTATACAAAATTGTCAGTTAGCAAACATGTTTTTAATTCATTTCAGGGATGCAATAATTGTAACAACAATGGACACCTTCACAAGTCTCCTAGCAGGTTGCACAATTTTTGCAATACTTGGAAATTTGAAATATGAAACAAATGCAGCTGATATTGATGCAGTTGCAAAAAAGGGGGCAGAACTTGCCTTTGTGTCTTACCCAGAAGCTATTGCTAAGTTTGATTTTGTTCCCCAGGTAAGAATAGCCAGTTATAAATAGTTGATTTATGGTAATACAAAGACATACATATTATATCAAGTTATCTATAACAAAGTACTTGTCAAGTTGAAACACATTAATAAAGCAGAAGTTCAGCAACCTAAACAGTAATGCAAACTACCAATTCTCACATATTCCCAGTCTATAAAGTTTATTAATTTAACTGTACATTCAGTCAGCCATCAAAGAACCTATCATGAAAGAAAACTTTCAGTGATCTGAAATGCCTTGAGGTACATATGCCTAAGATACTGTTTTTGTGCTCTGCAATAACAACAGTTTATGCCTACAGTATAGTGTAGGACTCCTGTCTAAAGGACCCTACAAATGTAGAAGAGTTGTGGAGACATTCTGTAACACCTTCACTATTTGCAGTCATTCATTATCCTGCTGCAAAATGATCTCTAAAAGCTATCGAATGAGTATTACTTGAGGCTCCTGAAAATCATGCACATGACACTGCACTACCACTGTCCCTAACGTTACACTAAGTTTACCAGTGTGTCATATACAGTAAAACAAACATCAAATTGGGATTAAATGTCACCCAGCAGTAAACACAGCCTTCCATACTTGTACATGGGTATCAGTGCAGAACAAACATAATGTTAATTCACTCCATGAAACAAACTGAGTCCCTTTACCAGTATGGTAGAGTACAGTTTCACAATGGCATTTAACAAAAGGTAAAGTAAAATAGCGCTTTCATATCTGGTACTGCCTTGTATACAAGAAAAATGTCAGTTCTCATGTTATGCTGAAGGCCCCACATCTGACTGATGACTTGGTAAACACTTGTGTTACTGAAATCAATCTTTATATTAATATTGGCTTTACTTTACATACAATTTATGTTTATGAAAGCCATGGTGTTAGGTTTTCCTATCAAACTGTCAAGATTTTGTTTCAGTATTGTAGTGCATTTAGATTGAAATTCATAGTCTTCTTTTGCTATTTTTTACTTTTACATCACCGTTAAAAATTTTTCCCGTTACCACAGAAACTCACTGAACTACTGACAACCTGAATCTGGCATGAATGAGGTGAGAAATTGTTACACCAGCTATGAGATGGGTAGGAGATATCTGTAACTTTGATGATGAATTTTTGATACTACAACTGTGTATTCAGTATTCAGGATACTAACAATAGTATCTGTTAAAAAAGATGAGTAAATAAAATACTATGTTTAAGATAGAATAGCTTTTTTTAGTGAAATAAGGAAATGTCTGTATTTTCTTTCAAAAAGTAGATATTTAACATTTTTTCACATAAAATTCAAACACAGTTATAGCTTCATCAGTTAATTAATGTAGCTATATTATCTTCTAATTATGAAAACAGAAAAAAATAACTTTAGGGTCTTTGAGCACAATCAGCACAGCACCAACATTACATCTAAAAATCAGCACATTCTCCACACTTAAAAATTGCGTGCTCCATATATATTGGATTCTCACACATCAAACAGCAATGTTTTGTTTTCCTATGTTTTTTCCAAGAGAGTCACCAAACCTGAAATATCTTCCAGACATTTTTTTGGGAACTGATGATGAAGGTTCTCCCAGTTGATTAGCAATCCTCTTTCGAGTTTCCCTTGGAAGATGTATATTTTGTTGTCCAATGTGAAGACCATCATTTACCAGATTCAAACCTAAATTATGAATGAAATCTTGGTACTCTATGTGTGATTTGTCACTTATGCTATTTTCTCTGTAGATTATGATGCCATTTATGGCAGCATATTGAGTATATCATAACAAATCATCTTAAGCTAATGTTTGCTGTTGTGGGAAACATCATAAGTGGCACACAGTTCATCTGGAACATCAACACTGGCTTTAGTTGCATTATAATAAGTAATGATTTCCAGTTTTCTTTTATCACCTGTCAATTGGCCTATATTTTTGTCATGGTGTAAAGTTGACATAATCAGCACAACTTTATTTCTTTTAAGTATGTAGGACACCAGTGTAATGTCATTCTGGAACCCAAATTGAGAGCTTTTTAGTCTGTCCCTTTTTCGAAAATAACAGGTACACTTGTCTTGTTTTTACAGACTGTGCCAACAAAATTCAATGAAAGTTCTTTCAAGAAATGACTCAATTACTGAACGTCAAATTCCTACTTGTTTTTGTTACTGGTTCCACTAAACAGTTTATGATATCATACACTTTATTACACAGTTGGTAATGTCCTAGTGGTTGTTTTCCCATGTATACTTCCCATTTGAGGCTCTTTGCATCCACAACAGCATATATTTTCAGAAAAATAATCAAAAATATGTCTTACAGCAACTAGATTCTCAGTCCTTTTTCTTTTGTCTCATGTGTTCTTATCATTGCATCTCAAAAGTTTTGGAGGAAGTAAAACCTCTGCAGTGACACCCATACACGACAAATTGATTAAGTTTTGTCTATTTCAGTGGTTTATGCCTGCTGTATACAAAGTTCCATAAATGCCTCCAAATCCTCCAAAGTTGCATCCATCTTTCTTGTGGTACTGCTCTGTATTGCTTGGTCATTTTCCTCTTTTATTCCTTATTTTTATTATTTTTATATGTAAATATAGTATTCAACATAGTGTTTGTTCTAAAGCGACTCCATATCCAATCTCTGTTTTGGAGAATTAGCTAAAATGTTCTCAGAATGAATAAGAATGCTTTGTATAGGACAATTCTTCATCCATTTTGTACCAGCTTTGGATGTATAAAAAATCCCACATACCTCAGGTGACTTACTAGGAGCAGCTGATGCAGTTTTTCGCTCTTCTGAATCATTCAGATACCCTCCTGCTCTAAATCACTTTCTTCAATTCTTTGAGAAACACAGTCAATCTCTTCTTTGCTCTCAGAGTCACAAGAATTAACTCTTGGATAGTTTTCTAAAACTTCTTCTAATAATTCTTGTTGATGGTGGTCATAAGATACCTTGAGAAATATGAAATCTAAAAATAAATTAAAGAATACTGTAAATAACAATAACTTATAAATTTGCTGATAAATGTAAATAAATAAATAAAAATAAATGTAACACTGAGTAAGAGGTCATGTATGACATACCCCAGCCACTTTTGCACACGTGTATCTCCCATCAATGCCAGCACAACACCTCCCTCTCCCTTATCTCCAGCTTCTATGATGATGAGAAATGCATGACAACAATGACATTCAGTAATCTGGCCATAAAAATTTCTCAGTATGCATACCAAACCTCACTCATGCCAAGTTAATAGCAGAAAATTGATTGGCTGGTAATATTGTATTTATGGATGTATATGTGTTTTTAGGGCTGTTTCTAAATAAGAAAGAGAAATTTCATTTACATGAAACAAAACAGATTATCTGTTAATTAATTAATGTTAAAAGATTCTTACTAATATCACAAGTTTCAAAAAAGAATAGGAAGCAAATGTTCAGCTTATATGTACTTCTTAAAATCTTTTTTCAGTTATTCTCTGTACTTTTTTTCCTGATGTTATTTACACTGGGGATTGGCAGCGCAGTGGCTCTGGAGGCTGCAGTCATGACCATTATATGCGACCAGTTTCCAAAGATCAAACATTGGATTATAGCACTGGTCACATGCAGTCTTGGCTTCCTCGCTGGACTTGTATACATCACACCAGTAAGATATAGAAACATTTTTGTAGATACATAATTACCATAGTTGTTAACATAATCAGATCAAAAGATTATCAACAAGTTAGTAAGTTTACAATGTAAGTCAGAAATATTTAAAAATACATGACTGGTTCCCTTAAGTGAGTACGTGTATATTTTTAATGATTTATGAACTGCAACTCCTAAAAAGTGCTTTTATTCTCTTTGCAGGGTGGTCAATGGATTCTAACTTTAGTGGATTTCTATGGTGTACAGTTTGTTGTGTTCATTTTAGCAACAATTGAAATGATAGCCATAGCATGGATATATGGTAAGTTAATATAATCATACAGTTATGATTTGCATGTTTCAGTTACTGCAAGTAATCAAAATAACATTTAAATGCTGCATTTGAAGACAAAAAAACAACCTTCTTGTAATCTCAAATAACTATAATAAATGTTACTGATTATCAGATGATGATAACAAAAAATAAATAAATAAATTTATTTACACATCATGCTCAATAATCCAAGCATGGGTAGTGTTATCACAGTTATTTTGAATCTGTCATTAAATATGGGATAATTTTCTGTGGAAGCACAAGTAGTGTATCCTGAATACTGAAACTGAAAAGAAAATTGTCAGATACATGAGTACCGCACAGCAAAAAGTCTTGTATCCCATTATTTTGGAAACCACAAATCGTAATTGTTCCCTCCATATACGTTTATGAAATTATAATCTTCCTACACAACAGACAAAAATTATTTGAGGAGAATCATTTTAACCACAGATATAACATGAGAAATAAAAAAAAAATTTATGCTACCAGAATGAGATGTTCACTCTGCAGTGGAGTGTGCGCTGATATGAAACTTCCTGGCAGATTAAAACTGCGTGCCCGACCGAGACTCGAACTTGGGACCTTTGCCTTTCATGGGCAAGTGCTCTACCATCTGAGCTACCGAAGCACGACTCACGCCCGGTACTCACAGCTTTACTTCTGCCAGTATCTCGTCTCGTACCTTCCAATCTTTACAGAAGCTCTTCTGCGAACCTTGCAGAACTAGCACTCCTGAAAGAAAGGATACTGCGGAGACATGGCTTAGACCACAGCCTGGGGGATGTTTCCAGAATGAGATGTTCACTCTGCAGCGGAGTGTGCACTGATATGAAACTTCCTGGCAGATTAAAACTGCGTGCCCGACCGAGACTCGAACTCGGGTCCTTTGCCTTTCGGTAGCTCAGATGGTAGAGCACTTGCCCGCGAAAGGCAAAGGTCCAGAGTTCGAGTCTCGGTCGGGCACACAGTTTTAATCTGCCAGGAAGTTTCATATCAGCGCACACTCCGCTGCAGAGTGAACATCTCATTCTGGAAACATCCCCCAGGCTGTGGCTAAGCCATGTCTCCGCAGTATCCTTTCTTTCAGGAGTGCTAGTTCTGCAAGGTTCACAGAAGAGCTTCTGTAAAGATTGGAAGGTACGAGACGAGATACTGGCAGAAGTAAAGCTGTGAGTACCGGGCGTGAGTCGTGCTTCGGTAGCTCAGATGGTAGAGCACTTGCCCGCAAAAGGCAAAGGTCCCGAGTTCGAGTCTCGGTCGGGCACGCAGTTTTAATCTGCCAGGAAGTTTCATATCAGCGCACACTCCGCTGCAGAGTGAACATCTCATCTGGAAACATCCCCCAGGCTGTGGCTAAGCCATGTCTCTGCAGTATCCTTTCTTTTAGGAGTGCTAGTTCTGCAAGGTTCACAGAAGAGCTTCTGTAAAGATTGGAAGGTACGAGATGAGATACTGGCAGAAGTAAAGCTGTGAGTACCGGGCGTGAGTCGTGCTTCAGTAGCTCAGATGGTAGAGCACTTGCCCGCGAAAGGCAAAGGTCCCGAGTCGAGTCTCGGTCGGGCACGCAGTTTTAATCTGCCAGGAAGTTTCAATTTTATGCTACTCACACACCATTTGAAATTATATGCATGGACTCCACAGTATACAGTGGTGAAAATATACAACAAGTTAATGGGGAAAAACATTTAATATGAAGCCAGAAATTTTAAAAACAAAGCTACAGCAGATTCTGTGGGAGAAATGCTACTATTTAATAGAAGGATTCATTTGAGCAAGGGGTAACTAAGTGGTAGATTTTATTGTATTTATATTTAACGTAACTGTACTATTAATATGATACTGTTTGTTAACATCAACTGTTCTGAGTTTTTATGGTGAAATTTTACTGCTATTTTGACATGTCTCCTGTACCTGAACCAAATGATTTAGATTATGTATGTTATGGGACAAATAAACCACAATTCACAAAATTCACAATGTGGAATAAGTTAAGTTGTACATTAACATGCAGAAGCAGCCATTGCAGATTACTTTGGTGAAGCACACAGACAAAAAATTATGACTGATCTAGTCTATTCACAGTGATGATTATGGAAATATAAGAAGAAAAGCAACTATTTGGGAAAAAATTATCCCACCTTCCTCCTACATTACTCAGATGCTGTTGATTACTTCATATTAGTTGTGTAATTTTAATGGCTACAGTGAATGCTAGTAGCTGTCAATTTCTTTTATTAATTTTACAGCCATAAAGCTGTCTCAGACATCATACAGTTAACTCTATTGTTTACAGTATATATTCACAAAATTATCATACTGTGATCTCACTCATTCCTTCATATATTCTTCTTTCCCTACACACACACACACACAAACAAACAAATATTGCAATTATTACTTTTGACTTATTATGTATAGACCATCACAGAAAACTTTTTATGCCTTCTTGAGCCACACACTGTCATATCTTTCACATCAGGGAATATCAATAATAGTTACATCCTCATATCAGCAGTAGACTTAAGTATTTTATGCTACAAGATCACTTATATATCAGGTTCAGCAATTGTTGACGGATGAACACAGTGTGTTTTATGCTTGTCCTTTTGCAGGGTTAGATTTTCTTCCCATTCAGAGTACTATTCGTTTCTCACTACTTTCTTGAACTTGATTTTTAGTATCAAAACGGGTTGTGCACCTGTGGTCTAGGGGTAGTGTCTTTGACTAGCAAACAAAACGTTCACGGCCCCAGGTTCAGAACCTGCTACCACTTAAATTTCAATTAATAATCAGCATTCACAGTGGAAGAAGTCACCCTCATTCTGTCAATGGCCTTGTCAAACAGGGCAGAAGAAAGAACAGCAGTTCAGAGCACACTCTTGTCCTTGAAGGGGAAAACTGCCCCTAAAGGCTGAAGAATCAGCAATGATCAATGGCATGAGGGTGCAGAAGGCAATGAAAACCACTGGATTAAAGACACATGATGTGAATCCACAGGGCATGTGGCCTGTAATTCAATAAGTGTAATGATGATCTCTTCATTGGAAAAAGATTCCAGAATAGTCTGCTATTAGGATCTCTGGGAGGGGACTGCCAAGTGGGAGGTGACCATGAGAAAAAGACTGAATAATCAACAAAAGGAGAATATTCTATGCATTGGGGTGTGGAATGTCAGAAGTTTTAACATGGTAGGGAAGCTAGAAAATCTGAAAGGACAAATGCAAAGGTTCAATCTAGACTCAGTAGGGGTCACTGAAGTGAAATGGATGAAGACAAGGATTTCTGGTTGGATGAGTATAGAGTCATATCAACAGCAGCATAAAATGGTATAACAGGACTAAGATTCATTATGAATAGGAAGGTAAAGCAGTGAAAACAATAGTACATGTATACATGCTGGCATCACAAGCTGAATATGAAGAGATAGAGAAAGTAAATGAGGATATTGAAAGAGTAATACAATATGTAAAGGGAGATGAAAATATAATATTCATGGGGGACTGGAATGCAGTTATATGGGAAGCTCTAGAAGAAATGGTTACAGGAGAACATGGGCTTGGGACAAGGAATGAGAGAGGTGAAAAATTGAGTTCCCTAATAAATTTCAGTTATTAATAGTGAATACTCTGTTCAAGAATCACAAGAGGAGGAGGTATACATGGAAAAGGTCAGGTGATAGTGGAATGTTAGATTACATCATGGTCAGACAGTGATTCTGAAATCAGATACTGGATTGTAAGGCATACCCAGGAGCGGATATGGAATTGATCACAAAGCAGTTGTGATGAAGAGCAGGCTTAAGTTCAAGAGATCAGTCAAGACGAATCAGAATGCAAAGAATTGCAATACAGAGGTACTAAGGAATGACAAGATACACATGAAGTTCTCTAAGGCTATAGATACAGCAACAGGGAATAGCTCAGTAGGTAGAACAGTTGAAGAGGAATGCACATCACTAACTTGGGCAATCAAAAAGTTGGAAAGAAAAACAAAGAAGGTAACTGTGAAGAAACCAAGGGTTACAGAAGAAAAACAAAATTTTTGGCAACATTTCTAGGAAGCAGCAATCTTGTGATCTATATAAAATCAGTGAAAAAACAGTGTAGATTGTGACGGTGCTTTATTAAAATAAACGTTTTTGGCAGTTTCAGCAACTGAGGCCAACTGACTGTTCTACACGTTGTTAACTTCAGCTGATGGTGCTGAAGGAAGATGTCTTAAGCCTAGGCTGAAACTGGTAATTTTAATAAGTAACATCATGATCTAAACTGTTTTTTCACTAATTTAACAGAAGAAATACTTTGGTTGATTGATGAAAGAAGGAAGTATGAAAATGTTCAGGGAAATTCAGGAATACAGAAATACAAGTCACTAAGGAATAAAATAAGTAGACAACACATGTAAGCAAAGATGAAATGATTGCATAAAAAACGTGAAGAAACTGAAAAAGAAATGATTGTCAGAAGGACTGATTCCGCAAAGTAAAAAATAAAAAAATAAAAAAAACTTTTGCTGGAATTAAAAGCAAGGGTGGTAACAAGAAGAGTACAACAGGAATTCCACTGTTACATGCGTAAGAGAGAGAGGATAGGTGGAAAAGAGCACATTGGAGGCCTCTCTGAGGAGAAGATTTGTCTAATGTGATAGAAGATGAAACAGTTCATTTAGAAGAGATAGGGTTCAAAAATGGTTCAAATGGCTCTGAGCACTATGAGACTTAACATCTGATGTCATCAGTCCCCTAGAACTTAGAACTACTTAAACCTAACTAACCTAGGGACATCACACACGTCCATGCCCGAGGCAGGATTCAAACCTGAGACCGTAGTGGTCGCGCGGTTTCAGACTGAAGTGCCTAGAACCGCTCGGCCACACCTGACGGCAAGAGATAGGGGATCCACTATTAGAATCAGAATTTAATAGAGCTTTGGAGGACTTAAGATCAAATAAGGCACAAGGGGGAGATAACATTCCATCAGAATTTCTAACATCATTGGGGGAAGTGGCAACAAAGTGATTAGTCAGGTTGGTCTGTAGAATGTATGAGTCCAACAATATACCAGCTGATTTTTGAAAAAATATCATCCACACAGTTCCGAAGACTGCAAGAGCTGACAAGTGCTAGAATTACCACACAATCAGCTTAACAGATCATGCATCCAGTTGCTGACAAGAATAATAAACAGAAGAATGGAAAAGAAAGTTTAAGATGTGTTAGATATCGATCAGTTTGGCTTTACAAAAGATAAAGGTGCCAGAAAGGCAATTCTGATGTTGCGGCTGATGATGTAAGCAAGACCAAAGAAAGATCAGTATACGTTCATACGTATTGTTGACCTGGCCAAAGCTTTTGACAATGTAAAATGGTGCAAGATGGTCCAAATTCTGAGAAAAATAGGGCTAAGCTATAGGGAGAGGGGGGTAATGCATGATATGTACACGTTCCAAGAGCAAAAATAATAAGACTGGAAAACCAAGAACAAATAGCTTGGATTAAAAAGGGTGTAAGACAGGGATGTAGTCTTTCACTCCTACTGTTCAATCTGTACATCGAAGAAGTGATGATAGAAATAAAAGAATGGTTCAAGAGTGGGATTAAAATTCAAGGTGAAAGGATATCAATGACATGATTCACTGATGACTGCTACCCTGAGTGAAACTGAAGAAGAATTAAAGGATCTGCTGAATGGATGAACAATCTAGTGAATACAGAATATGAATTGAGAGTAAATTGAAGAAAGACGATAGGAATAAGAAGTAGCAGAAATGTGAACAGCAAGAAACTTAACATCAGGACTGATGGTCACAAAGTAGATGAATTTAAAAATTCTGCTACCTAGGCAGCAAAGCAACCAATGACAGGTGGAGCAGGGAGAATATCAAAAGCAGAATAGCACTAGCAAAAGGGCATACCTGGCCTAGAGAAGTTCTAGTAATATCAAATATAGGCCTTAATTTAAGGAAGAAATTTCTGAGAATGTACATTTGCAGCAGAGTTTGATAGTGAAACATGAACTGTGGGAAAACCGCAACAGAAGAGAATCGAAGCATATGACATGTAGCGTTACAGATGAATGTTGAAAATTAGGTGGACTGATAAGGTAAGGAATAAGAAGGTTCTGTGCAGAATCAGAGAGGAAAGGGGTATGTGGAAAACTGCCAAGGAGATGGGACAGGATGATAAGACATCAGCGAATAACTTCCATGGCATTAGAGGGAGCTGTAAGAGGACAAAAACTTAATCTTGTCAGGCAACATTAAACCAGTCAGAAGACTGATGACAAGAAAAGGGACCTTATTGTAAAACTATTTGCTCATCAGAGGCAGCCCTACCTAGGGATGCAAGGAGTGCATAGCACCCAGGTGCCAACTCCAAGGGGTTGTGATGACATTTCCTACTTTATTTCTTTGTTTGTTGTCCTCAGCGTTGACACACTGCATTGCTACACTGGCTGAAAAATGGGATGTGGAAGTACAACACTGACTACTTTAAATGATGCAGCTGACATGTGCACATTTGCATTTCGCAGTACTTTACTTTCACTGTTCACAACCTCCTCCCCTCCCCCCCCCCCCCCCCCCCCCCAGTAATACACAGTTATATGGCTAGTGCACTATTGTTTAACTTTCGATAAGCCTCATTAATAGGTTGCAGGTGAACATACACATACTGCTACAATAGTTTCCTGTTGAAAATCTACAAGCAGTAAAAGCCTAACCACAAAGTTCACAGTTCTTGAAGAATAAAAAGGTACATATGGAGTGGATACTGTCATTGTTTTAACACACGGCCTAATTGTGTTACACTTATTTCATGGATGCATTGCTGTTGATCTAAGCAGTACAGGTTCCTCATCTGAAACTCTGTCGTGGACTGACTGTCTCAGGACCAAAAATTGGGCCCTTTTATATCCTCACAGTAATAGGTGCTGAAATTACACATTGTTCAAAGTTAAACTTACAGAAATTACAATTAAAAAGTAACTCCTTCAGTTAACTATAAACATCAAGAAATTGTTTCTTTTGAACAGTTTCCTCAACTGCAAGGGTTAAGCCAAATTATTTATTTAAATCATGAAATTAACATATATAGTTACACAAACAATCCTTTTGACAAAACTGTTAATTACTTTGGCTTTGCTAACATGTTTTTGAATAGAGCCAAATAGATCCTTTAAGAATACCTGTAGTTGTTCCTCCAAATGTTTATAAATGGCACAGAATTTATATTTGTATATATGTCAACAATAGAATTTAAGTTACGAAACAATCATTGATTTCTCCCTATATCAAAAGAAACTAACTAGGAATAGTCAAAATAAATTAGAAATTCAATTACATACCTAAAGCTAAGCACAAAATTAGATCTGGTGTTAAATTCTTTAAAACTGAGGGCCAACCTTTTTGTTATATGAAAATGCAGATTACACTCACTTATGTTAATGGTAATTAGTTCAAAAATGAAAAAATGAATTTTAAGGAGGCAGATGGCAAAGCAAGAGGGGAAGTAAAAATATCCCAGCTTGCTTCGTCACAGGGTGCTGATGATTAAGCAACTGATCAATCACATTGACATCCAAATTATTTTTTGTATATGAGGGTTGGACACAGCCACTCTTACACCTGTTTCTGAGCTTTTTTTAAATACATTTGCCTTTCCAATTGGAAGTGCCCCTGTACACATCTGTATGGATGTACAATGTAATGCCCATCTGAAAGACAAATTCCTTTATTTAAAATGGTCCAGGAGGTCTCCGTTTTTTCCTTTGGGAAGAGTTTCCATGTCTCCATAATTAGGTCACAGACATGACAAAATATTTTGATTGACATATGTTTCTGAAAGTCTTCTTCCGATTATGAAACTAAATAAGTCATGATTATATGGGAACTTGAGCTTGGAAATCTGTGAAATTGTCTGCATCTGGCTGTCTCCTGACAGTTTGTACCAAAAAAATTTTATTTTGTCTTCAGAACACCAAAAATTATTAAATAATACTGAAAATTTGTTTTAACTGCATCACCACTGCAGGTTCGCCGTTTCCCCTCTTCCCCCTCCTCAGACTCAGATAGTGTGGTAGTGTGGTGTGGCAACTATATATAAAATATATACACTATGTAATCAAAAGTATCCGAACACCTGACTTAAAAGTTCGTGGCACTCTCCACTGGTGATGCTGGAATTCAATACACTCTTGACACACCCTTAGCCTTGATGACAGCTTCCACTCTCGCAGGCATACGTTCAATCAGGTACTGGAAGGTTTCTTGGGGAATAGCAGCCCATTTTTCATGGAGTGCTGCACTGAAGAGAGGTATTGATGTCAGTTGATCAGGCTTGGCATGAAGTCACCATTCCAAAACATCTCAAAGGTGTTCTATAGGATTCAGGCCAGGACTCTGTGCAGGCCAGTCCATTACAGGGATGTTATTGTTGTGTAACCATTCTGACACAGGCCGTGCATTATGAACAGGTGCTCCATTATGATGAAAGATGCAGTCCCCATCTCCGAATTGTACTTCAACAGTAGGAAGCAAGAAGGTGCTTAAAACATCAATGTAGGCCTGTGCTATGGTAGTGCCACATAAAACAAGGGGTGCAAGCCCCCTCCATGAAAAACACGACCACACCATAACACCACCACCTCCGAATTTTAGTGTTGGCACTACACATGCTCACTAGATGATGTTCACTGGACAGTAACCATAACCACACCCTGCCATCGGATCGCCACATTGTGTACCATGATTCACCACTCCACACAACATTTTTCCACTGTTCAATCGTCCAATGTTTACACTCCTTACACCAAGCGAGGCATCGTTTGGCATTTACTGGCATGATATGTGGCTTATAAGCAGCTGCTCGAATGTGAAATCTAAAGTTTTCTCACCTCCCGTCTAGCTGTCATAGTACTTGCAGAGGATTGTGATACAGTTTGGAATTCCTGTGTGATGGTCTGGATAGATGTCTGCCTATTACACATTAAACCTTCATCAACTGTCGGCGGTCTCTATCAGTCAACATACAAGGTCGGCCTGTATGCTTTTGGGCTGTACCTGTCCCTTCACATTTCCACTTCACTATCCCATTGGAAACAGTGGACCTAGAGATGTTTAGGAGTGTGGAAATCTCATGTACATAGGTACGACACAAGTGACACCCTATCACCTGACCACGTTCGAAGTCCGTGAGTTCTTTGGAGTGCCCCGTTCTGCCCTCTCATGATGTCTAATGACTACTGAGGTCGCTGATATGGAGTACCTGGCAGTAGGTGGCAGCACAATATGAAAAATGTATGTTTTGGGGTGTCCGGATACTTTTGATCACATAGTGCATGTGTGCAAGAGCACTCCCTGTGCGCTGAATTCTTGGATGGGTCTGATGTAGATGGACCTTTACTGCCCACTTCGATTAATCATTTTTTATTTATTTATTTACACATCAAGTTCTGTAGGACCAAATTGAGAAGCAAATCTCCAAGGTCATGGAATGCATCATTACATGAAATTACAACATAAAAGTAACAATAGATAAAAATAAAATGTTTATGAACCTGAAAAAAGTCAATCCATAAGTTTAAGTAAACGCAATCAACAGTACAACAACAATCAGCTTACTTCTTCAAGAAACCCCTCGACAGAATAGAAGGAGTGATCCATTAGAAAACTTGATAAGATTTGAAAGCACATGGATTACTGCTAAGATTTTTGAATTTGAGTGGTAGCTTACTGAAAATGGATGCAGCAGTATACCGCACACCTTTCTACACAAGAGTTAATTAAGTCTGGTCCAAATGCAATTTTGATTTCTGCCGAGTATTAACTAAGTGAAAGCTGCTTATTCTTGGGAATAAGTTAATATTGTTAACAAGAAAAGACAGTGAGGAATATGTATATTGAAAGGCGAATGTCAAAATACCCAGACTCATGGACAGAGGTCGACAAGAGGTTCACAAACTTACACCACTTATTGCCCAAACCATCCATTTCTGAGCCAAAAATATCCTTTTAGAATGGGAAGAGTTACCCCAGAATATACCATTTGACACAAGAGAATGAAAATAAGAAAAGTAGACTAATTTCTGTGTCGAATGATCACTCACTTAAGATACCACTGGAAGAGTAAAAATGGTAGTATTAAGCCTTTGAACAGGATCCTGAACATGGGCTTTCCACGACAGTTTACTGTCTGAACACCTAGAAATTTGAACTGTTCAGTTTCACTAATCGTATGCCCATTCTGTGAATTAAAATGTCAGGTTTTGTTGAATTGTGTGTTAGAAACTGCAAAAACTGAGTCTTACTCGGATTTAGCATTAGTTAATCATAGATATTTTATTTTTTTGTGTTAAGGATCTTTTATGGTCCCAACATGGTACATTAATGTTAATTGAATTTACATCCCAAGTACAAATTTTCTCATAAATTATAGAAGCATGCTCTACAAGGCATTCTTTTAGTTTGCCTTTAATATCTGGGGGTCTTCAGTTACCTGTCTGATGTCAACAAGCAATCTATTAAAGACTCCTATCCAGAATATAGAACTCCAGCCTGAACCCATGTCAGGGATACATAGTCATTAAGGAAATTACCAAGAAAAAAGCAAAAAGCTGACAGAAAAACAATCTGATTCTGTCTCCATCAAATGGGGCAGATGATATGGATAAAATTGGATTATTATTTAGATTAAATAGGAAATTCATCAATATTCTTACGTCACTGGAAACATAGATGAATGAATACAAGAAGAGGCAAATCTGCAAGGAATGCTTGATTAGTAGATAAATGACAGCTTGCCGTTTATGTCTTAAATACCCTTTACTAGACCATTACCGTACTTAGAGAAATTATCCTGCCACTGTTTTGTGGAATGAAGTGTAAACTGGTTGAGATAATTGTAACATATACACTCCTGGAAATTGAAATAAGAACACCGTGAATTCATTGTCCCAGGAAGGGGAAACTTTATTGACACATTCCTGGGGTCAGATACATCACATGATCACACTGACAGAACCACAGGCACATAGACACAGGCAACAGAGCATGCACAATGTCGGCACTAGTACAGTGTATATCCACCTTTCGCAGCAATGCAGGCTGCTATTCTCCCATGGAGACGATCGTAGAGATGCTGGATGTAGTCCTGTGGAACGGCTTGCCATGCCATTTCCACCTGGCGCCTCAGTTGGACCAGCGTTCGTGCTGGACGTGCAGACCGCGTGAGACGACGCTTCATCCAGTCCCAAACATGCTCAATGGGGGACAGATCCGGAGATCTTGCTGGCCAGGGTAGTTGACTTACACCTTCTAGAGCACGTTGGGTGGCACGGGATACATGCGGACGTGCATTGTCCTGTTGGAACAGCAAGTTCCCTTGCCGGTCTAGGAATGGTAGAACGATGGGTTAGATGACGGTTTGGATGTACCGTGCACTATTCAGTGTCCCCTCGACGATCACCAGTGGTGTACGGCCAGTGTAGGAGATCGCTTCCCACACCACGATGCCGGGTGTTGGCCCTGTGTGCCTCGGTCGTATGCAGTCCTGATTGTGGCGCTCACCTGCACGGCGCCAAACACGCATACGACCATCATTGGCACCAAGGCAGAAGCGACTCTCATCGCTGAAGACGACACGTCTCCATTCGTCCCTCCATTCACGCCTGTCGCGACACCACTGGAGGCGGGCTGCACGATGTTGGGGCGTGAGCGGAAGACGGCCTAACGGTGTGCGGGACCATAGCCCAGCTTCATGGAGACACTTGGGAATGGTCCTCGCCGATACCCCAGGAGCAACAGTGCTGCTGGGAAGTGGCGGTGCGGTCCCCTACGGCACTGCGTAGGATCCTACGGTCTTGGCGTGCATCCGTGCGTCGCTGCGGTCCGGTCCCAGGTCGACGGGCACGTGCACCTTCCGCCGACCACTGGCGACAACATCGATGTACTGTGGAGACCTCACGCCCCACGTGTTGAGCAATTCGGCGGTACGTCCACCCGGCCTCCCGCATGCCCACTATACGCCCTCGCTCAAAGTCCGTCAACTGCACATACGGTTCACGTCCACGCTGTCGCGGCATGCTAACAGTGTTAAAGACTGCGATGGAGCTCCGTATGCCACGGCAAACTGGCTGACACTGACGGCGGCGGTGCACAAATGCTGCGCAGCTAGCGCCATTCGACGGCCAACACCGCGGTTCCTGGTGTGTCCGCTGTGCCGTGCGTGTGATCATTGCTTGTACAGCCCTCTCGCAGTGTCCGGAGCAAGTATGGTGGGTCTGACACACCGGTGTCAATGTGTTCTTTTTTCCATTTCCAGGAGTGTATATGCCCAAGCATGAGTTAAGGCATCAGAATGCTCCACTGGTGTTTAATTTATAGCAAATTTAATTTTAAAACAATAATTTAACTACTACAACGGATATTACAAAGCCAAGGTAGAAATATATAAAGAAATCAAAAATTTAAGCTATCATTTTTACTACAGCTGTCATCAATAAACAAAGTAATTCATGTGTGAATGTAGACTTTCCCAGCATGTACTACTGATAAAAACACTATCAAGCTTTCAGCCAATGTTAGAGTTAAGATACCTTGATATTTTGGATAATGTCATACTTATTACCTTGTGGATAAGTGTTGAGAAACTGAATATCTCAATCTTTATAACAAAGATGCATTGCCTCCATCTGGTTGTGTGTGGTAGTGTTTGTAGGCCCAAGAGGAAGAGAGCAAAATGGGTGTATAGGGATGTGGGTGAGGTGTGGGCTGGAGACTGCACTCAGATCTCTGCATGGACTTTCTGAATGTGTCTTGACTGCTGGACATTGCTAGGCATGCTCTTCTAATATGGCTGGTAATGCAGGATTCCATGCTGAACAAAGATGGTAATCTACAGCCCTACTGACTAGATTATTATTGATCCTTATATCTATGGATTCCTTTATAATGCTGTCTCAATAGCAAGTTGCTCAGCATAGCAACTTGGTTTTCTCAAAGTCAAAAGTGTGATACTCGTCTATGCTATGCTCTCCCAATGAAGATTTCTCTACATTCCACAGTTGTATACAGTTGATGTGTTTCTTACAGTGTTGTGAGACACAGTGTTGCATGTGCCTGTTGTACTGACAGCTTCACTGATCAGCTAGAACATTATGACCACTGACCAGCTATCGACATAAACCTGGCCACGTCACCTGGTGGGAAATGACTGCTAATCAGACACATGCACAGTGCATGTAGTATCTGTGTGTAGAAGGGGGAAGGCGTACAATGTATCTGAGTTTGACCAAGGGCAGATTGTCATGGCCTGGAGGCTAAGCATGAGCATTTCAGAAACTGCACATCTTGTCTGGTGTTCGAGGAGTGCCATGGTGGATGTCTTCATCCAGTACATGGCAGAGCCAAGGTGAAATCATGTCTAGGCATCTTGGGGTTGGGCAGCCACTCCTCATAACAGATGCTGGAAGTCACAGACTGGGCAGACTGTTAAAACAGGTCAGGCAGGACTAACATAAGACTTTAATGATGGGCAGAGTACAAGTGTGTCTGAATACACAGTGCAGTGAACTCCTAACAACAGACCTCTGCAGCCAAAGACCCAGTGTTAACCAATGTTGACATCACATCAGTGACTATCACCAAAATGGGCATATGACAATTGGCACTGGAAGTAGGGGCAGTGACGGAGAATTCCATCGTCTGAAGAATCCCACTGCCTTCTTCATCATGCTGATGGGAGCACATGAATTGGTTCTCTTCCAGGGGAACAGCTCCTTGACACCTGTACTTCCTGATGGGGACAAGCTGGCAGTGGCTCCAGTACGCTCTGGGGAACATTCAAATGGGTATCCATGGGTCCAGTGGAGCTCGTGCAAGGCATCATGATAGCTAATGAGTATCATACGCTGTTTGCAGACCACATGCACTCCTTCATGACTTATGTTACCAGATGGCAGTGACATTTTCCAAGAAGATAATGCACCATGCCAAAAGGCCAGAAGTGTGATGGAGTGGTTTGAAGAACACTATGGTGAACTCTAATTGACATGCTGGCCCCTTAACTCGCCAGATCTGAACCCCATCAAACATGTATGGGATGTGACTGAATGTAGGGTCAAAGCTGACCACTCCCTTCATGGAATTTATGAATTAGTGTATCCAAAAAAGGGAGACATCAATTCTACTCTGATTCACGGTGAATGCAATGTTTTGGTGGATGCAGCTAAAATGGTCCAGAAACTTATCCAGCAACTGTCTGCCAAGTTCCCATACTACACATATATCATTGACATCATGGAAGAAATGCTTAGTTTTTTTCCAGGTGATTTGACATGCACTCCCTCAAAGCATTCCACATAAATTTTTGCAATCCCAGGGGCCAGTGGGCCAAGTGGGCCAACTGTTTGTTCATAAATCTCCCCTTTGTATTTTAAGTAGGTGGTAGTCCAAACATACTCAAAAATTTTAGCTTTTGTGGCTTGAATTGTTGAGCAATGAGTGTCAAAGAGTCTTGAAGAGGTACTTTCATGAAGAGCACTGTAACATCGAAGCTCAAGAGCAGGTCACCTTTTTGCAGTTAATGTTCTTAAATACTTTCAAAAAATTGGTCAAGGCCTTTAAATACTGATTACAGCATTCCATAAGGGGTTTAGGACCATAGCTATTTATTTGGGCAGTGTATGACTGTGTAAGTTAATGGTGTCAAGTATTGGTTGCAGAGGCATCCCTTCCTTGTGGAATTGGGAAGCCCATGCAGATGTGATATGGCTGGTGCCCTAGGATACAGTCATTTCCTCACTTCCTCTGGTATATCTGACAAGGAGAATGCAACAGGTGCCATAACCTGATTTCCCAGAAATTGCTCAGTGTAAGAGGCATCAAAATTATCAAACCTGTGTCTCAACTTATCTGTGGCTACTCAATCATTTCAGAAAAAATGATGGTCAAAGTTTTTGAGGTACTTTATGCACCTGTGAGTGAACAAATGGCCCAACCAAAGTGGTGGCATGTTGACTAGTGCCACACTTATGTGTCCTGTGTTCAAAACCCAATAATTATTTTTATTTTTGTTTATTTACAAACGTCCATAGAAGATTACTAAATGAATGTTTTACAATGTATACTGAAATAATGTTACCCTTATTCATTTGCTAATAGTATATCTAGGGAATGAATTAAAATAAATAAATGAAATGAAATGAGCATATGGCATTGTTGGCTGGAAGGCCCCATTTGGGGAAGTTCGGCTGCCGAGTGCAAATCAATAAATAAATTAATTAAAAATATCATTTGAAATTGTTTTCGGTGAAATTCCTTTGTGCATTTGATTTGTAATCAATTGCAAGTGCTAGGTTTCAGAAAAGTGGTCTGTTATGTTTGGTTAGCCATCAAGTTATTGCCAACACATGAAATCTTCAGCAATGTTAATGACATTTCTTTCTCAAGTGAGATTTATATGAAGAAATGTTGCTGCGGCAAACCTCCCAGTACATGTGCTCATGGTTTTCTGAATTTCTATGTTTCAAATGTTTCTATGATTGATTGATTCCAAGGAATGCACAAAATCTTCCTGAAGACTAAATACCACACCTACATGTATTATATAGTAAATGTATGAGTTACAGTGAAACCCAGTTGTGATTTTACAGTTAATATAATGTTCTTGTACACCCTAACTTGATAGTAAACATTCACATAATAATCTTCTAAGGGCATGAGTAGGTAAATGGAAAAAATAAAATAAATAAAAACAATAATTGGATTTTGTATGTGGGACACAAAAGTGTGAGACTGCAATGCTAACCACTGAGCCACCAGTTTCTCTGAGTTCATTGATTACTAAACGACATCTAAATTATGTCACTTACTCAGAAATGGTTGCGTATCTATGAACAAGCCGAAACATGTGTTAGCTTACTTTGGTTCCTCTTGTACTGAGCAAAGTTTCTGGAAAATCAGGTTACGGCACCTGCTGTATTCTCCTTGTGAGTGACTAAACAAAGCAACATGCCACAAGGCATGTCTGGGATCCTTCTTGAGCTTCTTGTAGACTGAGTATTATAGCGGTGAGCCAGTTTTGTGCTGGTAGTTGTCTGCACCTTCTCCCCCTCCCCACTCACCAGCTGCATGGGACCCAGCTGCCCATAGCCAGGTGGAGGATGTGCACCACTAGTGTCAATATTGGGACACTTGTTATATCTCAATACTTCACCAGAAGATGATGAGTATGACCCTCATCAAAATGTTGCAATATCTTATTGCTGCCACCTGCCTGGAAACCCAAGAGCTTTCATCAAATTAAATGAAATCTTCAGTCAATCTGATCTTTTCCTCAAACACAAAATTTTCTGTAATTGTTTAATAGATTGTTCTTTAGTTTTAACAGAGTAGATCACACATGACATTGTTACATATATAGATTTTGAGAAAAAATGAAATAAAAAAGAAGTACTAATGCTATCTGTAGCACAAGAGATGTATTTACTCACTAAACAGAAACGGCTGAATCTTAGAGACAGCCACGTGAACACATCAACTGAATCACAAAAAACAGGAACCTACCATTTTACTTCATCAGGATAAAAGGAGAGAAAGAAAACTCTAAATGGATGAATAAGAATTACAGGCCCTGAAGAGTAGGACAAATCACAAGAAACTATGGATTACTAAAAATTTGATGATCAGGAAATCAGTCAGGAGCAAGAATTGACTAGCAGTTTGTCTTGGAATTTCACAGTTACTGTAGTAATAATCTGGTAAATTACAGTTCAAAGAATTAATACAGCAAAAACTGCACCCTACTAATCACATCATCTACATAACCTTCTTAATAGACTTGGAACTGATGGGCCAATGACCCTTTGTCCTGAGCCTTTGGCCCTTACCCATGAGATTAGCAATGCAAACTGACGGTTTCATGCAGCCCAATGTTACCATTATTAAAGCATATGTAATTCAAAGAAAGGTAACCTGTGAAAGCATGAAACATTTTATTTGTTACATTGTATTAGCACAATCACAATAAATCTATCCGTCAGAATTTATGGTCATGAATAAATTGTCTACAGTAGCAAAACTCACTAACCTCTTTCTGTTTGTGCCAGAGTACATAACAATAGTGATGTGAGAACTTATTTCTTAACTGTGATGTTTGGATCTACTCTCCTAGCACTAGTGCTTCCAAATTTTAGAGAGGATCTGAATTTCCAACGTGCACTTGGCTCTCATCATTCACTGTGATGTAATTTTCATTGTCATTCATAGCTACAGCTTCTCATTTGCTGTTTCCAGCTGGAATTACCATTTTATTTCTATGTCTCTATCAGTGCAGACAGAAAATTCAGTTAATGTTACTATATTTTGACTTCCGACTTCCAAGCTTGAACATTCAGTCTGTCAAAACAAAAAACAAACCAGCACACACACACACACACACACACACACATGTACATGGAGAGAGAGAGAGATGTCATGTAAACATGTCAAGAATAGAAGTATCTGACTATCAGAGGCAGTGACACAGGTTACCTAAAATTAATACATGCAACACTCACTCATCTTGTTAACTGATATAAATCCACATAATAATGGAGGTCCAAACCTCTGAACTGTGCTTTTGTAGTTTACTTCTTCATGTAGTCTTTCTAACATGGGTAGGATGTGTGCATGCTGTGTGCAGTTGCAGGAGGAGCTGACTGCAGTTTGCAAAAAGCTGGAAGCGCTTTTGGCTATGGTCAGCCACCTTCAGCCTCCTGTCTTGGCATGTTGCAGTGGTGGAGAATCTGGCACATTGCATGGGGCATCTCCGGTGTCACTTGTTCTGTCCGCAGGCTCTGCTGCCAAGGCACCTTCTAATGTACACACTGCAGTGGATCCGACCCCCCCCCCCCCCCCCACAGCAGGTCAAGTGGTGGGTGGTAATACATATGCAGCACTTGAGGCGGGGGGGGGGGGGAGGGGGAGGTCAATGTGGAGAATATCTGTCTGGCCTCGCCTGTTTGCCCTATGAGTGAACAGGTTCTAAGCAGCGTCTGAACAGGCACATGTGGCGAGGGTTTGATAGTTATCGGGAACTCCAATGTTTAGCAAATTATGGAGCTCTTTAGGAATGTAGCATCCAGGGCTGGAAAGAAAGCCAATGTGCACATGGTAAGTCTGTGGAGAGCCTCATCCAGCATGTGGAGACAGCCTTACCTGTCACTATTGAGCATTCAGGGTGAAGTTGTCAGCAAATTATGGCTGACATCAGCACCAACAACACCTGTCACTGGGGTTCTGAGACCATCCTCATTTCACACAGGTGACTGGTGGAGGTGTTGAAGGCTGCTGGCCTTACACACATAGTGCAAGCAGAGTTCACAATTTGCAGCGTTGTTCCCGGAATTGATGGGGGTCCTTTGGTTTGGATTTTTTTTGTGCTAGGTACTCTGATGAATGCTTGCTAGTTGATAAACAGCAAGGAAAGTCAGACTGCATTCAGAGTGAAGACACTTTGGCTGACAAAATTTCTTATCAGTACATTATTGAAGTATTTGTAACGAAGTTCCTGAATTTACTGCCCTTCAGGAAAGTTCATGTACTCAAATTATTCTTGGTACTGAGGGCTGGCTGAAACCCAAAGTAGAAAGCTCTGAGATATTTAATGAGTCATATAAAATATATTGCTAAGGTAGATTAGATGCCATGGGAGGGGGAGAGCGCACTGCAGTTGACAAAAATATTGTCTCTAATGAGGTCAAAGTTGAGTGTGACAGTGAAGTTATCTAACAAAATAATTTAATTGGATAGATAAAAAATCTAGTCTACATGAATAAAAGAGGGTTGTGATTAGGCAAGCTTTCAGAGCCAGTGGCTCCTTCTTCAGGCAGATGGGTTGAGGGGGAAGGAAGAGGGGTGAAGGAAAAGGACTGGAGAGGTCTAGTAAAAGGAGTAGATTTTGGGAAATTCACCTTGAACAGCGGGTCATGGGAGGCTTACCGCATGGAATGAGAAGGGAAGTGAGTTTATCAGATCATGTGTAACAGGCCTATGGGGAACCAAGTTAATTGTTGAACAGCTTTTACCATCCACTCAGTTCTGTGTCGACAGTTCTAGATTCATTCAAAGAAAAGCTACCATCAGTAATGTGTAAATACACAGATCAAGCAGGACTAGTTGGAGGCGACTTTAACCTACTGAGTATAGACTGGAACATCTATGGATTCAGAGTGGGATTACAGACATAGTCTTGCAAAATACTTTTAAATATATTTTTCAAAACCCTTCTTGAGCAACTAGTTCAGCAGCCCACACACAGCAGGAATATCTTAGACGTTGTAGGTAAAAACAGGCCAGACCTTTCGACAACATCAGTCTAGAGACAAAGATTAGTGATGGTGATGTCATTATACACTCCTGGAAATTGAAATAAGAACACCGTGAATTCATTGTCCCAGGAAGGGGAAACTTTATTGACACATTCCTGGGGTCAGATACATCACATGATCACACTGACAGAACCACAGGCACATAGACACAGGCAACAGAGCATGCACAATGTCGGCACTAGTACAGTGTATATCCACCTTTCGCAGCAATGCAGGCTGCTATTCTCCCATGGAGACGATCGTAGAGATGCTGGATGTAGTCCTGTGGAACGGCTTGCCATGCCATTTCCACCTGGCGCCTCAGTTGGACCAGCGTTCGTGCTGGACGTGCAGACCGCGTGAGACGACGCTTCATCCAGTCCCAAACATGCTCAATGGGGGACAGATCCGGAGATCTTGCTGGCCAGGGTAGTTGACTTACACCTTCTAGAGCACGTTGGGTGGCACGGGATACATGCAGACGTGCATTGTCCTGTTGGAACAGCAAGTTCCCTTGCCGGTCTAGGAATGGTAGAACGATGGGTTCGATGACGGTTTGGATGTACCATGCACTATTCAGTGTCCCCTCGACGATCACCAGTGGTGTACGGCCAGTGTAGGAGATCGCTCCCCACACCATGATGCCGGGTGTTGGCCCTGTGTGCCTCGGTCGTATGCAGTCCTGATTGTGGCGCTCACCTACACGGTGCCAAACACGCATACGACCATCATTGGCACCAAGGCAGAAGCGACTCTCATCGCTGAAGACGACACGTCTCAATTCGTCCCTCCATTCACGCCTGTCGCAACACCACTGGAGACGGGCTGCACGATGTTGGGGCGTGAGCGGAAGATGGCCTAACGGTGTGCGGGACCGTAGCCCAGCTTCATGGAGACGGTTGCGAATGGTCCTCGCCGATACCCCAGGAGCAACAGTGTCCCTAATTTGCTGGGAAGTGGCGGTGCGGTCCCCTACGGCACTGCGTAGGATCCTACAGTCTTGGCGTGCATCCGTGCGTCGCTGCGGTCCGGTCCCAGGTCGACGGGCACGTGCACCTTCCGCCGACCACTGGTGACAACATCGATGTACTGTGGAGACCTCACACCCCACGTGTTGAGCAATTCGGCGGTACGTCCACCCGGCCTCCCGCATGCCCACTATACGCCATCGCTCAAAGTCCGTCAACTGCACATACGGTTCATGTCCATGCTGTCGCGGCATGCTGCCAGTGTTAAAGACTGCGATGGAGCTCCGTATGCCACGTAAACTGGCTGACACTGACGGCGGCGGTGCACAAATGCTGCGCAGCTAGCGCCATTCGACGGCCAACACCGCGGTTCCTGGTGTGTCCGCTGTGCCGTGCGTGTGATCATTGCTTGTACAGCCCTCTCACAGTGTCCGGAGCAAGTATGGTGGGTCTGACACACCGGTGTCAATGTGTTCTTTTTTCCATTTCCAGGAGTGTATCAACTATGGCTATGGAAGTTAATAAATCGGTCAAGAAAGCTAGGAATGGGTTTCTGCTAGAAAGAGCAGATAAGTAAGTGTTAGCATCTCATTTAGACAGTGAACTGAGGTTACTTAGTTCCAGAATAATGGGCATGGGTAAAGTTTAGACAAATTGCAAACTGTCGTTTGGAGAACTATGTGCCCAGAAATTTGATGAAAGATGGAAAAGACCCATCATGGTTTAACATCAAAACTCAGAAAATAACAAGGAAGCAACAGCTGGTGCACTTTTGGTCCAAAAGAGAATGTGCAAATGGTGTCTGTGAAAAGATATATGTGCAAAACATACATAAATGACCACTGTGATACCTTAGCAAAAGATCTGGCTGAGAACCCAAGATAATTCTGGTCCTATCTAAAATTGCTAAGTGGGTCTAAGGCTTCCATCCAGTCACTTGTTGACCATTCTGGTGTGGCAGTTGAAGACAGTAAAATGAAATCCAAAGTTTTAAATTTTGCATTTAATAAATCATTCATGCAGTAGAATCATACAAACATACCATTGGTTGACTATCAAAGAGTCTCCTGTATGGTCAACATAGAAATAAGTGTCCCTGGTGTAGAGAAACAACTGAAAGATTTGAAAACAGATAGAACCCCAATGCTATCAAGAGTAATTGAAGGCACTGGCCCCTTACTTAGTTTGCCTTTATTGTGAATCTCTTGTCCAGCGCAGAGTCCCAAGTGACTGGAAAATAGTTCAGGTGATCCTGTGTATAAGAGAGTAAAAGAATGGACCCATAGAATTACAGACTGATGTCCCAAATAATGGTTTGCTGCCGAATCCTCGAACATATTCTCAGTTGAATATAATAAGTTTTCTTGAGACCAAGAAGCTTGTGCCCAAAAATCAGCATGGTTTTAGAAAGCAGCATTCATATGAAGCTCATTTGACATGGTGCTGCACTGCAGACTGTTAACGAATATGTGAGTATATGGAGTTGGTTCCCAGATATGTTAGAGGCTTGGTGACTTCTTAAGTAAAAGAGCCCAGTATGTTGTCCTCAATGGCGAGTGTTGTTAAGAAACCAGAGTATCATCTCAGAGGCAACAGTATTGTCAGGAGTGCACCAGGGGAAGTGTGATAAGACTGAAGAGTGCTGTTACTTTCCATATACATAAATGATCTGATGAACAGGGGGGGGGGGGGGGGGGGGAACTAATCTGTAGTTCCTTGCTGTGATGCTGTGATATCTGGGAGGTGTCAAAGTCGAGTGACCATAGGAGGATACAAGATGAGTTAGACAAAATTTCTAGTTGTAATTAATGGCAGCTAGTTCTAAATGTAGAAAAATGTAAGTTGATGCAGGTGAGTGGGATGAACAAACTCTTAATGTTCAGATACAGCATTAGTAGTGTCCTGATTTACACAGCCAAGTCATTTAAATATCTGGATGTAACATTGCTAAGCAATATGAAATGGAACTGAGTAGAGCAGTGCATTCCAAACTGAAGGGAGGGGGGGGGGGGGGTGCTCAGGGGTATGGGATGAGAGGTGAGAGACTTATGGGGAGGGGGGCAGACAGCTCAGAATAAAGCAGGAAAATGTGGTCAGACAGTCAAAAATTATATATTATTGCTATAGGTAGCGAGTGCATTTTTTTTTTTTTGTAGAGTTGACAGCTACAAGTTTGCCTTGCACAGCACCAAGTTACTGCTGATACAACACATTCTTCAGCCTGCACTCTACATTCTTAACTCAGTATTACATGTGTTGTGCTCCTTTGAGGTAAAGAGTATTTTTATTTCGTTTGAACACTGAGTGAAGATGTCTGCTAAAAGAAGGTTTATAAAGAAGAAGTATGGACTCATGTTTATTGAAAATACTATGTCCCACTTCCACAGCTTATTGTGCGTCATCATGCTCATTGCAACCTTTGTGTCTGAAATGTCATCTAACAACAACTTACCAAGCACTGAATAATAAATCAAAGGAGTTTTTTGTTGGAAAAAGAAATTCTTTAAATTGGATGAATTGAAATCTACTGGGACCTTTCAGCAGGAAAATAAGAAAGTTATTGAAGCATTATATGAAATTTGTCTTTTAAAAACAAAAAACAAACAAACCTCACACTATCAGTGAGACATTAATCAAACCTTCCATTTTTAAAGCAACCAGAATTGTTTTTGGAAAAGATAATGAAAAATGAACGAGATACATCTTTCAGGCAACTGTGTGCAATGTAGGATTGCAGAAATAGCCCTGAATGTGAAAGAACAGCTGGTTAAAAGACTGAAGACATCTCCGTTTTTGCCTTGCAGTGTGATGGTTCTATTGCTATAAGCCAACAATGTCACTTAATAGTATACTGCCAACTTATGGATGAGGAAAAAATCAAAAAACTATTGTTTTATAAAAACTTGGAAACAACATCAAAAGGTTCTGTTGTATATTCTGCCATTAATAAATTTCTGATAGAAATGGTTTGTCTTGGGACAGAGTTATGGCAATCCCACACTGTGATTAATAGGAAGAATCTTAAGCAGATGTAACTCATCCACAAAAGAAGTGGTTCACAAGGCACTTGTTCAACCAGTTCCTCAGTACTGTTCATCAATCTGAGACCCTTACCAGGTAGGAGCTATAGAAGAGATAGAGAAGATCCAACAAAGACTGGTGTGTGTCATCACGGGATCATTTGGTCAGAATGAGAGGTTTACAGAGATGCTCTACAAATTCCAGTGGCAGATGTTACAAGACAGGTGTTGTGCATCATAGAGAGGCTTACTATCAAAATTACCAGAGAGTTGGACAGCTTATTACTTCCTCCCAAAAACATCTTGGGAAAAAAACATGACAAGAAAATTCAAGAAATTAGAGCTAATACCAAGACTTACTGACAATCATTCTTGCCACATGACATTTGTGAGTGGAACAGGAAAGAGGGGGAATCAGTTAGTGGTACCAGAAGTACCTTCCACCACACACGATCATGTGGCTTGTAGAGTACTGATGTCGATGTAGATGTACTGATGAAGTACCAGCCATGTTATGTTTACGTTCTGGCTTCTTAGATATTGTCAAAGAAAAAAATTCTGGTCTTACTTGGTACCACTGTATGATACACAGTCAAGCCCTAGCTTCTATAACTTTACGTGAAAAACTGAACACAGCACTGAAAGTGGCTATTGATATAGTTGATAAAATTAAGTCATATGCTGTGAATACTCATCCAATATAATGATTTCAGTGCTCAACACCAATCTTTAATCTTTCACATGAAAGTCTGGTGGTTTTCTAAGGGAAATATGCTTAGCAGGCAGTATGAATTGATATCAAAGGTATGACTATTTCTTATGAGTCAAAGGAAAGCCAAGCATCATCATTCATTCACTGATGGTGCCTTTATATTTTTCCATGCATACCGTAAAGACTTCTTTGAAACCTGAATATTCTGAATTTGAAACTACAAGGTAGAAACACCACAGTAATAAATACCAATGATGCCATAAGGTTCTTCTTGGAAATGTCACAAATACGGAAGCAGCATCTGGATGCTCCCATTACTAATATTTTGCTTTTTCTTTGATTCGGTGAACTTCTAGATAAGCAACAGTCTGATGTCAATGAGTGGAAAATTACCATCAGTGAACATCTCGAATGGCTTTGAGTAGTTAAAGCACTACATCTTTCACCTGTCTTCAGAAGGCTGTCAGTGCAAATTAGCAAGGTCACTCTTCACAACTGTTGTGCATGCACTGCCTGATGAAATATAAGGGGATACAATTGAATTGAATTGTGATTCAAGTTATAAAGAACTGTTTCAGCGAATGGGGATGGAAAAATTTTGGGCCAGTTTCCTTCCTAATTATCCAGGAGTGGCAAAGAAAGCCTTAAAAGTCCTCATACCATTCTCATTGACATGCTTATTTCAGATCAGTTTCTTGGAACTAGCCATGATGAAAATAAAACACTGCAGTCACCTGAAGGTGGAGAGTGACCTAGTTCAAAACCAAAAATTAGGGAGCTGCTTAAAGAAAAATAATTTCAACAGTCACATTAACATTCTGAATTTTTCTTGTGACTTTTATCACATAAAAATGTTACCTGTGAAAAGTATTGTTCAAGTGAAAAAATATAATTAAGTTTTAAGTAAGACATAATGACATTTCTATCTCAGCTACAAAGTCCCTTGACTTACACATTCAATAACCCTCTTTTACTTAAGTGTTGATTGCACATTATCATCAAATAAAGTTTTTCAAGAGAAGCAATAAATACATAAGTAATAAATAAATGAATAAATAAAAATGGGGGGCATGATGTATAATGGGGCTGCAAAGGGGGCATCAGGTGTAAAAAAAATTGGGAGCCTCTGCTGTAGAAGAAATAAAATAGATTGTGCCTTGTAATAAACTTGTAGTTTCATTAATAGTAATTAAAAGTAATTCATATATCCCATTGACATTTAAACATCATTTGCACAGAACTGTAGCAAAAGGGTTCCAAGGGCCAAGCCTTAGCCTGGCCACGTTTCATGTATCCGTTTCTTAGTTAGAGGTATCTTATTGGTGTGTGGAAGTCCATTAATGCCACCAATTTTTTTCTGTTTTGGGCACAAGATGCTAGTAATATATGATTCAACAACATCTGGGTTTCACTAGGATTTTTTAAAATTATCAATAAAGTCATAGTTTTGTTATATTTACAGAAAATGCCTTTCAATAACTTTTCTTACATAACTTTTCTGAAGTTTTGTAAGTGAGAGCTAACCTACCTTAACACCAAAGTCACTGACATGTGGTGGTACAGTGATGCTGGACCTGGATGTAACCAGCTCAAGTCCAGTTTGGCATAAAGTTCTTGATCTCAAAACATTGTACAATATTCTGTGTATATATTTTAAACTTCTCTACTGAAATACATAAATAACTGTAGCAAGTCACCATTACTGATCTTTCCATTACATATTTCACAGGATTATACTTCCATCATCTCGTGGATTTACTTACATTAACAAGATGAAAACAAATTTGCTTATGACTTTTATAGAAAACGAATTTGTTTGTGACTTTTATAGGCAATCTGCCCACTGCCTTTTTAATTTAATCAGCCTGATGATGGTGGTCAAATCCTGTGGAATGTGTTGTGGGCAGATTAAGAAAAGTGAATGGTAATAGTTATTTGTGTACTTTGGTAACAATCATCATCATGTTGAACCTAAAATTTTTGTATTCAAACTTCTTAGTGTCTCATGTAATGAGGGCATACAGCACAGTTGCTGATCCACCCCCCCCCCCCCCCCCCCACACACACACACGTCAGATCACATTAAACTTCATTAACTAAATGCAATATTAATGTCTGACATGCTAGCTGTCAAAGTGACATCATCTATGAAGTCTAGTAAGGAAATGTAGCCTTTAAAGGAACTAAAATAACTTTTGATAAGTTGCTCTGTATAGTATTACATGTTGTATTCTTAGACTGTTAGGGAATTAATTAGGAAAGCCTCTCCGGACTGCTGGTCAGGGAAGACAGCATGACAACATCAAAACATGAAAGGATTTCCATAATTGATACTGCCTCCCCCTTTGCTGATTTGCTGTTTCTTCCTTGATAAAGACTCACTGACATCGTTCTCCCCTAATTTTTAACTGACTTACTAGCTCCAACGTATTTTACTCTTTTGCAGAATGAAAGAATCCCTTTTTCTGAAACTTAGAATTTGTGTTGCCTTCTATACATGAGCCCACATCTACTGCCACATAATTAGCTGTCTTTGTCTCACTTAATTGTAAGTAGTATAATCTTTTCATTTGCAGTACCACCCAAGACAATTGTGGTCACATTTTCTCCACTATTTTGCCACTAGGTCTTTTGCATACTGTTCAATGATTTTTTAATTTTGAGACTGATGCTATTCTCAACAAATCTTCTTCATTTCAGGTGTTGACAATTTCTGCCAAGATATAGAATTTATGCTTAATGTGAAGGTCAGCTTCTACTGGAGAATATGCTGGGGTTTTGTTACACCAGTCATGCTATTTGTCATCTTATTGTACACTCTAATAAATATGGAATCTCCTCAGTACCATGACATGGACTTCCCTGCAAGTGCATATGGTAAGTTAGAAAGTGAATTAAAAGAAATGAAATATTAGTTGTATAATGAATTTGTAGTTTCATGACACTAATCTTACCTTTCCATTTCAGCATTTCCAAAGAAATCCCAGCTTCACACTATTATTGCAATTATATGGCAGACAACACAGTCTCTTAAAAATATCAATGTTAATGTACCCGTATTGTGAACTTACATTTATTTTCATAAAATACAAAATATCTGAACAATGTGTTACCACAGTAGTGTTGCACAAAACTCTAATTTTTAAATAAAATGTGTCATATGCACATAGCAGTAAACCGTATGTTTGATAATGTCTGATAGTTGATAAGATCTTGTGAGAAAGAGACAAGAAATAATGTTATTCATTTTGTGCCACCATATATGAATAATGTAATGTTGATATTATGACTAACACTGTCAAAAGCTTTTGACAGGTCACAAGATATTCCAACTGTCATTATATTTTTGTATGTGGATTCCCAAACACTGTCAACAGGTTCGCGTATTGCATCCTCTGTTGATACTTCTTTCTTAAAACTAAACTGGCTATTGCTGAGGATTTAGTATTAATTAAGATGCTCAATCAGTCTGTAGTGCATCAATTTTTCCAGTACCTTAGAATAAATTGAGCGTAATGAAGTTAGTCCATAGTTTGTAGCATCGTTTTCTCCCTTTTTATGAATTGACCATATAAGTCTATAGGGAATACTCCTCCCTCAAGTGCAGTATTGAAAATATGGCAGAGGATTTTACTAGTTTCTCTATAGCAGTATTTCAATAATTTACTGGAAATGTTATCAACTCTGGTAGAATTTTTACTTTTTAAAAGGAGAATTTTTTTTCTGTTTTCTTCATTTTCCAAACATGCATGTCATGCAATTTGTTAGTTTCAATATTAAGAACTGTGTAGCTTTATTTATGGAATCCAAGCACCCTGCTGGATGTGTAACTGTTAAGAATTGATTGCTGAAAATATTAGTGGCAATTTCAGCATCATACCCTTTATTTCACCCGTTTCTTGAACTAGTCATTGCCTTTGCAGCTGAACTATTCCCAGTCTCATTTTTGACATATTTCTTCTGTGGCTGTCACATCCAGATAGGGTCTTTTAGTGTTGTGTGTGCTGATTATACTTTTTGAGTCATGACACCAGCACGTTTCTGTCAGTGTGTCACCAGAAGATTTTTATTTAAAATGAAACTGGTCCTGGCATAATAAAATAACCTTAAATACAGCTGTGATGGTTTTTATGCACATTAAAGTGAGAGATAAGGCAGAACTTGAGCAAAAATTATTTGCTTAGTCACTTTTATTTTGCCTGTCAACTACCAGTTTTGATACCAAGTACCATGATCAGGCCTTCCTACAGAAAAAAATCACAGTGCATGGTTAAAATATTCCTTAATAAACATTTGGAAAATATTTCTCTCTATGAGGCAACATATATGAAATGAACTACTATGACAGATAAGCAATGCTTAGTGGCAGATGAGAAACAGACACTGGTAGACAAATAGTCAAATGTTATTTTTGCTGTTGATATTAGATGGTGGCTCCAATTTGAAATTACACTTTGGCGCCCCAAATTATTCAGAAAAGGATGGTGCTAATGATCATATTTTCTCTTATTAACCTAAAATAACAGGACAACTACAACTATTCAACAATTAGTGAAGCCTGACATTGTCAGGAGAAGACAGTGATCTCAATGTAATTAAATAAATAAAAATCAAATAATGGAAAATCGAGGATGGAATGTACCAAGGGTCTCTCTGAAGCCTTCACTGACTGTAATTATCTACCCAACCATGTAAAAAAACAAATCTCCCATGACTTATCTATCCAGTCTCCCACTACCTCCCAAAGTCCCACCGTCCAGCCACAGAGTATCATTCCCCTCATAACTCAGTACCACCCAGGACTGGAGCAACTGAATTACATTCTCTGCCAGGGTTTTGATTACCTCTCATTGTGCCCTGAAATAATAAATGTCCTGCCCACTATCCTTCCCACCTCTCCCATAGTGGTATTCCACCACCTACCAAAACTACACAATATACTCATCCATCCTTACACAACCCTTGCTCCCAAACCCTTACCTCATGGCTCGTACCCCTGTAATAGAGCTCGATGCAAGACCTGTCCCATACATCCTCCAACCACCAACTTCTCCAGTCTGGTCACTAACATCACCTATCCCTTCAAAGGAAGGGCTACCTATGAAACCAGTCATGTGGTCTGCAAGCTAAGCTGTAACTACTGTGCTCCATTCTATGTAGGCATGACAACCAACAAGCTGTCTGTCCACATGAATGGCCACCAACAAACTGTGGCGAAGCAACAAGTGGACCACTGTGTTGCTGAACACACTTCCAAACATGATATCCTTTATTTCAAGGACTGTTTAATTTTCTGAATTGTGCAGGTGATAACTTTACCTGCAATACATCCTACGTTCCCGTGACCTTCCTGCTCTCAACCTTTGTCAGTCACTGTCCTCACCCATCCAGCCCCTTCCCTGCTCCCATTCCAGCACTACACAGCCATCATTCCACCACCAACCCAGTCTTTTATTTCTCTCCTTTTCTGCTACTTCTCCCCCCCCCCCTCCCCACCTCTCTCCCGCCCTCTGTCTAACCTACAGCACTTCATTGTCCAACACCCCCAGCATACTATCCCTGCCCTTCCGTGCCCCAGCCTCCTCCTTACCCCCATCCAGTTGCCACTCCCATCATGCACTGGTGCTGCTGCTCGCACTGTGGTTTCAGTTGCCTGAGACTGGAGTCGTATGTGTGTGTGTGTGTGTGTGTGTGTGTGTGTGTGTGTGTGTGTGTGTGTGTGTGTGTGTTGCTGATGAAGGCCTTAATGGCTGAAAGCTATAATTGTGAGAGTCTTTTTGTTATGCCTATTTGTGACTCAGCATCTCCATTATTAAATAAAAATATTCTTAATGTAAAAAACTTTTTATGCTTAGACCACAATTTTCAGTACACACTTAAAGCACGATGTCTAGTTTTGATTGTTTCCTACAACCATCTTCAGATATTTTAAATCATAAAATAGTGGTGAGCATTGATTAGCTGTAGTCAGACAGTAAAATGCATTCATATTATGGGCCAACAGGATTATGACAGTATATAATCAGAAACATAATGATGAGAGAGCCAGGTGGTAAACTGTAATCTCACAAGCTGATGGTAATAAAGAAGAAAAATTGCAGTTGTATTAGTAAAACTTGCTTCACATGTCTGTGACTTACAATTGTACAGCAGTACAAGAATTATCAGTTGTTCCATAGCCTGGCTTACAAACGAGTCCTCCAGCATGGCACATAAAATTGTCACCTTTATACAATGTGCACAAGTTGAAGATTAAAAGTAAAACGCCACAGGTCCAGCCTGCCTGGCAAGACACACCACAAGTAGCTTTCTTGTTACTTGTGATATGTCTTGCCAGGCAGGTTGGACTTGAGCACTTTAGTTGCAACCTTCAACTTGATCCCACTGTATAAAGATGCATATTTTATAAGCCATGTTGCATCATTCGTTTGTAAGCCAGGCTATGGAACAGCTGACAGTTCTTGAAATGTTTTATATACTGTTCTCAGCTGCTGTACAACTGCAAATCATGGGCATGTGCTGCAGGTTTTACTAAGGCAACTGCCAGTTTCCCTTCTTTATTATTGATGGCTTGTGAAATTATGGTGCACAACCTAGCTTGCTCATGATAAAGTTTCTAACCACATACTGCCATAGTCTTGTTGGCCCATAATATAAATGCATTTTACTGTATGACTACATCTAAGGATGTTCCTTAATACATGTTCACCACTTCTTTTCAATTTTAATTATCTGAAGGCATTTTAGAAAACAACCAAAACTAGTCGTCATGCTATAATTGTATACTGAAAATTGTGGTCTAGGCATAAAAAGTGTTTTGCATTAAAAAAAATTTTATTTAATAAATTCTCAAGAATTGTCCACTTAAGTCGCAGTCACAGTAAGGATGATGTCAATGAGTAGACTACTGTGTGAAGACTTAATCAAGGTGGTGTGCATGGGAAATGACTTCCGGTAGTCACATGTGTATCACTCATAGTTCTTTTATGGAGAGTGTAGAAACATACATGCTGGACTGCAGAAAATGTAGAAATGTTCTCTTCTTGAATGAGTACCTGCTTAAAGTTCAATGTGACAGCAGATGAGATTTTATTCGGTGAGAACTGAACCAAATATCATTCTTAGTGTTTCCTCAAAATTAATACCCTCGGAAGAGGAAATGACTATGCTTGGTGGTACTTTCCATGTGGAACAGTAACAGCATATATTTATTGATGTGAAACCCTTGATGCCTTTATGCAACCCTACAGTTATGGTATGAATAATGGTGTTATCCTAGAATTTAAAAATACCTGACCACACAAACCTAGTATTCTGAATAAGTCCCTTCAATAGCAAACAGTTCACAGCACAGAATGGCTGGATCCGTCTCCTGTACTAAGGTCCGTAGAACATGTTTGGGATATTTTGGAAGCCATATTATTACTCATAAGTATCCTGCCCTGCCTGCTATTATTCTAGGAGCTGTGTTACAATGGTAATGGTTGAGTAAAATAATTTTTCAACAGTAGCAAACATCTTACTTTTAAGATGTAAGTGATGAAATACATACATAGAAATGCTGCTGCTTTACAAAAATTACATACACTGTAGAGTGAATATGGAACCTCTTCAAATATTTAAAATGAAAATTTGTTTTCATATGAACATATTTACTCTAAGGACATGATTCAGACTAGAAGACAGAGAGATAATTAGAATCATGTTTTAATTGGAATTTTTTGCTGTAGTTGACAATAATGTTTTATTTTATCTAGTCATAATGAAAATATTTTTTTTTATGAATAATCAGCTGGAATAAGAATCTCTTGTTATTCCCTCTGCACCATAAAACTCTGTCTCGAGAATATGTTTACTGCATGTTATCTTTTAACTAGGAATGCTTCATGAAACTAGGCTATCTGCATAAATATTTAGATAGTGTTACACTAATTACATCTAGCACACTTTGTATGACTCTAAAAGTTTTGTTCTTTTTCAGGTGCTGGTTGGGCAATTTTTCTATTTGCTGTGCTTCAGGTTCCTTTCTCAGTTGCTTACCAATTTGTAAAAAATCGTCATCTCCCATTAAAACAGGTTAGTTATACCCCATGCCTAGAAATTATTCTTTGCTTTGGTACATAATTTCACATAAGGCCTTGCATATTTATGTCTGAGGATTTAATTAAGTAGATAAACTCTGTTATGCTACCTCACAGGAAAAAACATGTAAACAGTGCAAGGGCCAATATAAAAAATGAAACATAGATGTTCATGTTTATTTAAATCATATATTTTTATGTAAAACATTACTACAGGATGATTTCAGCATTTTGGCAAGTTTAGATATTGGGTGATTGTAATTAAACTGAGAGTGTTCTGAGTGCTGCATCGCAACATGCTGAAACATTGTAGGTATGTTCATAAAACAGTACACTCTTGGAGTATGCTGAAAAACATAATAGTTCCACTTTCTGCAACCAGGTCAGAATATGGCACTGTAACCAGTCAGAATGTGAAATGTTTCCTGTTTTGACAACACTATGTGGTTTGTCACTTGGTGCTGCATGTTGATTTCTTTTGTGATGTCACTTTTGGTGTAAAGGGTTAAGAAGATTGAAGTTTTCCATAGAAAATGCAATGGCTGTTAGGAAGAATGATCATGCACCACTGGTAAAGTTGTTTCATCAGAATAGCAGCAATAGCAGCATCGTATTGTAGGGATATCTTTGACAGAAACAGCTGTAAAGAGGCCCCATGTTAGTAAATGGACTGAAGGATATGATCAAGAAATTTGAAGAAACAGGTGAATTGATGGTGCAGCTGGTAGAGGGAAATGACAAATTCCCATGACAGTTATTAATGAAATGGCTATAGCTACAGTTGACTATGCAGCCTCAAATTCTGCAGCCACTGCTTGAGCTGTGTCATGGGAACTATCTCTTCCTCATCAACAGTTTAAAAGATTTTGTGGTGCATTTTACACATCCCCCCAAGATAGGTTACAACACCATGACTCCGGCCTTAGTTTTTTTGGTGTTCATAGAAATGGATGATCTGTGCCTGGGCAATATTCTTTGCACAGACAAAGCACATTTTACTCCGCATGGTGCAATGAGTGCACAGAACAGTGGAATAAAGGGATTCTACTCCACCACACATTGTGCAGGCACATTCACTGCACTCAACTTATGTTGAGCTTTTTCAAAAGCTTCTTCACTGTCAGTCCATTTTTCTTCGAGCAAATGACACCTTGGGGGGCCTGTTAGGTGTACAATGACATCAAAATGCTATAAAGACCTCCTTGTGCAACATGTGATTCCAGCTTTTTAAGAACATAACTGTATCCACATCACTATTTTCATGCAAGATGGGGTAATACCATGTGTCACTTACTAGGTGCAAGGTTTATTTCAAGAAACCTTGTGCCACAATGACAAAAAATGAATGAGAGGAGAATTGGATGTGTACAGTTACTGAACACCACGCAATGCATTAACATCCTGAATGATATTTGTAATATTTCTGTAGTGCACAGTGGGCATAAGACACTGATGATAGTGGTCTGTTTCAACAGACTTGTGTACTAAACTTGATAATGATAAAACCCTTGGTGTTTTCTGAAAGGAGGAAGCCACATTTCACATTATTTCTTCTCTCACCATCAACAGTACGACAGTAATCAAAACCAAATAGTTTTGCTTCACACAACAGTCCACAACCATAAATTATAATGCAAGTAAGTTTTGTAAATCTTTGTAATTTGGGTTGAACAGCACCTTTGGGGAGATGGTGAAACAGGGGACAGAGTAAAAGTCCTCAACAGATAGTGCAATACATTTTCCAAAATATTATCAAAATATATATTAGCTATTTATTTGCTGTATAATTTATGTAACATGCCATAATCATTATTTAACATAGAGTAATAATGGTGACAGGGTTAATATAGAGTTCCAAACACAAATACAGTCTAATGCAAGAAATAACAAACATGTTTCTGAACGGATGTGTCCTCTAAAGGGAATGCAAAAGCATTAGGTTCCTTAAGATTTGTTACAGTATCATATAAAAATGAAGTAAATTCGTTATGTGTTTTGTCAGGTACCAGCTTTGATATTCTGTTATGTTTACTGAATAAGGCATCTCATCCTCTCTGTGTCAAACTTCTAGCCAGTGCTGTCTTAAAAGGCAAATTTTCGTAATCCTGATCAGTGCCTACACAGTTATGCATTAATTTTAATCTAATGTTTTCAATTTCAGATGATAGTGAAGTCATTCACTCCATCCACTGAATGGGGCCCAAGAAAAGCTAAGGAACTGGAGGAATGGAAAAAATTCAAAGCAAATCGGCTGCAAGAAAATGAGCTAAGCAATGACAGTTTCTGGAAAAAATTACTTCACAAACTAACAGGTTGCAGAAGTTCCTCTGATAACAATATGTGATCTCTTTTTTGTCTGCATGGAGCAAACAACTGCCCTGTGTGTCACATACACAGTCATTAAGTTCAGTGATAAAATATGCTCCAAGACGTCACTGTTATAAGATCTACATTAGTTTTGATTGCAAGGTTTTAGCATGATGGAAATGGCAAACCTGCAAACACCGTGAAGAGCTTAAAAAGTACAAATGACTATTATCAGCTTCTAAGAAGCTTAAGCCTACTGACACAAACCTGTGTTGACTTAAATAGTTTGATATGTTTTATCTAAAACAAATATAGCTTCTGATTTACATAATCAGCAAATACAGTCTATGTAATACACAAATTAAACAACACATTGAAGCAGTCAGTGTAAAATAATTTAATCATCCATAATATTAAGTTTCTTCTCTAAGGAAAATGAATTGCTACTTGTGGCATTGTGCTGAACAAATCCTGTCTCTCTTACAACTGAAAGAGAAAAACTATAGCCCTAAATATCAGTACTTTATTGTGTCCATTGGGATCTGTTGCATGACAAGTGTTTTTTCTCATGTCAGTAGTAAGGAAACCATTTTTTTTTAAATTTAAACCTAATAACACTGTGATATTAGCTTCAAAAACATTTATCTTGTTTCACAAAGTTGCTTTTTGTGGAGTGGAATGTATGAGCGTTTCAGAATTTTTTTTATATATAAAAATCAAACCATGCTGACACAGACATGTATATAAAACTGCAGAACAAATAACAACAATGAATTTTAATTTATGATGATAGAAATGTTAAATTATTTATATTAGTTAAGACTCATCTCAAACAGAGTAGCATATGTACATTGGATTATTATTATGAAAATACATTTATTTATTATTCCTATTGTTATTTTTAGTTATAAATGCTCGATGTCAACAGGCTGTGGTATTACTTAAAGTAAAATAGAAAACAGCTGAACTGAAAGTAACACATTAACTAATGAAATGAGTGGTTGAAAATGAATCCATATGTAAAGTAAGTGTATCACTCTCACTTTCATTGGCATTCAAGAGTGTATGCACAGACTAGAAATGTAATGACTGTGCCATGTGACCTGTTTGTTGTACCTCACTTGCATTCTGCTTGATAGAACTGATGTTGGTCTAGCAGCACTAAAGATACAGTGTTTTACACTGTGCCTTTCGAAATTAAATTCATCCTATAACTTTTTTGGCAGTTTGTTAGGATAATATGTTCCACCAAGAGTATTTCTAAAATATAAGTGCTTGTTAGTAGCCCATACCACTTTATGAATATAGGTAAACAGATGAGTAGCTGCTATGCAGTGTACAATCTTTATAGAGGCTGTACACACAGATGAACAAAGGAAAATTAGTTCAGATCATTTTTCAATATTAGGAATAACAAAACAGTAACAAACATTTATTTAACTTTAACAGAAAGTGCACAGTCTCCGGATGACATTGATTGTTAGTAATTGGGACTAAATGGCTGTTTACACACATCACTTTTCAATCAAAACAGATTGTACACTGCATTCATATAATTGACACAGTGCAAGAGAAAATTATATTGTTCCATTCAACTGTTTAGTCACATATATCTTAATTTCCATGTCTCTACAATTTATTTGTTATTCTTTGGGAAAAATTACAATGATGTTATACAAATTTCATAATTACAGTTGCTAACTATTGATCAATACTTCACATGTTAGTAAAATGTTTCTTTATAACATTAGGATAGCATGATGCTCAGTACATTAAATAAATAACTTCTTCACAAGTTCTATTTTTCTCAGTAAATCAGATAGTTGTAAAAGACAAAATTTCTCCCTTACTAGATTTGTTTGAGCTATGTAGACATTATAGAAGTTTGATCAGCAGAAACTATCGAGATGATTACGCGAAAGGTGTAGAATGTGATCTGATTGAAAGAAAATAATTCAGGAGTAAAGATGACCACTCATAGAAAAGCAAAAGCATTGAGTTGTTGACAGGCATACAAAAGAGAAAGAAAAGTTGCTAACTTTCAGAATCAATCCTTTCTTAAGGTAGCGTACAAATACACAGAATGTGATATATTTTTTAGCCATTTTCAGATTTTTGTACCCTCTTCAATAGCTGCACACTCTTTTATTTTATACAATCCAACAAAAGCAACCCTATTTTAGTGAGAAGACATGTGGGTAAAGAGAGAATAGGGAAATACAGGTTAGCTGGGTAGGAAGATACAGGTGGCTCCGTGACACTGTCCATATGAGTGTTAATTCTGGTAAAATTCATAAAACTGAATAGAAAGAGTGAAGGCAAGGGAGTGGGAAGGGGAAACTGTGCCACTTGCAGAATACCAAATGAAACTGCTGCATTGTAGGATATACTGGAAGGATAGCTGTGATATGAGCAGTTCTGAGAATCCATGTTGGAAGGAGGGACTAGATAAATAGCATGTGTGATGAAACAGTTGAAACCACTATTATTGTGATGTACAACATATTCAGCAACCAGGTGGTCACATTTTACAGTTAGCCTCAGTTTGGCAGTGGCTATTCACCCAGGCAAACAGCTGAATAGTTATTGTAAAATACAGAACACACACTTTATTTATAGCACAGTTTATATTTTTTGTGACAATTCACATGTGTGTTCCTAAAATGTCTATTACTGGACTGTAATAGTGGGTGGTGGGTGTGGATGTGATACTCATGCTGCACGTGAGTTGTTAACAAGAATAAAGAATCAAGAATTTTTATTCACCATCGATCATCTTACAATGAAACAGGCTTCATCATTGCATCACATATAGGATGCAGCAATTGCTACTGCAAGAACAAATGCAATTTATAAAAAGTAGTACTTTATAGAGAAACACATAAGATACAATGAAGCACAGGTTGTGCATAGCACTAAACACATTGACTGGACCACAGTAATTTGGGTTACAGATTACATTGAGCACTTGTTTGTGATGACTTAAATAATACCTGTTTCTTTGGTGGCTCACCAAAGTGTGCAAGGGGGGCGACCAGATGACCTCTATAAGTGGGCCTGTGAAGTGTATGGACTAGCAATCTCTGATATTGTGCACATCATGAGTGAAGGTACATCATTTCTCCCTTTCAGAGATGGGAAAACCACATACATAACCAGTCACAGAAACACACATGGTACAGAAAAATGAATGGTGCAAAAAAAATGCACTGGTACTGAAAAAGCATTGGTAACAAATAACCACTTGTACTGAAAAAACACCACTACCATGAAATAAAGCACTGATCTCATGGTGCACTGACATATGGAGTCTTGGAAAACACCAGTGACTGCACTGATATCCATTTTGTCACCCAACAATGGTGGCATGCTGCAGCATGTGGTGGGCACACATCGGCAGATGGGCGCAGCAGTGATCCAGTTGGCACACCATCCCCCCCCCCCCCTCCTTGTCAGAGGTTATAGGGCAGGACTGGGGACAGCACCTCCATACCTCCATAGTGATGTCCTTGTTGAGGTCAGCACTCAGTGCTGAAGGCATCAGCGGGGGCTTTGAAGATGATGGCAGCACAAGACCCAGCAATGGAGGCGGCAGCTGTCAAGTGCATTTGGGGGGCTGCAACGGAAATGGCATTTGAGAAGTGGGGGGAAGCAGGAACCACACAGTGATCTGCCAGGCTGATTGTACCATCTGAAACACAGGAACAGGCATTGGTGATGATGGGTCGGGGGAGGTGGTGAGCCCTCTGAAAAGGACAAAAGCATGTGTGCCCGCAGCTGGTCAGAGTGACAGGACATCTACCCATCAGGAGTGTGGATGATGCACAGGCACCTTTCCTGGTGATGCCCAGTGTCAGCAGCAACCCAGTTCAGCTGGCATCCAAAACCACGAGCCCAAAGAGATGCACCTGACCAGAACCATCACAGACGGTGAAGTTGGGTGCAGCAGGTGAAGGAAGTTCCACGAAGCAGCTCAACAGGCTCTTATCCCCCACTGGAGTGAAATGAAACAAACTCAAAATATGGTCTAAGGCAGCTTCAGGAGACCTGCCAGATACATACTGCTACATCTGAGTTTTAAACATCTGAACCATGCATTTGGCCTCACCATTAAACAGAGGATGAAACAGGGAAGCTGTGAAATGGCAGACACCACTGTTGGTAACCATGGTATATGGAAGTCCTCAGTTGCAAAAATCTTATACAAGGCCAAAATAGTGGCTGTTGCTGACATTGATAGACAACCTGCCATGTAGGGAAACTTGGAATAGGTGTCCACTGCAATGAGCCAATGCTGATTTAAGAAGGGCCCAGCAAAAGCAATACAAAGATGCTCCCACAGGTGCTGTAGCATCAACCAGGAGGAGAAAGATGCCTGAGGGGCTGCCTGTTGCTGAACACAGTGAGTTCAGCCACATAATGTCTCAGTCTATGACCAGCCAATACACATGCCACTGAGCCAAAGCTTTGGTGCTGGAGGTTCCCCAGTGACTGACATGCAGAAGCCACAGTACATTATGTGTAAGGAATTGACAATCACAATCCAGGGAGCAGCATCCTCCATTACTAGCAAAAGATCCCCATCAAATGGAGAAAGGAGGTGCTGGAGGGAGAAGTAATTATGCAAGGGATCCGGGGCACCACCAGGAGGTTTTTCCAGCCAACCATGCTTCACAAAAGAGAGGACTTGACTAAGTACAGGATCCGGGGTGACAGCCAAAGCTATTGTGGCACTAGTGATGGGGAAAGCATCAACCACATTCTGGTTCTCAGTATGTAAATAGAAACAAAGCAACTCATCCTTATTGAACACCAGGTCCAGCCTGATTGGAAGGCGAGATAAAGCATTGGCATTGGCACATTGCGCCATTGGCCAGGAATGAATCTGATAATGATAACTGGAGAGAAATAGAGCCCTCTACTGCAAACGTTGCGCTGCCTTGTCTAGCCTAGAAGCCAAAGGGTTAAAAAGAGCAACCTATTGGTTGTGATCCATGATTAAATAGAACATAGAACCATACAAGAATATATGAAATTTTTTGAGGTGAACACAACCACTACAGCCTCCTTTTCAATCTGAGAGTACCACTGCTGAGTAGGAGTTAAAATCTTAGAAGAATAAGCAATGGGTCATTCACACCTGTCCACATATTTGTACACTGACACCATGCCAAGACCATGTTGAGAGACATCTGTAGCCAACAAGAGATGTTGACTCAGCTGAAAAGTAGCCAGACATGGAACAGATTGAAGCTTAGATTTAAGCAAAGCAAATGCTTGGTGACAACCTGAGGACCAGAAAAAAGGTTAATTTTTATGCAAAAGTGCATGCAGGGGCTGAGCAACACTGGATTCATCTGGTAAAAACTTAAGGTAGTATGAAACTTTACCTAGAAATGTCTACAGGTCCTTAACAGAGGTCGACCATGGTAAAGCCACAATTACATGAACATGATGATGCAATGGCTTGACCCCTGCATGAGAAGCCTCAAAACATAGATTCGCAATTGACAGCTGAAAAAAATTGAGATTTGGCAAGGTTACACTAGATTAGATATTAGATTAGTACTTGTTCCATAGATCATGAATACGACACTTTGTAATGATGTGGAATGTGTCAGGTGATGTGGAAGGTGTCAGAGACCCACACACTGCAAAACAAAAAACAATGATTGGAGATTGCTAAGGTGGTCTTCAGTGGAAGAACCTGAAACAGTGATATCATCATCATCATCATCATCATCCCTTAAGACTGATTATGCCTTTCAGCGTTCAGTCTGGAGCATAGTCCCCCTTATAAAATTCCTCCATGATCCCCTATTCAGTGCTAACATTGGTGCCTCTTCTGATGTTAAGCCTATTACTTCAAAATCATTCTTCACTGAATCCAGGTACCTTCTCCTTGGTCTACCCCGACTCCTCCTAGCCTCTACTGCTGAACCCATGAGTCTCTTGCGTAACCTTGCTTCTCCCATGCGTGTAACATGACCCCACCATCTAAGCCTGTTTGTCCTGACTGCTACAGCTATAGAGTTCATTTCCAGTTTTTCTTTGATTTCCTCACTGTGCACACCCTCCTGCCATTGTTCCCATCTACTAGTACCTGCAATCATCCTAGCTACTTTCATATCCGTAACCTCAACCTTATTGATAAGGTAACCTGAATCCACCCAGCTTTGGCTCCCATACAACAAAGTTGGTCGAAAGATTGAACGGTGCACAGATAACTTAGTCTTGGTACTGACTTCCTTCTTGCAGAAGAGAGTAGATCGTAGCTGAGTGCTCACTGCATTAGCTTTGCTACACCTCGCTTCCAGTTCTTTCATTATGTTGCCATCCTGTGAGAATATGCATCCTAAGTACTTGAAACCGTCCACCTGTTCTAACTTTGTTCCTCCTATTTGGCACTCAATCCGTTTATATTTCTTTCCCACTGACATTACTTTCGTTTTGGAGATGCTAATCTTCATACCATAGTCCTTACATTTCTGATCTAGCTCTGAAATATTACTTTGCAAACTTTCAATAGAATCTGCCATCACAACTAAGTCATCCCCATATGCGAGACTGCTTATTTTATGTTCACCTATCTTAATCTTACCCAACCAGTCTAATGTTTTCAACATATGATCCATAAATAATATGAACAACAGTGGAGACAGGTTGCAACCTTGTCTTACTCCTGAAACTACTCTGAACCATGAACTCAATTTACCGTCAACTCTACCTGCTGCCTGACTATCCATGTAAAGACCTTTAATTGCTTGCAAAAGTTTGCCTCCTATTCCATAATCTCGTAGTACAGACAATAGTTTCCTCTTAGGAACACAGTCATATGCCTTTTCTAGATCTATAAAGCATAGATACAATTCCCTGTTCCACTCATAACACTTCTCCATTATTTGCCCTAAGCTAAAGATCTGGTCCTGACAACCTCTAAGAGCCTAAACCCACACTGATTTTCATCCAATTGGTCCTCAACTAATACTCGCACTTTTCTTTCAACAATACCTGAGAAGATTTTATCCACAACACTGATTAAAGAGATACCTCTGTAGTTGTTACAATCTTTTCTGTTTCCATGTTGAAAGATTGGTGTGATTACTGCTTCCGTCCAGTCTGATGGAACCTGTCCCGACTCCCACGCCATTTCAATTATCCTGTGTAGCCATTTAAGACCTGACATTCCACTGTATTTGATGAGTTCCGACTTAATTTCATCCACCCCAGCCGCTTTATTGCACTGCAATCTATTGACCATTTTCTCCACTTCCTCAAATGTGATCCTATTTCCATCATCATTCCTGTCCCATTGTACATCGAAATCTGAAACATTACTGATCGTATTTTCACCTACATTGAGCAATTATTCAAAACATTCCCTCCATTTGCCCAAGGCATCAACAGGATTCACCAGCAGTTTTCCTGACCTGTCCAAAATACTTGTCATTTCCTTCTTACCTCCCTTTCGAAGACTGCTAATTACACTCCAGAATGGTTTTCCAGCAGCTTGACCCCAAGGTCTCCAACCTGTTTCCAAAGTCTTCCCAAGATTTCTTCTTGGATGCTGTAATTATCTGCTTGGCTTTGTTTCTTCCTTCAACATAACTTTCTCTGTCTACCTGAGTTCTAGTATGTAGCCATTTTTGATATGCCTTCTTTTTCTTTTTACAGGCTGCCTTGACAGTGTCATTCCACCAAGCTGTTTGCTTCGTCCTACCTTTACCACTTCTAGTACTGTGTCCCTGTACCTTGTCCACTCCTTTTCCAGTGACTGCAATTGACTACATTCAACTAACTGGTACCTTTCTGGGATCACTGTTCTGTACTTGTGTCTGATTTCCTTATCCTGAAGTTTCTCCACTCTTATCCTCCTACACATGGACCTGACCTCCTGCACTTTCAGCCTCACAATACCAATTTCACTGCAGATTAAATAGTGATCAGTGTCATCAAAGAATCCCCTGAATACATGTGTGTCCCTCACAGCCTTCCTGAATTCCTGATCTGTTATTATATAGTCAATCTGGTTCCCCTGCCTTCCCAAGTATACTGGTGAATGTTCTTATGTTTGAAAAAGGAGTTTGTGATTACTAAGCCCATACTGGCACAGAAATCCAAGAGCTGTTTTCCGTTCCTCTTGGCCTCCATATCCTCTCCAAATTTACCCATAACCTTTTCATACCCTTCTGTTCGATTTCCAATCCTCGCATTAAAATCACCCATGAGCAGAACACTGTCCTTGTCCTTTACTCTAACAACTACATCACTGAGTGCATCATAAAAAACTATTCATCTTATCTTATTGTCAAGGTAATTGATACAGCTGGATACAGAGGCTGTCAGCTGTCCTAAGAAAATACTGAAAAATTGTGGGACGCTAGTGATGCCCAAAGACAAGCATTGCTATTCATATAAGCAGAAAGGTGTATTGACAATAAGAAGGCACCCAGTGCCCTCATCCAAATGGAGCTGGAGGTATACTCCCAATAAATCAATCTTGGAAAAGTGGTGGCTGCCTAACAATTTTGTGAGCAACTCAACAGGGTGGGGCAAAGGCTATGTATCTATCATGGACTGTGCATTAATTGTAGCACTGAAGTCGCCACAGACGTGAACCTTACCCATCAGCTGCTTAATGATGACCGGTGGTGTAGTCCATTCATTGGAAGGAATAGGCTGAATGACATTGAGTGAAGTCAAATGGTCTAATTTGGCCTTGACAGAGTCGCGTAATATGCCAGGCACCTGTCACACTCGAAAAAAAACAAGGGCAGGTTGACTCTTTCATGGTAATGTGGGACTGAAAACTGATAGCACACCTGAGGCCAGGGGAAAACAGACATGAGAACTCAGAACAGGGGGATGCAGTTGCTGAAAGAGAACTTGATCTGATGTTGGCAAAGTAAAAACAGAAGGTATTACATGCATCTAACCTGAACAGGTCTGTGGCGTGGGAATGATCCACAACAAGGAAGGTGAGAAGACAAACAACAGATATGTAAGAGACAGGAGGGAGAACTGACCTAGGATCAGAATCTGCTGTTTATTGTAGCTAACCAACTTCCATGAAACCTGTGTGAGGGCAGGGGAGTCCAAGTCAACGTACATTTGTATGTTTACTAAAGTCACTGCAGCTCCTATGTCCATTTGCACTTTTAGCAGTTTAGTAAACCAACAAAAGTCAATAAACAATTTATTTGGGGAAACAGGCATTGTAGAGATACAGTTTATGTCCATCGGCACTACTGTGTCTGCCACATTTGAACAGGAGTTATACCCCGACGCAATGTGGCCTTCTTTTCGACACCTGTTCCTAGTCACCCAATGCTTAGGGCATGCAGTGTGCTCATGTTGGATGAAGCAGTATGAGTAAGATGGAAGGGGTGAACATGGCTGCTGCTGTGACGCATCCTATTGCTGCTGTGACTGTAACTGAAGCTGCACCATGTGATGCTGAGTCAAAGGTTGTATTGCTGCAATGGCTTCCCCATCATCCTGAAAACTTGCGGCATACCTAACAGGGGTTGACTGAGCAACTTCAGGTACCTTCCCCCAAGCAGCAATCTGATCACCTGCAGCCTGTGACACTTCAAAGGACTGAACACATCCATAAGTGTTAGATTCTCACAATGAAGTGCTTTTTTGTAGACTTCCCTTTCTGAGGTCAGACAAATAATAACGTCACACACTATGTGATCAGTATATGATTCATGATGGGTACTAGTGACAAATTTCAAAGACGGCTCAACATGTAATTCTGGAGCCCAGGCCTTGTAATATTGGTTTGGGTGTGTCTGACAATGGTAAAGTTCTACATGCATCCCAATGATATGCATTCTGTTGCAGTAATAGGTTGAGAGAAGATTGCACGTTTCATCTGGCCAGTTCTTGCAAAGTTGCAATTTGGTACAACAACTGATAAATGTGTGATGAAAACCAGCAAAGAAAAACAACCTATACAAGTTTGCATCATCCACACCAAAAAGCTGGAAATCTTGGCATAATTGTGTCTCATAGGAGTCCCAATCTTCAGCTGATTCATCGTATGCTGGAAAGAGTGACAGTTGCATTGACAGGATTGTAACCTGCCATGGACATGCGGATGCCACTTGATTTAGAACAGTTCTTCTGTGAAAGCTTGCTGCTGGGCAATGATACGTTGAAGTATTTCTTCCATCAAGACATTTGTCATGTGACTTAGCACTCACAATAACATGCAGAGAAAACATAGCCCTCACTTGTCACCAAGTTTGCTATAGCAAGAATAAACACAATTTATGGAACATAGTACTTTATAGAGAAACACATGAGATACAAAATATAGGTTATGCATACCACCAGACACATTGACTGGACAGCAGTAATACAGTTTACAGAAGTCCAAGCACTCATTTGCAATCACTTAAATATACTGTTTCTTTGTCAGCTCACCAGAGTGCGCAAAGGGGCTGGCTCAGGTCACTTCTATAAGCAGGCCTGTGAAGTGTATGGACACATGATATCTGAAATCACGGTTGTCATGAGTGGAGGTAAATCAGTATTCTATACTGGTACATAGTAATAAAATAAACTGATATAAATTAACTATAGTATCCATACTAAGCACAGCAGTAATAAAATACACTACAGGAAATTTTGTAAGAGCTAGTGTGAATAAGTTATACTATAATATAGGATGGTACAGACTCTGTGCAATAATAATTGGATAGAGTAACAGGACATAATTATATAAAACATAGAAACGTTATTATATGAAACATATACATAGCACATAGTAATACAACAAACTATAGGAAAAGTTGTTAAATGCTAATATCCTTTCTAAGGCATTTCATGAGAGTTTCCAGTTCTTGCTAATCTATGCTTTCGTATATCTAAATTAGCCTTAGCTCTGATGTTGTGTTTATGAAGAGTTTCTTTTGTTATCCTATTCTGTAGTGTTGTATCATCAGTATAACACTATGAAGCAGAAGGGTCCAAGCATAGATCCATGTGGAACACCTGTTCTTATTTCCATTATGCAGGAATTGACATTTCTGAGTTGGTCAAACTGTTCTCTGTTGCTTAAATAAGAATGCATAACAACCAACGTGCTCCCACACAGCCCACAAAACTGCAAATTCCTTAGTATTATGTCAACAGGAAAGCAATTGAACACTTTGCTTCCATCTACATAATAGTAGAGATTTGTTTTTATCTTCAAGAGCTTTTAAAGTTTGGTCCACAATTTCCAAAATGGCCACTATTGTGTCTCCCCTTGGGTAAACCAAACTGATTGTTATATAGGAGATTGCCTTTCTCAAAGCTGCTGCTTATTTGTGTGTGAAGCAATGCCTAAAATATCTTTGAAAATATTGGCACAATTAAGACTGCTCTGTAGCTTCAGGGAAGTTGTCACCTTTATTAAGAAATGGGGTTACTTTTGATACCTTCAGTGAATCCGGAAGATCTACAAATTCTACACATTTACTAAAAATAAAGCTAGAGACTGTGTGACATTCACTTGTTTTATTTCTTAGTTGATTGTCCTCGGTGTCAATGTACTGCATTGCTTCTCTGGCTCAAAAATGGGGGGGGGGGGGGGGGGGGGGAAGTTCAACACTAACTACTTTAAATGATGTAGCTGACAGGTGCACATTTACATTTCACAGTTCTTTACTTTCACTGTTCACAACCCCCAAATAATACACAGTTATATGGCCAGTGCACTACTGTTTACCTTTCAATAAGTCTCATTAATAGGTTGCAAACAAACATCAACATACTGCTACAATAGTTTACTATTGAACATCTACAACCAGTAAAAACCTAACTACACAGTTCTTGCTGCATAAAGCAATATGTATTGAACAGACACTTTCATTGTTTTAGCACCAGCCTATTACACTTATTTCACAGTTAAGTGGATGCATTGTTGTCTGATCTAACAAATACACTTTCCACATCTGAAATTTGGCCATGACTGACTGTCTCAGGACCAAAAATCCGGCCCTTGTATATCATCACAATACCAGGCACTGAAACTACATATTGTTCAATGTTTAATTTACAGAAATTACAATTAAAACATACTTCATTCGATTAAATGAAAACATGGAAAAATTCTTTCTTTTTAACAGTTTCTTCTACTAAAAGGGTTAAGCCAAATTATTTGTTTAAATTATGAAATTAACAGATATAGTTATACAAACAATACTTTTGACAAAACTGGTAATTACTTTGGAATTAATTAAGAGCTGGCTTTGCTAACATGTTTCCCAACAGAGCCAAAGAAATACTTAAAGAATGGTGTTAGTTGCTCCCCCCAAATTTTTTATAATTAGAACAGAATTTATATTTGTTTATAATCAACAATAGAATTTAAGTTACAAAAAAATACTGATTTCACTGGATAACAAAAGATATTAACTAAGGATAGTCAAAATAAATTAGAAAATCAATTACATACATAAAACCAAGCACAAAATTAGATTTGGTGCTATATCCCTTAAAACTGGGGGCCAACTTTTCTCTTTCATGAAAAAGCAGATTAGACTCATGTATGTTAATATTAATTAGTCAGACATGAAAAAAATGAAATTTAAAGAGGCAGATGGCAAAACAAGACAGTAAGTAAAAATATCTCAGCTTGCTTCATCACAACTGAACGTATTGCTTTTTCTTTAATGATGTAATATGACAACCAATAGCAATCCATACTTCCATAATTTGAAAATTTGACAACAGCTTCTATAATATCAGATCCTGGCAGGGGGGCTCAGATCAGATCCATTGCTGATGAACTTGTTGCTTTAACATTGTTATATATTTCTTTAAACAAGTTTAAACAGTAGTGATTAAACTCCTCAGATTGAGTGGAGCTGCTTCTGCGCCATTTGGTGTGTGCCCTTGGTTTATTATTTTCCATGCTGCCTCACATTTATTGCGAACACTTTCTAAACAGTTTTCCAATGCTTATTTTTTTCCCCAGGAGGGTCTTAACTTTGTAGATTTTTTTGAATTTAGGATAGAACCTACAAATGTTCTCCCTCTGTTGTGTTCTTTGTGTACAGGCATGCTTATGCATCTGGTACAGTATGAGCATGCTTTCTCCGATTTCCGCAAGTTCTTCCACTTGACACTTGGAGATCTAATTTTTGTTACTGTTAAATAAGAACACCATTAATCTGTATATTTCTCAAAAAAGTTATCATAGGTCATTTCAGCTCCCCTTTTACCTAACTGACATATATGTACTAAGTCCCACTTTACACTACCAAGTCTCTCAATAAACACCGCATGTAATCTCCCTCTTGCTCCATTATCAGTATCATTTTTGGTTCTTTGATTTTAACTGGTTGTAAAGCCTTCGCTATGGAAATTCACTGTAACATTGTCTAAGCAACCATTCTTATATGCAGCACTGTTATTTGTACAATATAGATACAATGATCTTAGCATATTCAAAAATGTCCTTATACTTGTCTCTCTGTGTTTGCCATTTCTATGTTGAAAACACCACAGATAGCAATTTTTTTTTAAGAAACTATTAATTTGGATATTTCAATAAACAAATTTACATCTCCCGCTGGAGACCTATGCAGACTAAGTACAATTACATTTTCATAAACACCGCATCCAGTTCTGAGCAGCATGTATAGAATTCAACTCTGGAAAATTTCACCCCTCCTTTGACAAAAAATCCACAGTGGAATGATCAGTTGGTAGCAAGTTTGGAAGTACCAGTGCTAATGCTTATGTACTATGGTACTGTTTAGGTTGGATGGTAATGGAAATGCCGTGCGGCTAGGGCCTCCCATAGGAGAGACCGGTTGCCTGGTGCAAGTCTTTCGAGTTGACACCACATCAGCGACTTGCATGTCAATGGGGATGAAATGACAATGATAAGGAAAACACAACACCCAGTCCCTGAGCGGAGAAAATCTCTGACCCAGCAGGGAATCGAACCCGGACCGTTAGGTATGACATTCCATCGCGCTGACCACTCAGCTACCAGGGGTGGACAGTTGGATGGTGATACACTGTTACTTTTTGGTAGACATACTTTCCATTTAAGAACGTGAGAAGAGGTAGGTAAAGCAATAGCAAAGGACATACACAGATGAGCAAAAACATTATGACCACCTATTTAATAGTGTGTTGTTCCCCTTTTCAAACACAGAACAACAGAGATTCTGCTTTGCATGGATTTTACAAGTCCTTGTCAGGATTTCAGAAGTATGTAGCACCAGATGTCTATGCATGGGTTAAGCATTTCCCACAAACTACAGGATGGTGGTTTACGGACATGCAGCTGACACCAGATATGTATTCCATTGGGTACAGATCAGGCACATTTGCTGACCAGGACATCAATGTGAGTTCACTATAGTGCCCCTAAAACTACTGCAAAATGGACAGTTATCCTGCTGGAAGATGTTAACGCTGTAGGTGGAAACTTCAAGCATGAAGCAATGCAGGTTGTCCACAATAATGTTCATGTAGTTCACTGCTATCATGATGCCTTGGATTACCATTACAGAGCCCATGGAAGCCCAAATCAGTGATCCCATACCATAATTCTGCCCTTACTGGCCTGAATCTGTGGTGTGGTCCATGTTTTGTGCAGCCATTGGCCTGGGTGATGGTGTGTAAGGACCTGAACCTGCTGTAACAAGAAATGCAATTCATTTGACAGCTGTGATATCTTTCTATTGATCCACGGTGAAAACTCAGTGATGCTGTGCCCATTGCAATCATAACTGATGATGTCACTGGGTCAATGCAGGAGAACTTAAGGGTTGTATGATGTGGAGCTCCATATTCAACAATGGCCTTTGTACGGGGTGCACCAAAATGCTTGTACCAACACTGGCATTGCACTCTCCATCAGATGTGAGACAGATTGCTGCATGTCCTGGTTTACAGTCTGGTGATCCTTCAACCTCTACGTTTTGTGATGAGATGTGGTCTCTAAAAGTAATATGGCCTACTCATTATTTCACTGTCCTTCAACCACTTTCCATAGGTGCTTACGATAGCAGTTTACCAACAGGTGACCAACTTTGGTTGTTTCAGAGATTCTCATTTCCAGCCACTGGGCCACAACAACATAACTTTTGTCAAAACCACTTACATCAATGGATTTCTGTATTTGTGGCCTTTATCTTTGCTATAAGACTACCCATTCATCTCTCTTCCACTTGCCCTCATTGATTACTGCATTGCTTGCCCACAGTACCATCAAGAAGCATTCAACCCTGTGGTAGGCAGTGGTCATGAAGTTCTGGCTCATTGGCATAGTTGAGTTGCCAAAAGTGTAAGTGAAACTACGTGACAGCAGGCATACTTTGTGGTGGCTGGTTCACTGTGTTTGTGAGTCATCAGTCATATGGAAATAAATTCCTTGACAACACTGATAGACATTACTATCTGCTGTTCAAACATATGGCAAATAATGGTAGCCATTAGGGAAATGGCAGCAAGGTGGAAAGGAACACCAGAACACAAGTGTATGCCTCAAGGCCTCATTCAGAATGTTGAAGAAGCATTCCAGCAGCCACTGAGGGGATGGCTTGTAACCAGCTGGAGATTGTGGCACAAGTTTGGACAAACATTGACTATCATCTGGGCCCCAAGGTCATGCTTGGATCTTTCCAGTGACTGGTAGAGAAAGTTGAGGTTAGCAGGCACACTCATGGAGTTTCAATGAAGCTCACAATCTGCAGCATTGTACCTAGAACAAATCATGGTTCCCTCATTCTGAGTCAAGTGGAAATCTTGAACCAGAGACTGTGGAGGTTTTGTGACAAGCTAGGCTGTGAATTCTTAGACTTGTGCCACAGGGTTGAAAGCTGTTGGGTCCCCCTAAAATGGGTCAGGATTGCAATACACAACAGAGACTGCTGTCCAGGTGCAGCGTGCACACATGTATACAAAGCTTTTTTAAAAAAGTTATGTTACTATCTACCCACTCCAGATAATGATATCAATAGCAGACCCAGAAATAACAGTGTAAGACCCAAAGAAATATCCTCCCCCCCCCCCCCCCTATCTCCGCATGCAAGAGTATTAAAATCCCAGCTGAGCTGAAGCATTTGCAGCAAAGCCCCAGAGACTGAAACACTACAAAACTGCAAGAGCTCACATAATATGAGTTACAGAAAGCTGGTTAAAACCTGAATTTGACCCCAATGGGATTTCTGGGGAAATTTAAGCATTTCTTGAAAGAAGAGGGCAATGGGAAAGGGAGCTGGTGTATTTGTCACAGTATACAAGAAACTCAAATCCAATTATATAAAAATTGAAGCTGCATATGAGATTGTTTGGGGAGACTTTGGATGAGGAGTGGGCATAAAATTATCATTGGATCATTCTATCTAATACCAGTCATTTTCTGATGTAACCAAAGACGTCAGAGAAAATCTCAGTTTCCTAGCACGTAAGTTCCTCCATTATACTGTGATCATTGGATTTGGCTTTAACTGACCAACAACCAACTCAGGTTTGTTAGTTGTACACATGATGAGACATCCAGTGAAACATTACTAAGTGCCTTCTCTGCAAACTACATAAAACAGATGGCTCAAAAACACCCCTCATGATGGAAATACTGGTATATTAGATATAATGGCAAGAAACAGACCTGACCTCTCTGAAGGTGTCCACATTGAAAATGGTATCAGTGACCAAGAGAAACTTGAAGTAACACTGATTACCAAAACACAAAGGGCAACTAAAACAAGTAGAAAGAGTTCTTTGTTCAGTAAACTAAATAAAGAAGCACAGTGCCATATCTCAATGAGGATACTGAACCTTTTAGCTCATACAGGACCTCATAGAGGGTACTATGGCTCTATCTTAAAAGAATAATTGACTATGCACTGGATTGATATGTACCCAGTAGAACACTACGTAGCCAGAGCGACCCTCCATGGTAAATAGTCACTGTAAAGAAACTCCTGAAGAAATAGAGAATACCGCATAATAAGTGTAAAACTAAGCATAGAGGTACAGGTAGAAGACGTTAACTTGAGCACAGTTGCCTGCCAAGAGAGCAACACATCAAGCCTTCATTGACTATCACAGCAGAATATTGGAGAAAGATCTTTCACAAACCCAAAGGAATTCTGGTCACATGTAAAGGCTGTTAGTGGCAACAGATTAGAGCTGACTACCTGAATCTCCTTTTTAATATCTTTCTTCAGTTCATCCATTAAGCTAACCATGTCAGTTCTAAGGCTATCAGTTTTCTTCTCCACCCTACTAATGTCTTCTTTCATACTATTTTCCACCATACTAATGATAGGGATGAAAGTCCAATTGTAGATGAAATGATTAAAGCGTAATCTACATTGTTTGGTGATGTGAGCGAAATGGACGAAAACAGTACTGAATTGGGTGAGATCGTCAAGGTTACGGAGGAGGACTCTAGAAGCGAAAGTCAACAAGGGCAAAAGTTTATGGCAGACGGAAAATTGGAAGCAATGTTAGCACAAATTATGAGTAGTTTGAGTGGTATGTGCCTTAGCATTGCATCCACTTTTCTGTCTACCATAAACCTAGACAGCAACATTCTTTTACATAATTTGCTGTGTACTGATGATGCAGTGTTCCTAGCAGATAAGGAAGATGACCTTCAGAAAGGAATCTACCTGCTAAAACAAATAAGTGCAAAATTTAACATGGAAATTTCAAAAGAAAAATACTATGACAATGGCCTTCATGGGGGAAAGAACCAATCAGAACCAAAATAGTGACAGATCAGAAAATTTTAGAGCAAGTACACCATTTCAGTTACCTCAGATGTGAAATGACATATGGCTACAGGAGAGATATTGAAATTAAGCCTAGTAAAATCAGCCGGGTATGTGGAACAATTAACAGAAACCTAAAAAACAAAACCAGGAAAGACACTCAAATGAAATTTTACAAAACTGTTGCAGTTCCCACACTGCTCTATGGAAGTGGGTTATTACCAAGAAGCAAGAAAGCTGGATTCACACACAAGAAATGAAATTATTTAGAGGTGTTAAATTTTGCGCAAGAGAAGACAGGCTAAGAAATCAAGATATTAGAAAAGAACTGCAAATCTTTAGCCTCAATGATAAAATTTGAGATTCAAGAAGAAAATGGAATGAACATCTACAAAGAATTGAGAGTGAGACACTTCCCTTAAAGGCAATAAATTGTATGTGCCATGGGAGAAGAGACAGAGGAAGACCCCGACAGAGATGGGTACCGTAACATCCTTCATTTGACCTGAAGAAATTTGTACATTACACTGTCTTTTCTCTTTTCAGTCCAAGAAGTGGATTCCTTAAATCTCTTCACTTATGTGATGTTTATCTGATGCCCCTTGAAGGGATAATCACAGTAATTCTTTGTTATGTCATGAAATGTATTCACAAATTGTGAATGTAGTTGTACACCAGCTATACAATTTACTACTAACATATGAAAATTTATGCTGGACAAGGACTCAAACCTGCACATGTGGAAGTTTGAGTCTGGCCATGAGTCATGCAAGGATAGACAAAGCAGTTAAGGCAATCGCCTATGTAAAGCAGAAAATCCAGTTATTAGTAAATCGTATAACTAGTGTACAATCATATTTGCAAATACATTTTATAATTTGTGAGGCGCATCCAGAACGTAGTTACATGATGTTGCTTCCTTCAGAGTTGGCATATCTGACCAGGAAAATTGTGCATGCTCAACAGATCTATGATGTGACAATCAAATGCTGGGTGGACAGGTCCTAACTGGTGTCATACAGTGGCAGCAGTGCCCCAAAACGGCATCTCTTATGTGTTCTCTAGCCACTTGCAAGATTTAGTAAGTGATAAGGTTCTTTCATGCACAAAACATAGTGCCCATCGAAATTTATTGTCAGCTCTGCCATGTCTACTGGCAGAACATCATGAGCATCACTGGTGCAAGCTTTTTCTGAACATTGTCAAAGTGTCCATCATGAAGAGTGCGGTGGACGACCATCCCCCATTAATGGTCACCTGGTTGAGCTGATGTACCAGCGCATCCTGGAGAAGCATAGCTTTGCAATTATGGAGCTCAGCAGCGATTTTCCACAGATATTGCAATACTTGTTGCATCAATTGTAACTAAGCACCTGTTGTTCAAGAAACTGTGTGCCGGATGAGTGCCAAAAAACCTAACACCCGAGCACAAAACGAAATGCTTTTTAGCAGCACTGACATTTCTGCAGCAATATCATGATGGCAGTGAGTTCCTCGACAGGATCGTCACAGGCAATGAGATGTGGATTTCTAACTTGACCCCAGTAACCAAGCAGTAGTCAATGCATTGATGTCATAGTATATCTTTGGTCAAGACGAAATTCAAACAAACTGTGAGAGTGCAGAAACTGATGTGCACAGTGTTCTGGGACACGAAGGGCATTCTGTTCATTGACTTCCTGCCTGGACGTGAAACAGTGAACGCTGACCATTACTGTGAAACAGTGCGGAAACTGCGACATGCCATTCAGAACAAGAGGTGTGGATTGCTTACTGCAGGTGATTTGCTGCACCATGACAGCGCTTGTTCCCATAAGGCTTGATGCACAGCAACTGTTCTGCAGAAGTTCAATTGGGAGCTGTTTGATTATCGAGTGTACAGTCCTGATCTTGCTCCCAGCGATTTCCATCTTTTCTTGCATCTCAAGAAATTCCTGTCCTCCAGACAGCATTTTGACAATGACGAAGAGTTGAAGACGACTGTCACACGATGGTTCCATTCACAGGCAGCAGATTTCTAAGACACAGTAATATCCCTTGATGTGACAAGTGTCTCAATTCTTTTGATGACTACGTCAAAAAACAGCTTAAGCAAAGCTGTATCTGTTGCTAACAAAGTTTTTCATGTAATTACGTTGTGTTTGTGTCAAAAAAGTATAGGGAAATTTACTTTATGGATGCGCCTTGTGATATAGCTGTCAATCATCAACAGTATCTGTTCTTTTGAACATGCATGCATGTCTGAAGGAGCATTGTATTGAACCGTACAGTCACTGTAAAACATAGACACTGCCTACTTTTTCTTTGCACTTCATATTTAAATTCATTATTGTACCTATCTCTACAATTTCTTTTTAAACTTCACCAATGTTCCTTTGCATCAATCTTTAAGTCTGAGTTTTCTTTCCGATTTTCCTTTGACATTTAACTCCTTATTTGTGTTCAGTTTTTTAATCTAGCACCTTTACTCGATTTTTAAAGTTAGTTACTGCTTCATCTAACATGACTTGAAATTTTGTGAGGTCTATGTGATTCCTTTAGTTCACCTATTGTACTGATTTTTCGTTTTTTAGTTAATTTTTGTGATGTCTTCATGTTTCAATAAAGGTTCTATGTTGACTGTCAAATTGTTAACAGTAAACTATGCCGTTTCTTGTCACTGCGACCATTTTGGCTCTTGTTTTTCTGGCATCATCATGTGAACCTTTATAGAAATGCATACCGTATGTAAAAAGAAAATCGCGACTGACAGTAGATAAATAGTTATTTTATGAACAAAATCATTACTGTATTTACGTTCACGAGATAGTTTTCAGTTTTTCCTGACATCCACATATGCAATTCAGAGGCTGGTTTCTCATCTCTGTATTATAAAATTGTAACATATGCATTTTAAACATTTTGTTTTCGAATAGGTGTAGCGTGATATTCTCTGCAATTCTCCTGAAATGCTATCACGATTGACAGTACCGCTGCATTGGACAAATGTTCAAATGTGTGTGAAATCTTATGGGACTTAACTGCTAAGATCATCAGTTCCTAAGCTTACACACTACTTAACCTAAATTATCCTAAGGACAAACACACACACACCCATGCCCGAGGGAGGACTCGAACCTCCGCTGGGACCAGCCGCACAGTCTCCACTGGACAGAGAGCCGTCACAACCTCAACCTTTCTCTGACTACGTAGCCCACTACTGTACCACAGTGAGAAAATAAACCGTTAAAATTACAGCACCATGAGATATCCTATTGCAGCTCCATAAACACGACGCACTCGCTAACAGACAGCTGGTAAAAAAGAAACATAGGCTGAACAAATGCCTATATTTTGCGAATGATGAATAACGCATACCAAAACCAAGTCTAATTATTATAAAAACTAAATTAACTGTATATTTGTTATGCCTCAAAACCACGCATGGGTAATAAAATGATGATGTATATGACTCAAATGTAATTGGTACAACTATTATAATAATGAGCGAACACCCGCACGACCATTCTTATAACAAACATTTTGTAACAATAAGAAACCAAACAAATATGTGAAGGTAGCGCGCGCAGCTGGTTCCACTGCCACACGTAGGCCCCTACTTCTCTCTCGCATACAGTAATCGTTGACTGGCTGCGCTGTGCCTCCGGACGATGCACACATTACAAAACAAAAATGGTTCAAATGGCTCTGAGCACTATGGGACTCAACTGCTGTGGTCATCAGTCCCCTAGAACTTAGAACTTCTTAAACCTAACTAACCTAAGGACATCACACACATCCATGCCCGAGGCAGGATTCGAACCTGCGACCGTAGCAGTCGCACAGTTCCGGACTGCGCGCCTAGAACCGCGAGACCACCGCGGCCGGCATTACAAAACATGTAGGTCCTGTTTTGTGGAGTACTGAGCCACTTATCCGTGTTCTGGACACACTAGCACATTTTAAACATGTACCCCTACTGGAGAATTCCTTTCAAATACTAGAGTATAAATCATTTCTACTTCATTATTTGCAGAATTCAGGTACTGTCCCTGATTTCTCTGCTTACCGGTAACAAAACCGTTAATCTAAAAAAAATAAAGAAGGTGACATTCATGTATTCTTTTTTTTAAGAATCACTAATCTACCATTGCTGTGGAGTCCATTTTTAAAAAAGAAAATTGTGATTGGTAGTAGAAAACATTTATTTTGTAAACAAACCCATTACTTATTTCGTTGCGAAGTTAGAACTTCTAGTACCTCTATTATTAGCCCCCATTCCTGTTCCATTCAAGAATGACGAATGGAAAGAATGTCCGGTAAGCCGGCCGGAATGGCCGTGCGGTTCTAGGCGCTACAGTCTGGAGCTGAGCGACCGCTACGGTCGCAGGTTCGAATCCTGCCTCGGGCATGGATGTGTGTGATGTCCTTAGGTTAGTTAGGTTTAATTAGTTCTAAGTTCTAGGCGACTGATGACCTCAGAAGTTAAGTCGCATAGTGCTCAGAGCCATTTGAACCAGTCAGTGTCCGGTAAACTCCGTAATCCAATTAAAATAACTTAATGATTGATGTTTCACCGAGTAGAGTGGTAGTGGCGTGATAAGCCAGTCTAAGCTTTCTCTTAGGCTCCACGTGCGCGCTGTGTTCCCTGTTCTGCGGTCACCCACGCGTCGCTGGGGAGAGAATGGGAATGAGCGCCAAATACGCAGTGACTTTTGCGTTGCGTGACTATAATTTTTGTTAATGAAAATAAGGCAAAAGTATATCTGCTGGTGAATTTAGTCTTTGCTAAGCGTTTTACTCTCTGCATAAAAATATTGAAAAGAAAAATCTCAGATTCGCCCAATCTTCACCACACGAGCATAAACTATATAAACTATTTGGTTAAAAGCTTCGATTATTTCCCATCTTATAGTGGCGTCACAACATAGCTTGCTTCAGTATAAAAGCAAACCACTGGACTGTTAATGGAAACGTTGTAACTACAAATACACATTGAACCATCGTTTTAAGCTTACTGTTGTTTCTCTTTAGGAGAATTATGACTCATAGTTGTTAACGTCGAAAATAAAAATACGAAGTGTTTTGTAATATCTGTGCAATGTGACATTTTATGTCTTTGTTATGCAAGTGCTGTTGAATCTGTGAGCTGGTAAAACTAAAAGTGTATGTGCGGTAGTGTGTGTATCTCTGGTGAACCATGTTCAGTAAATCTTTTGTAATTTGATTGAAAGTAATAATCTCAGCAGGTTACGGGGCCAGACAATGAGTAAAAAGTCGCGAAATACATTGGTGAAAAAGAAAAAAAAGATGCACACATGGAAAGACCACGTCGATTTTGATCCGATGACGGCATGTGCCACTTGAAGTATTTGTACTGATAATGGTTTCAGAGTCGTCCGCCGACAGATAGTGTAGCTGCATAGCTACCAGAACGCCATCTGTGTCTGCTATGTAATAGGGAATGCTCGCAGCCTGAAAGCTCAGTGTGGTGCAAGCGTGCGAAGCAAGCAGGTCACATGCTAACAAGGGGAGGCCGCCAATTGTGAAATTCAGATTCGATTCATACTGCGCATAATAAAAGCTCATGGCCAGAGGTGTAATGTGGCAAAGCACCAAGATGCACTTCCCAGCCGTTGTCGAGAAAATCGACAGTTAATAGAAACCGTTGCGGTGAAATACTCTCTACGATGTATAATTTCCTATAGCGTCGTGGCGCAGCGGTAAGTGCTTGGGTTCGTGAGTCAAAGGTCGCGCCATGCAATTTTTTTATTATTTGCTTTTTGTAATTCAAATATATATATATATATATATATATATATATATATATATATATATATATATATATATATATCATGGGGTCTCTAATTCGAACGTTTGACTTACACTATACGTATTCGTTTCTACGTCTTCCGTTAACTACACGTGTAAACATTATGAAGACAATTAATAACATTTGTGAAATACAACTTTGTTTGCAGAAAACATAATCATGTTCGAAGTCGCCAGTTTTTCCACGACAAACGACTTTCAACAACTTATTATATGCATAATTGTTGCAACTGATTGCCGGGAATTTTATATATATATTAATTACAACTAACAAATACTAAAAAAAAAAAGTTGCATGGCGCGAGATTCTATCCGGCGACCTTCGGATTACGAACCCGAGCGCTTACCGCTGCGCCACGACGCTGTAGGAAGTTACAAATCGTATAGAGTATTTCACCTCAACGGTTTCTTTTAACCGTCGATTTTCTCGACAACGGCTGAGAAGTGCATCTTGGTGCTTTGCCACATTACACCTCTGGCTATGAGCTTTTATTATGCGCAATATGAATCGAATCTGAATTTCACAATTGGCGGCCTCCCCTTGTAAGTGGTCGCACTCGTGCTTCCTATAGACAACTGAGCGAGTTTGAAAGGGGTCAAATTGTGGCCTTCCGAGTGGCGGGATGGTCCTTTCAGAGAAATGCCACTCAAGCTGGACGTGCCACGTTAGTTTTGGAACGATGCTTGTATCAGTGGTCACATGAACATTCTCAAATCCATAGACGAAGTTCTGGACGTCTAAGCCGCACAGACGCCTGCCAGGATCGCGTATTGTAAGGACAGCACTGGCAGATCGTTCATCTTCACCGCGCAGATAAGAGGGCTCTTGATCCCAGAGGTGTCAACCCAAACTGTTGCAAAGCAGTTATTAGCAGTGGAACCACGGGCAAGCACATCTCTAGCCCGTCTTCCACTCACACCACAGCATCGACGTGCACGGTTCGACTGATGCCGTCAGAGGATCATCTAGAAGATGGAATGGCGTGCCTTGGTCTTCGGCGATGAAAGCAGGTTCTGCCTGCATGCAAGTGATGGCCGTTTATGCCTACGACGTAGACCTGGTGACCACTGTCTTGTAGAATGCATTCATCTGAGACACACAACTACCACCCCAGGCCTTGTCATCTAGGATGTGATAAACTCCTGGAGATGACGCTAACCAGCGCTTGGTGCATGCAGAATGTTGTTAGACCCGTTCTTTGCTGTTTTTGCAACAGGAAGGTGATGTGTTGTTACAACAGGATAATGTCCGTCCACACATGGCCCGTGAAACTCAATGTGCTTTGCAAGACGTACAGCACCTTGTCTGGCCTCATGATCTCTGGACTTGTCTCCAATTGAGTACGTGTAGGGCGTGATGCGACGAGAAGTGGCTCGTGTGACTCATCAGGTAACAATTCCCACAGAACTACTGAACAGATCGAGCAGGCGTGGCCTTATGTCTCTGAGGATAGTCTTCACCATCTGTACGATCTACTGGACGGAGTCAGCGGAAGATGCGACCGCAGAAAAAAACGTGGCACATTGGCAGTAGCTGAAAGACGATGCGAAAGCATCTAGTTTATTAGCAGATACACTCGAAAAATCCGTAGCTAGTCTCCTGTTGGCATACACTCCCGCAATTGAAATGTGGGAGAGGTTATGTGTGTGATTCAAACGTAACAATACACAAGGACTCAACATGTTGATGTTCAAATGTGTGTGAAATCTTATGGGACTTAACTGCTAAGGTCATCAGTCCCTAAGCTTACACACTACTTAATCTAAAGTATCCTAAGGACAAACACACATACCCATGCCCGAGGGAGGACTCGAACCTCCGCTGGGATCATCCGCACAGTCCATGACTGCAGCGCCTAAGACCGCTCGGCTAGTCCCGCGCGGAAACAACATGTTGATGAAAGCATTTTTTTCGTTTTTAGCGTGACGACAAAGAGGATATCAGGAACCAAGTCGTGAAGTTGCAGAAACTCTTCACAGATTTGAACAATAAATTGCAGAAGCACGAGGGAGATGTTTTGCCTCAAAGAATTTTAAATGACCGAATGTTATTCATTCTAGGCAAAGAATATAACAATTTTTAAGACTTGTGGGACATGATTCTGTTCAAAAATCAAAGTGTGACTCTTTTGATCGAAAAATTGTGCACAGTTGAACTGCGTGATCACAATATAGTTGAATCAAATGGCTCTGAGCACTATGGGACTTAACTGCTGAAAGAAGAAAATTTAGCGAAATAAAGGTGACGATAGTGAAAAATCGATAAAGAATATGGAATGTGCTAAACGAAATGTCATACATGTCAGCATGTAGGCCATTAGGCAGCAGAGTGTCCAGTGTAAAAGACAATTAACAGCATTTGCATCAATCAGTCTGAATAGAATGTTGCATTTTTGTCGTATGTTTTTTGGTGCTTCAGTCAGTAACTGTGTTGAAGTCGATAGTTGATACTGCAACAGTGGTGCCACAAACCACACTGCAACGAATAAACAATATTTTGTATCTTATATAAAATTCGTTGTTCCTGAAAAGATCCGTTGAGGAAAGAGGTATAAGCATGTTGGCTCATGGACATGGAAGTGTGAAACTGGAAATGCAGCTGAATAATAGCAAAAAAATTCTGAACTGACAGATTTGCTTTATGTTCCTGAAGCAAGTGCTCACTTGCTCTCCATAAAAGCAGCTGCACGAAAAGGTTTTTGCCCGGGACTTAAATAACGAAAGTGTCAAAATTAAACAGAGAGTGACTGGGAAAACGATGATGACTATTCAAGACGTACTTGTCGTTAAGGGGCTCCGGAACGCCCTATACTTGCAATGTTAAAATAACGCTTATAAATTACATCTTTCCTCACAAAGTATTTGAGGTAGGAAGTTGAACTTTTTACAGATTATTTATTGGAATATGAGCTACAACTTAACACAGGGATTTTACAAAATTTTAGTTCAGTTATTAAAGATGATTTTTTTCAATTGTAATGAAAATTCACAACATTTTTTTTGCAATTTTTTATTTATATATTCAAAAATATACAGTTTTTTTGGAAAAAGGCTGTGCTAAATTATGCAGAAGGTACTGTGTAACATTTACTGAAAGTTTGAAACAAATATGTTTGGAAGATCCTCAGAAAACATGTAATTAGTATGAGAAAATAAAAGTTTTGGGAATCGAGCGACAAAGGTTGGATTAACTTTTTAGTGCATTCTAGGTCCATAGGATGGATTATCTTCATCCTCTGCAAACTCCTCCTTCAGCTTCCTCTTGTTCCTCCTCCTGTTTACTCTTGCTTGTATTTCTAGACTCTTTACAGCCCTGTCTACAGCCCGAAGGCGTTCCTCGTCTAAAGCAAGCATCGCTCGTACCATGTTAGAACCTATCTTCATTCCCATATTTCTAAATACCTTTGGCTTTCCAACATTTCTCCTTTTCTTAAAAGCCTTCAGAGGATTTCTAATAACTTTACTTTTACTCATTATTATACTTCAACAAAACAGAGACTCAAGAAACAGAATTAATTACGAATATTTTCGAGATAACGACAGAGTAAATAAACATGAAACAATCGACAATCACACCAGCGATATATATTGAACCATCACAGGTTAGCCACAACACATACTTTATCTCACATCACTAAAATGTACCTGGTGAACACGGACGTTAATAATAACACCATTTGACAGCAGTTTAACAGCGCCACAGTGGGTCACGCCCATGTAGAACACATTTTAAAAAAGATTTAAAAATAGTCGTAGTCTTCGGAATTGAATAAATTATATATCTATTAAAAGGTAATAGTCGGCAGATTCAGAAAACGCAAAAAAAGTAAAAATTGAACTTTTCATGATTTTGAGCCTTTCCGGAGCCCCTTAAACCAGCAAAAACATTTCAAGTGAATTTAGACATACCATTGGATACGCTGCATGTTTATCATGAGAGATTTGGCCATCAACACAAACAACATGTGAAATGGGTCTTGAAGCGGAAACATCAATGCAGAAGGGTGCGAAGAAGAATTCTGCAATGGGTGTGAATCGGAAAAAAATGCATAAATTGCCATTCAGCAGTCGAATGAATCGATCGATTATTACTGGTGAAAAAGTCGATGCCGACATAAATGGACCTTCTCTATAGAGCCTCTCGGAAAACCTCACTACTATGTATGTTTTAAACACGATTTTGCCAAATTGCGTATGTTTTCTTCTCGAAGCAGGAGAATGAAATCAACATCGTCCTCTAATACTTCTTGAATGAAGCTAATACAAACGGCCATATTACAAAACAGTTCAGGTGTGACAGAGGAAAAGAATTCGATAGCAAGGAAGTCTCGGAAGTGCTGACAAGCAGAGGAATGGAACATTGCATCATTCCACCCTACACACCACAGCTAAATGGTGTTGCAGAAAGAGAAAACCGCACTACTGTGGAGTGTGCATGTTCTATGTTGAATCCTAGCAAACTGGCGAAAGAACTGTGAACAAAAGCGTGCAGTAGTGCTTCATATCTTTTGAATCACAAAGAGAAGTCCTCTAGTGGAAACGAACCTCCATATGAACTATGGTATGGAAGCCAGAAGGGACTTATGACCTCAGCAGTTGAGTCCCATAGTGCTCAGAGCCATTTGAACCATTTTTTTCAAACGTGAAGTTGTATGCAGCTTCCACACCGATGATATGAATTTGAAGTTGTTCATGATGAAACCATTCAACAGGGTACAACGTAAGCAGACTTCTGACGAGGAAAAAGAATTAGAAAATGTCATCCACGACAAGAGGATGGAAGGTATAAGTGAAAGGGAAGAAGATTTGGATACACTATCAAATTCTGGTGAAAGACAAGTATTAAGTGAAAAACGAAGAAACAAACGGGTAAAGAAGACACCAGAATGCATGACCAGTGGACATTATGTGTATAAGGCCGGAACTCATATCGTCAGGGATAAGAACCAAGCTTGTGTCCTGAGGCCTTGTAGTCTAGCAACAAAAATCAGTGGCGGGAGGCCATCATGAAGAACTGAAGTCCCTGAAGAAGAAGAATACTTGGGTATTAGTTGAGTGTCCAGGTGGTGCGCAGATTTTGCAGAATCGATGGCTTTTACGCAAAAAACTACAGGAAAAGGGAACATTCGCTTCAAGAGTTACTTCTAATAAAAGGACATGTAAAGGGCAGGAAATTGACTATGAAGAAACGCTCTTCCCTGTTGCAGACTATGCTACTATTCTAACTCTGTTTGTAGTAGCTGCTGCAGAGAAAATGAAACTCAACCAGTTTGACATCAAAACAGCTTTTCTCAATGATGTACTCGAGGAAGTTATGTACATGGAACAACCTGAAAATTTTGAAGATGATAGTGGATGTGTCTGTTTACTGAAGAAAAGTGTGTGTTGTCTCAAACAGGCATTGCGTTTTGATTTCGTGGACTTTCCCTGCGTAATAACTTCTGATATTCTTCACGGGTTTGCAGCCGGATCATGTCGTTGTCCAGACACAATATTTCGGCGGACCAGCTGGCCGCCATCTTCAGGTGAGTTAATGCTAGTGCACTGCCTCGCCGGATCTGAATTCCAGCCACAACGACGGAAACCTTTATACACCATGAACAGAGCACCGCGCGTGCGTGAGATGATGGGCAACACCTCCTGGCGGCAAGTAGACATGCAGACGAGCAAGTCAGAAGGACCTACCTATAATTTGACCAAATATTTAGCTTCAGTCCTCAGGCCACATGTGGGAAAATGTGAACATCACATATCAAATTCGTCCGACTTTATTCGACGATTAAAATGTTTGTACTGTGGTCCTTCTGATTTGATTGTTAGCTTTGATGTTATTTCTCTCTTTACTCAAGTTCCTCTTGAAGAGACCCTGTTACTTATCGGTGAGAAATTAGATGAAGAAACTACCAAGTTATGTCGTCATATGTTGACTTCAACGTATTTTCTTTTTAATGATGTATGATGTATATTTTGAGCAAACTGACAAGGTGGCTATCGGGAGTCCACTCTCCCCCATAGTCGCCAACCTTTTTATGGAACTGATGCTTTGAATCGCTTCTTAGATCATTTTAATTGTCTACATCCAAGTATTAAATTTACTATGGAAATTGAAACTGATGGTAAACTTCCATTTCTTGATGTTGATGGGTCTTTTGGACATAGTGTGTATCGGAAACCCACTCATACTGACCGCTATCTTCATGCGACCAGCTGTCATCCACCACACCAACGTAGTGGAGTTTTGCGGACTCTGGTCAAAAGAGCTTATGCCATTTCTCACGACGAACATTTGAAAGAAGAACTTGATCATTTGAAGATTGTTTTTAAACAGAATGGATATACGGAACAACAAATATCCCGTGCTCTTCAGTTTGGTCCGTCACGTGAGCCCATAGAGGATACTTTTGAAGCTGTTGCTTATTTACCCTTTGCAGGAAGTATATCATCCAAAATTTCAAGAATTTTAAGAAAATATAATATTAAAAGTGTTTTTACGCCGGTGGCCAAGACTAGAGCCCTTCTTGGCTCAGTTAAAGATAATTTGGGCTTGAGGAGGCCCGGGGTTTATGAAATTCCGTGTCACTGCGGAAAGAAGTATATTGGTCAAACTATTCGAACTATCCAGGACCGGTGCGTGGAACATCATCGGCACACTCGGTTGTTCCAGCCTGAGAAGTTGGCAGTGGCGGAACATTGCCTTAACGAAGGATACAGGATGATGTATGACAAGATACAATTGATCTCTCCTGCTTCTCGCTATTGGGAATGTGTTCTTAAAGAATCCATTAAAATTAGATCATTCAGTAATACTATAAACAGGGATAAAGGTTTTCCTCTAAGTAAGATATGGAACCCGATTTTGTCCGACATTAAACAACAAAGGGCTTCTTTTCGATCATTGGATTCCTCTAACTAGTGCTGTTGCGATTTATCATTTCTGCCGTCTTCTCTGCGTGTCTACTTGCCGCCAGGAGGCGCTGCCTATCATCTCATGCACGCGTGGTGCTCTCTTCATGGTGTATAAAGGTTTCCGTCGTTGTGGCTGGAATTCAGATCCGGCGAGGCAGTGCACTAGCATTAACTCACCTGAAGATGACGGCCAGCTGGTCCGCCGAAATATTGTGTCTGGACGACGACATGATCCGGCTGCAAACTCGTGAAGAGTATCAGGCATTGCGTTGTCGGAACGAACGTTTCATAAACTTCATGATGAAAGTTGGATTTAAAAACAGTGGGGCTTAACTGTGTCTCTTCTCTCATCAGAGCAACGTGGATTGTTTATATGTTGTAATATATGTAGATGATAGCTTTGTTGTAGGCAGCAACACAGCAGATATTGAAGAGTTCATCAAAATGTTGAAGCTGGGGTTTCATACAACTAGAGTGTCTGTCAACAACGTTTTCAGTATGAAAATACAGCAAAATGAAGATGTGTCGATAGCATTTAACCAAGAGGACTATGCAAAGGACATTCTTGAAAGATTTGGTATGGCTGAGTGTAACGGAATTTCTACTGCAACTGGTCATAAAGGATGTAATGTCAAAGAGAAGAGCGCATCCAAAGTTCCTTATCACAAGGCAGAGGGTTGTCTGATGTATTTGACTACAGTCTCATGTCTGGACATTGTTTTTGCAGTGACAAAGCAGGTAAAGCCATGAAAGATCCAGCAGTTCAAGACTGGAATCAAGTTAAACGAGTCTTAGATAGCTGAAGGATACAAGGGTTTATAGAATTTTCTACAAGAACAAAGGAGGTTTAAAGGAGTACAGTGATGCTGATTATGTTGGTGGCAACAGCACGAGACTTGTAGCGGCAGATGTTGTCGCAGCTTGCGGTCATAGTGCTGTATCTTCGACCAGTCAATTACAAAAGACAGTGGCAACATCCACTATGGAAGCAGAAATAATGTCGGCAAGTTAAGAAGCAAAGGAGTTTTTTGACTGAAAAGGCTGTTGTATGAACTGATTGGGACTTTGAAACAAGTAACACTTCCAACATTCTATGTTGACAACGCATGTACACTGAAAATGTCTAAAAATCCAGCGTATCATCCAAAATCGAAGCACATAGAAGTTTGTAATTACTATGTCAGGGAAAAGGTTCTTGGATGGGGATCTTTGATTAGAACACATTGATGGGATCAATTAGTTAGCAGAACTACTAACCAGGCCATTAGATAGTGTCTCACTCGAGACGTTTCATGAAAAATTTGGAGCGCAGATTATATCTACGTGAAATTTAATACTCACTTTCATATTTTTCTTCAGAGGAAGCACTGAAAATAGACATACGAAGTGTTTTGCTATATCTGTGTAATGTGACATTTTACATCTTTGTTATGTAAGTACAGTTTAATCTGTGGACTGGTGTAACAGAAAATGTCCTTGCGGTAGTATGTTATGGTGTCTGTATCTCTGATAAACTACACTGGTGTCCAAAATTAAAGTATCAAACCGCTTTTTCCGCATACTGTGCCTAATTCACGATATAATCATATAAACCGTCAACAGATGTCCATACGATAATGTTCTGCCCGAACGATGGCATCCAGATCAATGGAAAACCACTCCAGCGATGACGTCAGGACATCTACAAAACGGCGTGGTGTTTGCTGGATAGTCCCACATCCACAACCGTTGAGTACACAGTCACAGACGGTGCAGTATGGAACAGAGAAGACGCCTACCAGACTATTTACGTCTGGGTACAATAGGAAGACCGCTAGCGGGACAGTCGCAAGCTGATGTGGCCCGATGTGTTGGTTCTCGGATGTAGTGACAGTTTATCGGCACGAAAACTGCATCCCACAGACCAGGGCAGGGCCTACCATGTGTGGCATCGGAGAGAGAGGACCATTATTTGGCTGTAAGGGCACGAAGGTACCGGCTCAGTACTGCAAATGGCGTCTGGCCTCGCAGCATACACTGGACGCATTGTACTGAGGTAAACAGTCTACAGAAGGCTTCGGCAGAGTGTCTTTTACTGTTGGGGACTTGCTGTATGTCTACCACTGAAGTGTCTTCACAGAAGGGAACGTCTAGAGTGGAGTCGCCGACATGCCACCTCGACGCTCGAACAGTGGGCCAATGTCCTTTTCACAGATGAGTCCCGATATTGTCTGGAGAGCAATTCTCGACCGATTCGCATTTGAAGAGAACCTGGAACACGATTTAGGGATCAAAACGTTATGGAAATATACCGATATCGAGGAGGATCCTACTGGAATGGGCAAGGATTACATTGACCACTCGAACAGCTCTTCGTGAAATTTTACGTGTGAGTCGGCAGTGTTCACCTGGTGTCAGGTATCGTGACAAGACCTTGGGACCTCGTGTGCGGTTGTTACAAGACGCTGTGCGCCCAGACGTCGTACTGATGGACGATAATGCTCGACCTCATAGAGCACGGGGTGTTGATGTTATTTTGGAAATGGAAGATTTGCATGCATGGCGTGGCCTGCTCTCTCTCCCGATTTGAATCCCTTAGAGTATCTCTGTGGTGCACTAGGGAAGTGGGTTGCATTACATCAGCATCCACCAAACACTCTCCAAGAGTTGCGAGCACTTGTGCAGGAAGAATGGGCGTTATTGCCTCAACATGAGACTAACGACATCAGTCACCGCGTGCTCCAGCGTTGTCAGGCTTGTATTGCTGCCAGAGGTGGCCACATCCCATCAGAGCACGTTAACAAGTTGTCGCAATGTGTGTGCAAATCCGTTAAGTTGGAAAAAACGAAAACAAATTTATCCATCATTCTACATGTGACAGTTGCTTACATTCTGTATTCTTTACATTGTTTCTACTATACTATCACCTGCCTATATTGTTTTATGGCAAAATAAACGGAACCTTTCAAAATTTTCCTTTGTGGCTTTAATTTTGGACACCAGTGTATGTTCGGTAAGTATTTTGTAGTAGTTGTGATATAAATAATCTTAACAATAGTTCCGGGGCTGTAAAATTAATAGCTCTCATTCTAGTTCGTCTAATACTGGAATACTCTCTTTCAAATAATTGGAATTATTCTGAAGGTGGCAGGGGACAAATACAGGGAGCGAAAGGCTATTTACAATTTGTACAGAAACCAGATGGTAGTTATAAGAGTCGAGAGGCATGAAATTGAAGCAGTGGTTGGGAAGGGATTGAGACAGGGTTGTAGCCTATCCGCGATGTTATTCAATCTGTATATTGAACAAGCAGTGAAGGAAACAAAAGAAAAATTCGGAGAAGGAATTAAAATCCATGAGGTTTGCCGATGGCATTGTAATTCTGTCAGCCGGCCGATGAGGCCGAGCAGTTCTAGGTGCTTCCGTCTGGAACAGCGCAGGTTCGAATCCTGCGTCGGGCATGGATGTGTGTGATGTCCTTAGGTTAGTTAGGTTTAAGTAGTTCTAAATTCTAGGGGACTGATGATCTCAGATGTTAAGTCCCATACTGCTCAGAGCCATTTGAACCACTTTGTAATTCTGTCAGAGAGAGCAAAGGACCTGGAAGAGCAGTTGAACGGAATGGACAGTGTCTTGAAAGGAAGATATAACACGACCATCAACAAAAGCAAAACCAGGATAATGGAATGTAGTCGCATTAAATCAGGTGATGCTGAGGGAATTAGGTTAGGAAATGAGATAGTAGATGAGTTTTGCTATTTGGGGAGCAAAGTAACTGATGATGGTCGAAGTAGAGAGGATGTAAAATGTAGACTGGCAATGGCAAGGAAAGCGTTTCTGAAGAAGAGAAATTTGTTAGCATCGAGTATATATTTAAGTGTCAGGAAGTCCTTTCTTAAAGTATTTGTATGGAGTGTAGCCACGTACAGAAGTGGACAATAAATAGTTTAGACAAGAAGAGAATAGAAGCTTTCGAAATGTGGTGCTACAGAAGAATGCTGAAGATTGGATGGGTATTTCATGTAACTAACGAGGAGGTACTGAATAGAATTGGTGAGAAAAGGAATTTGTAGCACAACTTGCCTAGAAGGAGGGATCAGTTGGTAGGACACGTTCTGAGGCATCAAGGGATCACCAATTTAGTGTTGGAGGTAAGCGTGGAGGGCAAAAATCGTAGAGGGAGACCAAGGAATGAATACACTAAGCAGGTTCATAAAGATGTAGGGTGTAGTAGTTACTCAGAGATGAAGAAGCTTGCACAGGATAGGGTAGCATGGAGAGCTGCATCAGACCAGTCTCTGGACAACGACAACACTTTATCAATATAATAAACGGTTTTGTTATTTTATTTCTACTCTCACGAACGAAAAAATCGTAGAATGTATATAGAAATAATGATTCCTTGGTTTCAGTTGGTCATTGTATTAAAATGCAATGAAGATTTGTCTCAGCTAAAGGCAGCTAAATGCATACGGAAAAGGAATCTGTAAATCGTTCTGTAGCTCTTCTTGATATCAAAAAGCCATTAAAAGCTTGACCAAACCTTCAGAAACACTTATCATCTAAGCATTTTAGAAAAGGGCCAAGAGTAACTTCCAGAAAACAGGGCATTATCGATTGCCTATAATTAAAAAAAATTCCATACCAGACAATTATAGAAAGGGTGATTTAGTGAATCTTGTGGCTCAGAATGAACCACCTTTACCTCTACTGCCGGCCGAAGTGGCCGCGCGGTTCTGGCGCTGCAATCTGGAACCGCGAGACCGCTACGGTCGCAGGTTCGAATCCTGCCTCGGGCATGGATGTGTGTGATGTCCTTAGGTTAGTTAGGTTTAAGTAGTTCTAAGTTCTAGGGGACTAATGACCTCAGCAGTTGAGTCCCATAGTGCTCAGAGCCATTTGAACTTTACCTCTACTACAAGTTGTAGGCCCACTGATAAAAAATATGCCGATATAGTCCTCAGTCTGACATCAGATCACTACTGTTTCAGTTCCATTGAACTCATGGGCTCAAGTTATGGGTTATATAGCAAGGGACAAAAAAATGTATGCTAGGAGATACAGAAGGATTGACAAGTGGAAAGTGACATGGAACAACTTACTACTAAATTAAATTCTGGCAACAGTTCTAGTAACTACACGCACGAAGTGAAAGTGAATCAGGTATAACTAGCGTACATCCGTTAGCGGTTTAGTGTGTTACCAAAGCTTCAGTTATGTTTACTTCTTACAATTTTATCCACTTATTTAGATAATTTGCTATTTTGCATCACACGTGTGACTGAGTGTTTCCTTTATTGCTGTTATTCGCCTATAATGTGTCAATATGGTACCTGAATACAAAGCCGTAGTGCAGCAGCTGCCTTCACCACTGACCTACCCACTATCTACAAAGACAGTGTCAATAGTCTGTAAGTTAATGACTTACTTATTTTCTGGTATGTGCACAACTATCAATCACGTGAGCACATGGCATGTGTGTACAAGCCGGATCTGCTCCACACCACTGTCATATGTCAATTACAAACTAATTTCAATCAGAGTATAGCTGTAATTCATCAGATATTCTCGTTGCAATCATTTTACGAAATTTATTTGGGTTGAAGTAACATCTCCGCACTCTTCTGTACGGCAGCATGCCTTTTCCTTACAAGAATCAAAGAAAAAAGCGTTCCTACTTTGTAATTTATGGGGCATAGCAGTCTGCCGCTGATTGCTCTGCTTACAAAAACAGGACTACATTTTTTAATAGAGGACGACAACGAATAGCTTTTCGAAGAAACTGGACATATACCATTGCTATGTAGCTCAGATCATAAAAGAAAATCGTGACCAGCAGTAGAAAAAGAGTTATATACAAACCCATTAATTTTGTTCGTTCCCAAAGATGGAACTTCTAATATCTTTATCATTTAATCCTGTCCCAATTCTACTCGCGAATGACACATGAAAAGAATGTTGCCAGTAAACCTCTACATTAGATGTAATTCCTCGGATTTTCTCATAGGAAGGCCTGGTCATTTTTCGAGAAAAAGGTGGGAGAGAGCAATATGTTACCCAACTCGTCCCAGAATGTTGTCTCTGATTTTCTACAGTTTTTATCCAACCCCAGTTCATTTCAAGAGTGGATTGTGAGAAGGATGTTGTCAGTAAACCTCCATATTAGTTCCAATTCCCCGGATTTTCTCATAGCAAGGCCTAGTCATATTCCAAGAAATGTTTGGGAGGAAGCAATATGTTGCCTAACTCTTCCCAGAATTTACTCTCTGATATTGTACTGTGTACCTCTTCATAATGCTCAGTGCTTCAAATGGTTCAAATGGCTCTGAGCACTATGCGACTTAACTTCTCAGGTCATCAGTCGCCTAGAACTTAGAACTAATTAAACCTAACTAACCTGAGGACATCACACACATCCATGCCCGAGGCAGGATTCGAACCTGCGACCGTAGCGGTCGCTCGGTTCCAGACTATAGCGCCTAGAACCGCACGGCCACTCCGGCCGGCCTCAGTGCTTCCCTTGTAGAGTCTACCAATGAAGTTTTTTTTAGCATTCCGATTACGCTCTCCCGTTGTCTAAAAAACGTGTGTCCTGGGAAGGGTCTGAGACTGATGAACAATACTCAGAATCGGTCGAAGTGTTTTGTAACAACTTCCCTCAAGGATTAATTACACTTCCTTCCAATTAGTCTGAATCTAACAACCCATTTTATGTAGTAATTGCAATTTAGGTCCCTCCAGGTTGTTGTTGTTGTGGTCTTCAGTCCAGAGACTGTTTTGATGCAGCTCTCCGTGCTACTCTATCCTGTGCAAGCTTCTTCATCTCCCAGTACCTACTGCAACCTACATCCTTCTGAATCTGCTTAGTGTATTCATCTCTTGGTCTCCCTCCACGATTTTTACACTCTACTCTGCCCTCCGATACTAAATTGGTGATCACTTGATGCCTCAGAACATGTCCTACCAACCAGGTTCTACTAACCAGGTTGTTATTTCCAACATATTTTACGATTTTTACTGTTTCTAGGAATAGTATAATAGTATAGTACTTAATTTCTAGGCCTGTGCATATGTTACACTTACTTACAAAAAAATGGTTCAAATGGCTCTGAGCACTATGGGACTCAACTGCTGTGGTTATCAGTCCCCTAGAACTTAGAACTACTTAAACCTAACTAACCTAAGGACATCACACACATCCATGCCTGAGGCAGGATTCGAACCTGCGACCGTAGCAGTCCCACGGTTCCGGACTGCGCGCCTAGAACCGCGAGACCACCGCGGCCGGCACACTTACTTACATTCAGTATCAACTCACAGACCCTGTAGCAATAATCAAATAGTGCTATATCCGGTATAATCAACTTTCATGTCAAATGATTAAAAGTATGGGCAGACAGAACAAACTTCTTAATCAACTACCATGTCAATTAATTAAAAATATAGGCAGACAGAACACACATCTTCTTGGGTGCACATTATCAGCTCTTACTCCCATATTCTTGTATACAGAACTGAAGTTTCCACCAGTATAGCAAATGAATAGCTGTTAAATGTTGTAAATTTCAGAAAACTGTTTGACAATTTACGGAACAACAGAAACATATGGCATGGAGTACACTGAAACTATAATGTTTGTTAATGTGAAAAATGCCTAGCACCTCCATAGAATTACAAACTGGGGCTTAATACCATGTTCCACAGTCAGAAATATGTATACCAGAGTATTCTATGTACAACATTGGCAAGACAAGGAAGATGTGTGTGTCTTTGTATGCATACTGCAACTCTATACGCTAAAACTGCCTACTAAGGGATGAAATTTAGTGGCGTATAGTTATTAACGTATTACCCTTGGCGTTCTTTTTATGTAAGGTATCACTGCTAAGCCAACATAAAGTCCCACTCAGGTCACTGTATAGAACAACCGAAATAAAAAAAAGGAATGCCAAAAAACCGTTAACATCAAAAGCTACACTAGTGTGGGGAATCACTACAGTGTTCGGATATCTTTGACATTGGTTTTAGCAGATACAAGATGAGCTTTTTGACAAAATTTTACTGGCAATTTAGAGATGGAAATAAGATTATTTACTTTGGTACATTGTCAAAAGAATTTTTTGGTCCCAATCAGAGAATTATAATCATACTTGTTTATTATGATAAACAACCTGTTCACGTATGTACAGTAGAGAGTCATGTAATGACAATCAATAAAACAATGTGAAAACATTTTAGTGACCCTCTCCTAGATAGAAAAAAATGGCCATCATAACAGAATATGAAGAATCAGAGCTTGCACAAGTAGGTGTTTGTTTTCTTGATTTTCCCCTTGAGAAGGAAATTCTGTGTGTCGTATATTTATTAAAATATAGATATGTGGTGTCATGCCCCCCCTATATTACAATATAGTCTTATGTCTGATTTTACGTTGTTTAGAAATTTCATGAAACAAATAATTGGATACATAACTTAGAATGTTTTGTCTTTCCTCTATTAAACGTACACATATATTTCTTTTACATCGAGTTTTTACATTAAAGCCTCACAGCTTCAGTCGCAAATTATGGTTACTTGCTCTGTATACTGCTTTTTCTACGAATCTACAAATCAGTGTAGTATCACTAATTTTGGTATTTTAAATGATTCTGGCACATGGGTGTAGACAACGAATGATAACTGGAATGTTATGGAGAGTTTCTGTGGTAGCCAAATTGGATATTATTGATGGTTCACATCCTGCTCCTGCTTTAAGTTGTTACTAGCTTAGCAGAGTGTACAAGTTAGCCCTTTCCAATATGCTTGAGGTGGATTCTGTGTGGTGCAATATTCTCAGTATACAAATGCTACACAAACACATTGGCAGGCATTAAAAGTTGTGTTGTGCATCATGGAGAGCTTTACCGTACAAAATTTGGGAGCGTGTGTTCCAGGAAGAGTTGGGCAACGTATTACTTCTTCCCAAATGCATGTCTCAAAATGGTTACAATGAGAAAATCCCGGAAAATAGAGGTAATACGGTGGTTTACTGACAATACTCTTTCTTCGTGCCATTCGCAAATGGAACATGGATAGGGGTAAAGTGATAAAGGTGTGGGTACCAGGAGTTCCGTCTTTGGAACTAAACATAAGTAATAGGTTTTTTTGTAAAAAAAACTTTTTTATGCAGCCAGTCAAGATGTTATTTTTAAATTCAACCTACATAGGAATGGCAGATGCATTATTTCTTCAAAAAAGAGTTATTGTCACCCTCTTTCATTTTTTTAAGGGAGTAATTACAGATTTTACAAGCAGAGTAATCAGTGGCAGGGTGGTTATACTCTATAAATAATGAAGTAGGAGTGGTTTTTACTTCGATTCTTGTAAGTAAAAAGCAGTCTGCAGTACAGAAGAGATGCGCAACATACTGTATTACTGCCTCCCACAGGCGTCTCACAAAATTATTGCAATGACAAAATTCGAGTAATTACAGCTAATACTGAGGTTTACTGACATGATTCGCTCCACACGGCATTCATGGGTGGAACAGGAATGGAGATTAAATGGTAGAGGAACCAGAAGTTCCATCTTCGTAACGAAGAGTAAGTAATTGGTTTGTTTATAAAATAATATTTTCTACTGCCAGTAGCGATTTTATTTTTTAAGTATAGCCTTCATAGCAATGGTAGATGCACGACTTTTTTTAAAAAATGTGTCAGTGTCACAGAACGAGAAACGAAGAGGAGAGCAAGTTCACACACGCACACAGCACTGGCTTAGCGAGGGTAGATAAGACGTTGTCTACATGGAGTAGAGGCGATGAGTGGCATTAGAGAGCATACACCACAGATGGCCACTTGGCTATGCACTGTCATGATGTATTTTTCAAGTGTGTGATTAGTGATTTAAAATGTTAAATAATGCATCTGTACCACTCTGACAGTTAACAGTTGTCTGGTGCGAGCACAGGCAGCTGGTGAACTCCTTACAGTGGCTGCGTTTTTGATGCGAATAAAAAGTTACATTTACGTACTGATTTGTCTCGCAGGTCAGCTTCACTGACGCAAGGAGTTGCATACTCCGCTCATAGTGAGAGGACGCGCGGCATGGAATATTTTTAAGTGGCGCGCAAGAGTGGAATGGAGGTTTTGTCTTGGCTTTTGAGAAGGGAGCGGGATGTATGCTGGTCAGTAAAGGAAGCCTTGTGCTTGTTGGGGTGACATGATGGTTTCCATGCCTGAGATGGGCAGACAGCAGGCCGCTGATTGGAACATACACACGAGAGTGCAGCGTGCTGTTACTGGGGGGTTGTGGTGTGGGGACGTGTAAGCCACAGCTGAAGTCTGTGGTCTTGCTCGCATCTCCGTCATTTTATTAACGTCGAGAACTCACTGGATACAGTTTCTTCATTTTCAATGTCAATAAAATTCACCAACAGCCATGTACTTTAAGATATTTTATTTTATTCTGAAAGCAACCAGTTTCGGCATTTCATCTTGCCATCTTCAAGCCCCATATGCTTTTATTCAAATAAACGAACTTCTCGTCGCCATAAATGACCGGATATCGTGAATTCCAATCGTTATACAGCTGTTTCATACGAAGACATGACAGCAGCTGCTGTTTGGCAAAATAAAATGTCCAATAAAAGGCACAGAGGCTTACAGTTCAAGGATCCCTGCATCCAAGCTAACCTGCTGCATGGCTAACTACACTGAAAAAAGTTTCTGCTTCATGTCGAAATAATGCACGACAGTACATCAGTAATTGTTTTTAACAAGCGATCCATCTTGCATTTTCTTTAACATTTTATTCTTAGCATTGTGGTGATGATATTTTGTTTGAACTGCAGAGTGTCTTTAATGCAGTACTACTGCATACATGCCTGATGGGACCCAGAAACTTTCCTAAATAATTAGACTTAGCAATATGGAAACTGTTTCACTTGGATTTAAAAAAAAAAAATTCTAGCAATTTTTACAGTGGGTTATGTCCACTGTGGTGTAATAGTGTCAGACTTATCTTGGGCAGCCCTGACTGACTGCGTCAGCCATTATGAATTAAGACCCTAATTAAACATCCAGAGCCTACCCAATTAGATAGTAAAGTATAGTGATAAAGATAGTTAATTGAGTAATAAATTAGATCCTAAATGAACACCATCAGCTCTCCAAACAAGTGGATAACACCCCACAGTAATAAAATATATCCTAAATAAACAGAGAATAACAGTCTAAGTGACCTACAGGGAGAGGCAGGTGGGGTATGGGATAGGGGGAAGAACGAAATAGGTGACCTTGAAAGTGAAATGTCACAACTCAGCATGAATTATAAGCATGAGAACACCTTAATGAGCGTGGACGGCGCCCTTTGCTCATCTATATGCTACGGGATGCAATACCAAGCATGCACACAAAGCAGCAGTCACTATACAGGAAAACGTTGTCAGCTGGCAAAGATTGTTCTTAAATGCTGGACACGTTACCCAGTGGTAGATTGCACGCAGCATAATGTAGCTTCTAGATATGCAGTCGGCAGAGGAGAATGGTACTAGTGGGGGTTGCAGGGAGGCATTCAGCGCACTATAGGGAAATGCTGAGCACTGGTGGGGAGGTGCCACATTAAACTAAAGCCTATTATTATTTGTAAACATTAAGTGGAGCCTCTCGACCCCCACACTTGCATGCTGACCTTTCAAAAAGATCTATTGTCATCTTTGCTTTGGTTAGTATCTAAAAAGAATTCCGCTGAAAACGCAACAAAAGCAGCAATTTATTTTCCCTTGACTTGTTAACCATTTGTAACTTTCAGAAAACTCTCATGAGTGGCGAAATTTGAGTAAAACTCACTTTACTCTTGTTGCCATGTTAAGATTTGTTTCTTTTGCAAAAAACAATCAAGTTTACAAAATGTCACCTCAGTAACATGTTGTGCAGACGCAATTCTGAGCGAATTCTGAAAAAGTGTTTTTTTTCTTAAAGTGAAGATCTGAGTACAACTAAGTTCAATAACTTACAAAAAAGCACATCTTCAGTACAAAACTAAATATGTAATGTCTTCACTTATGTATAATACGTATCTTCATTTATCTTCCGAAACAAACAGAATTTCTTGTTTTACCAGTTATCGATGGCTCTAAAGAATTACATTCTTTTATCGAAAAAATCTTTCCTTAGTAGAATAACATGATAAATACTGAAGTCTTGCACAATAACGACGTAACAAAATACCCTCCTCTTTGCATGCTACCATTTGAAAAAAATCTCGTTTTTATATCTCAAACCTTTCATGAGCAAAGAGGAATGTTATGGAAATTTCATTCTGTCTTTGCCGCTTCCACCAACGACTGCAAATGAACGTACTAAATGAGATAAACTTTCTCAACATTGACAGCAGATAGAGACAGCAGATAGAGACCTCAACCCAAAACTAAAAAAAGTTTCACAATGTGAGCTAAGTTTCATATGCAGAAACATATTATGTAATATACACCAAATGCAAAGTCATAGCGACCCCTATTTTTCATTGCAAACTTTTTTCAGTTTCGCACAGTGTCTTACTCAAATGCAAACACCACAATAACTACGACCATTAACGAAAAGAAGCGCATGTCATCATGAAGCTAACATATAAAGTTATAAATAACGCAAAACAAATTTTGTTCTACTGAATAGTTTCTGTAATATCGTTTAAGGAAGACTGAAGGCGTGCGCTTCGATTCCGTCAGCTAACAAGCCAAAAGTTGGCAAATGATGTTGGTCTCCCCTTCTGAAGAAACGAAGGAACTCGTTCAGCGCTTTGGACGAAAACTGGCCAGTGCACAGTGACCTCTGTATTCTGGGTGGACTCTAAATACAATAATATAAGAAATACTCTACGCCAAAGCTAATCAATAAACTTATACAAATGCCACAAAATGTAAGAAACATACCAACATGGAAAGATGTAGGACCCTCACAAACGCTTATCCAATTGACTGGGCCTAATCATGTATACTATTGCACTTTGTTTCGTTGACTCTAGCACAAGACATGTCTGACAGGTATTAAATGGAGTATGTTTGATAACGACGTGTATTTGTTCATTTCAGCATGACACGTTTGACATTTGGTAAGGAATGGTGCATTGCAATTGAAATTGGTTCCAAATTCTAAACTGCATTAGTGGACATACTAAACGTAATTACAGTCAAATAGCGAAAATAATGTCAATAAAAGGTGAACTGTGTTTCCTGTAAACGCCACCATTATTAAGAATATACTATGTTTCTCTACTGCAGCAATCAAAGTGAATGGCGTCGTCAGTGCAGATTCTGAGATGACAGCTTCTCTTACCCAAGTCCACCGCATCCACGCTGGCCAAGATTGTTGTGTGTTACTGGCCATTGAACGCCTTATCATATATGCGGCTATCAACACAATGGAGATTCGTATAAATTGCCAACGTTAAGTACAGGGATATTTTCGCAGTATTCTGGTATCAGGGACCCGTGATCTCCAGTGGCTCATTACATAGTACTTGCATTTCCAGAATGAATTTTTCGCTCTGCAGCAGAGCGTGCTCTGATAGAAACTTCCTGGCAGAATAAAACTGTATATCGTACCGAGACTCGAACTCTTGACCTTTACCTTTCGCTCTGCCGAATGAACTAGCCAAGCATGACTAAAGATCTGTCCTCACATCTTTACTTCCGCCAGTCTCTCATCTCCTACCCTCGAACTTCACAGACGTTCTCCTGCGAAACTTGCAGGATTAGATCTTCTGGAACAAAGGATTTTGTGGAGACATGTCTTAGCCACAGCCCGGGGATGTTTCCAGAAGGAATTTTTCACACTGCAGTCGCACGCACTTCGTTTGATTTCCTACTCTCAGTTATCTTTTTACTTGTATTGCATTGAAAATATCTGAGCAACAATGTATTTTTCGAAACAAAGTTACTACATTCATTCACGATATTTGCTGTTGACACAAGTAACGCACACTTCAGTAGCGTTCAGTACTGCTCGAGTTTGATTCTCCGACAGTGTTAACCTTACGTTAAGAGTGATACACAGCAGTATGGATAGGTTTACTGATGATATGGCCGATATGCACCTGATGTATGTGTTCACTGAATGCAATGGAATACGGCGCAACAACGCTACGCTGAGCTGCTGCCGCAGCGATGGCAAACACATCATAGTACTTTTGCATTTGTACATGGGCTCCTAGACTGTGTTTTATGTTCTAAGTTTTGACGATTTCATATTATAAGCTTCTTCACTGTTGTAAAATTGTTTTCAAGGAAACAATAGATCATAATTACAAAATAACTGTGCACAGATCCCATATACCATAATACTCAGAAAACATTTCTGAACAACCTCAGAAATTGTGTCGGTGGATTTCACCTTCTATTACGAAGCACATTAGTTTTGTTGTATCACAGTACTAATCATTTGTACACAAGGACTGTCGTTTGTTAGTGTAGTTGAGTAGGCATACATATTGCTCCGTGAAACTGACTATAATTTGTTTAAATGAGATGAGAGATTATGCATTGACCCCTACCAAAGCAACGCAGCAATTATTATTTGAAACAATTTCATCGGGACTGTCAGTGTGTGGGGAATATCGTGAGTAACAGTGCTGCCGCCAGTGAGGCCAGAGGTTGAAGAAAACCAATCCTCAGTGACGGATATTGTCGAAACGGACCAAGGCATCCGCAGAAATAGAATTAGAGGCATTTCGAAGCCATCTGAGATCACAGTCCACATCTGGGTGACAGACAGCCTGACCAGTTTCGAGACATATGTTTTTATTTACGCATTGCTGGCCTACAAATGAGTCTGCTGCCTAAAAGCTACAGCAGACGTTATATTTATTATAAGTGTTATTCTATAATTTTATTTAATAACGATTTTAAGAGAAATAACATTTTCCACTAATTTCCTAATGTCTGTTATAAAATTACTTGTTAACTGAATTGCCTTAACACTTTACTGAAGGTTTCTGTTCATTGAGTTTGCTTGCACCCTAGGTTATACACCACTACATATGTTAAGAACAGCAGTAATAATTATTACTGCCTTCTGCTGAGAAATTTAAAATTTGTAATGTTACTGGACTTCAAAAACTGATTCCGCTAGGTTTGCGGTCTACGGCAATAACGGAGTGTTTCTGTAATACCGAAGACCTTGACCAGGCTAAGGAGACCAATCTCGTGATTTCATAATTTCTTTAAAAATTGCACCTATCTGCAGTGGTTTTACACTTGTTTTACACTCTAACAGTCTGACATTGCGCTGTACATCCTCTGGTACGACAATTATGTCCAAGACTCCAGGAAGGACACACAGTGCACCACTGCGAGTGTCCAGTCAGTCTCCTTCTTGTGTCCTTCGTCTCTGTACTGCGTCATGTTACAGAGAACAGCCTCAGGATCTACAGCAGTGTTTATTCCGGCACTCCCCAAAGCCTGTCAGCGAACCACATGCAGTTAAACACAAATCTTCGCTGCTATCTTCTATTATATTTATTATACTATTAGTTATTTATGTTGACTTATTCTCCTCTCTCGTAAACAACTCTGTCCTGGAAACTGTCTTGGCTTTTAAACTTACCCCATTCCAAATCTTTTGTATTTGGTGATGTCTCCGACGCGATTAAAGGGCCAAACGACTTGATCCGGTCCTCGAATTTCTTCACAGTCACACGTCTTCTTTAGTTTGTCATTTGAGCAGGACTAATACAGCCATAATCATACACACAATGTTTAACACACTGAAGACCAACTTACAGACTGGAATTAATAGATTGTACATTAACACAAACATAAAATTTCAGTAGAATCATGTTATAAGTTAAAATGCTCTTCCAACAGAAACAGGCATATAAAAGGCGGTATATTCTCAAGTCTCTGAAGCAGAGCCCTACGGTGATACATGTCGACAAACAGCAACAGATGGTGATCAGACATTGTAATAGGAGACTTACAGCGTTGTATCTGTTCCTGCAGTTAAAAGATGCGGCTGACATCCTCTTCTTCACCGCAGTCCCACAACGAAATACGACCAGATCAAAACGATGTAGATGCTTCGTGTAACAGCCATGGTTGAATGAGAGACGTCTTACAGTATTTCCCGAGCCAGAAGTTAGTAATCAGCATTAGGTTGATTTTGGCATAATCTTTGCCGTTGTATTTGAAGGTCTTAAGTCTCTCTGTGTTCCAATGGACTCCGATTACTGATTCAGTAGTGGCTAAAAGGCCTGTATTTGGTTATTTCGTGTGTTCCTCTTTCCGCCATAGACGGCTGTTTTGGATACTCTTGTCTACTGTTTCATTGCCAGAAATGGCATAATGTGCTTTGTCCCAGCATATGGTACACCCTTATTCCTAGTTGTGATCCGTAATATTTGATTCATGATGTCACATGCTGTTGTATATTTTAACAGTTCCAGCGTTAACCTGCAATCAGAGAGGATTGATAGTCCAAGTGCTTCTCGGCGTATTGAATGGCTCGTAGTACAGCTATAAAGCTCCGCTGTCGAGGTCGTTATTTCCTTAAGTAGCTCGAATTTCATTACAAAAAGACAGCTATTGTCCTAGTACGTAAAACAACATTAATCATCATTCTTCGAAGCATCGGTATTCTAGATAAACCTTCCGTTGTTTCGAGAGGTACCCCGTGAAAACGCAATTATTTCAATAATTGCAGCTTGTTCAAATACACTGGCACAGTTATCAATTTCAAAGCAGAGTCATCCTTGTGCAGACACATTTTGTTTTGAGAAATGGATAGGTATCCACGTACTCGGCAACTAGAAGAGGATGACTTATTTAGCCAGTATCTGGGCGTGTAGTACTATCCCGTTGAGATATGCTGTAAATGTCTTGTAATATTTGGTCTCTTCGAACTGCTACAGTCTGAGTAAAAATTTCGCGTTCAGGGATTTCTTCGGCTAAAAGAGAGTTGGTCGGTATGGACTTCATTGCTCCAGGCATCCTTTGTACTGAGAATTGTATAGTAAACTTAGACATGTCTCCGGAACTGACTCACAACAAAGACAAGCAAAATGCATGTAAGGACATACCAAAACACGATACAGTCTTAGTCCAATTCTACATCCGTACTCCATTTCACATCCATGATAGCAAGCAATATATTAGTAGAATTTTCGCAGTTTATGACAGATTCTGTAATACGTGTCTTCCGCCGAAGTCTGCGGTCGATGTGGATTCCAAGGTACTGCACTGCCCAGGCTTCAGTGTCTCTTTTGGAGGAACCATACTTATGGTGAAGAATAGAACCGAAGACTTTCTAGATAAAAGATCGAAACCATTCTTCTCCATATATGTGAGTAGACTAGACATAGCTTGATTCACCGTCTGCAAGCCACAAGCAAGGGTGTAACTTGCTGCATAAATACACGGATCGTCAGCGTACTCAAAAACTCTTACATTTTATGGAAACATATTGTGTAGATCCAAAGTAAATATGAGGGCTATCCAGAAAGTAACAGAGGTTTTGGAATAAAAAAATTAACAGTGTGGAAAAAGCAAATTTTATTGCATGCATTTTAAAGATACTCTCTGAAGCTATTTTGCTACATAATCGCGATTCAAATTGAGGCAGTTATAATTTCGTGGCACAAGTTTTTCAATACCTTCTCTGTAAAAATCTGCCACCTGCGATAACAACCACTGGTTTATGCCATTTAGCAGTTCGGTGTCATGACAAAGCGTTGTGTAGTGAGCCAAGTCTTGCAGTAAAGAGGTGGCAGTCGCTCGGCGCCAAATCCGGCATGTTTGGCAGATGACAACACCTGCCATCCAAAGCCCTGAAGTGCTCTCGGATACTATTGGCCGTGTATAAATGTGCGTTGTAGTGGAAAAACAAATATCTTGCGCTCAATTTTCCCCTACCCATGTTTTTATACAGGGCCTTAACTTTGTCAGGGTTTGACAATATCTGAGTTAACTGTTGTGCCACGTTGAAGAAAATCCACGTGAATCACTCTCTTGGAGTCCCAAAACGCTGTAGCCATGATCTCTCTTGCTGACTGCGTTTGCAAAAACTTCCTTGGTTTCTTGGGAGAATTTACGTGTCCACATTCTGCTGACTGCCTTTTTATTTCAATACTGACAGGCTTCACTGAAGTACTGTCCTCATTACGATACGATCGACAGTTTTGTTACCATTTTTCTCGTAATATTCGAGGAAGGTCAGCGCTGGAGCCAGTCTCTGTTTTTTGTGGTCTTCAAAAAAAAAAAAAATGGCTATGAGCACTATGGGACTTAACATCTATGGTCATCAGTCCCCTAGAACTTAGAACTACTTAAACCTAACTAACCTAAGGACATCACACAACACCCAGTCATCACGAGGCAGAGAAAATTTTGTGGTCTTCCATAAGGATTTTGGGAACACAGCTAGCACAAAATTTGTGGCAACCAATCCTCTCCGCCACAGTTTCATACACCAAACTCTGTGAAATTTGGGGAAAATGTTGCGAAAATTCCGTAATAGTGGAACGACGATTTTCACGAATTTTGACTCTGATTTTCATCACCAGTTCGTCGGCCATAATGCTAGGTCTACTACTGCGGTCCTGAACAATGGTACGGCCATTTTTAGAATCAGTGTACCATTGCGTCACTCGGCTTTCGGTCTTTATTCCTTTTCATTACCCGCCACAAAGGTCGCAAGAAAATTTCAGTTGGTTTGCTGTTTGTCGCCAAAACCACAGAACGCACCTCACAAGGGGAGGGATTTTCTGTTGCAGCGCACATTTCAACACGTCACAGAAAGCAAAGTAGTACACAGACCACACGTTACGATCGCTGGATGCAGACTGAGTGTAGGAACGTTATGGTACCAAGATGGCGGCTATAGCTCAGCCCACTGCTGCGATAGACTAAAACGTCTGTTACTTTCTGGACAGCCCTTGTATAATGAAACGTAGGGGTAGTAAACTGATTCCAGAGGTAGCCCTACGTTTGTCTTCCTTAGCCCTTCGTAGCCAATTCCACTTATTATTAGGCAACCTGTGATACTTGTTCAAAACCGGTGGTAGGCAGAAAACATCTTCCGAGATTGTCCTAAATGCTTTCTCTGAAAATTATTTCGAGCAGCTAGTCCACGAACCCACGTGAATTGTTAATGGTTGCGAAAATACACTTGACCTCTTAGCCACAAACAATCCAGAGCTAATAGAGAGCATCATGACTGGTACAGGGTCGTTGTAGCTAGGCTCAATACCGTTTCTTCCAAATCCACCAGAAACAAACGCAAAATAACTTTATTTAAAAAAGCGGATAAAGTGTCACTAGAAGCCTTCCTAAGAGACAATCTCCATTCCTTCCGAACTGACTATGCAAATGTAGACGAGATGTGGCTCAAATTCAAAGATATAGTAGCAACAGCAATTGAGAGATTCATACCTCATAAATTGGTAAGAGATGGAACTGATCCCCCATGGTACACAAAACAGGTCCGAACGCTGTTGCAGAGGCGACGGAAAAAGCATGCGAAGTTCAGAAGAACGCGAAATTCCGAAGATTGGCTAAAATTTACAGACGCGCGAAATTTGGCACGGACTTCAATGCGAGGTGCCTTTAATAGGTTCCACAACGAAACATTGTCTCGAAATTTGGTAGACAATCCGAAGAAATTCTGGTCGTATGTAAAGTACACAAGCGGCAAGACGCAGTCAATACCTTCGCTGCGCATTGCCGATGGTACTGTTACGACGACTGTGCCGCTAAAGCGGAGTTATTGAACGCAGTTTTCCGAAATTCCTTCACCAGGGAAGACGAATGGAATATTCCAGAATTTGAAACACGAACAGCTGCTAGCATGAGTTTCTTAGAAGTAGATACCTTAGGGGTTGCGAAGCAACTCAGATCGCTTGATACGGGCAAGTCTTCAGGTCCAGATTGTATACAGATTAGGTTCCTTTCAGATTACGCTGATACAATAGCTCCCTACTTAGCAACCATATACAACCGCTCACTCACCGATAGATCTGTACCTACAGATTGGAAAATTGCGCAGGTCGCACCAGTGTTTAAGAAGGCAGTAGGAGTAATCCATCGAACTACAGACCTATATCATTGAGGTCGGTTTGCAGTAAGGTTTTGGAGCATATACTGTATTCAAACATTATGAATCACCTCGAAGGGAACGATCTATTGATACGTAATCAGCATGGTTTCAGAAAACATCGTTCTTGTGCAACGCAGCTAGCTCTTTATTCGCACGAAGTAATGACCGCTATCGACAGGGGATCTCAAGTTGATTCCGTATTTCTAGATTTCCGGAAAGCTTTTGACACCGTTCCACACAAGCGACTTCTAATCAAGCTGCGGGCCTATGGTGTATCGTCTCAGTTGTGCTAATGGATTCGTGATTTCCTCTCAGGAAGGTTGCAGTTCGTAGTAATAGACGGCAAATCATCGAGTAAAACTGAAGTGATATCAGGTGTTCCCCGGGGAAGCGTTGGGACCTCTGCTGTTCCTGATCTATATAAATGACCTGGGTGACAATCTGAGCAGTTCTCTTAGGTTGTTCGCAGATGATGCTGTAATTTACCGTCTAGTAAGGTCATCCGAAGACCAGTATCAGTTGCAAAGCGATTTAGAAAAGATTGCTGTATGGTGTGGCAGGTGGCAGTTGACGTTATATAACGAAAAGTGTGAGGTGATCCACATGAGTTCCAAAAGAAATCCGTTGGAATTCGATTACTCGATAAATAGTACAATTCTCAAGGCTGTCAATTCAACTAAGTATCTGGGTGTAAAAATTACGAACAACTTCAGTTGGAAAGACCCCATAGATAATATTGTGGGGAAGGCGAGCCAAAGGTTGCGTTTCATTGGCAGGACACTTACAAGATGCAACAAGTCCACTAAAGAGACAGCTTACACTACACTCGTTCGTCCTCTGTTAGAATATTGCTGCGCGGTGTGGGATCCTTACCAGGTGGGATTGACGGAGGACATCGAAAGGGTGCAAAAAAGGGCAGCTCGTTTTGAATTATCACGTAATAAGGGAGAGAGTGTGGCAGATATGATACGCGAGTTGGGATGGAAGTCATTAAAGCAAAGACGTTTTTCGTCGCGGCGAGATCTGTTTACGAATTTCAGTCACCAACTTTCTCTTCCGAATGCGAAAATATTTTGTTGAGCCCAACCTACATAGGTAGGAATGATCATCAAAATAAAATAAGAGAAATCAGAGCTCGAACAGAAAGGTTTTGGTGTTCGTTTTTCCCGCGCGCTGTTCGGGAGTGGAATGGTAGAGAGATAGTATGATTTTGGTTCTATGAACCCTGTGCCAAGCACTTAAATGTGATTTGCAGAGTAATCATGTAGATGTAGATGGAAAATTAAGGGGATACATTTGGCCATGACACTACCGGCATGCTCTGCCTCCTCATTTTAGCAGCCAGTGTCAATAAGACGACGTTATCATGCGCTTTGTTTATGTCCGTAAAAACAGCGCTGACATATCCGTTGCAGCTGAGACTTCTCTGGGTATCAGTTACCAATTTTACTGTGTGTCATTCGTGCCCATTCCTCTCTAAAAAACAAAAAATGATTTTGGGAACAGGATGTGGTGCTCATGCCACTACTCAGATCTAAGTTTCAACATCTTTTCCAGCACTTTCTGTGCGCAGCTCACGAACCATATTACCCTATATCAGTTTACTTCATTTAGTTATTTACCATGCTTTCTTTTCAGTACCGCTCGTGTCGTCTTCCATTCGCGAATATCCGTTCTTTTGTTTCAGATATTATTAAAAATACCACAGACATGGCTCCTCTCTTTCTGCGTAAATGAAGATATCATACGGTAATGTATACTGTCAGTCGTTGGGCCACTATTTCTTCCAAATAACAGAGCTCTGAGTTCTGCGACGGGAGAGCATTGGTCCAGGAAATGGTATCCTTCCTCGTCTTCCTTATCAATGTGTTGTTCAATGAATCTATTGACAAAAGTTTCAAGTGGTCGTACATTAATTTGGTCGGAAGCGCTGCTGTGCTGTTACAGACCCGACGTATAATGTTGATTTGCTACCAGATTGTTACAGAAGTCTACCCACATAGTTTTTTTTTTTTTTTTTTTTTTTTTTTTTTGGAGTAGTCACTTTGCTTTTGCCTGCCGTCTCTTGAGGTTTTTGTTATTTTCTTCCGAAATGTTCCTTCGGTCAAGTAACACATTACTGTATTTCACTTCCATCACACCAGTAATGTTGTAGTTTCCGGAACAAAGGGATGATTACTTTTCCAATCTGCTTTCCGAAAGTTACACATGCATGTTAGCCATATGACACCATGTACCTCTCCTCTGTCACATCTGCGAACGGTGGGAAGATGATCAGATCCAAGGGGCCCTGCTATCATCTTCCACGTGGAGTTTAACGTTAAACCACTTGGCACCAAACGTGTACCTAAAGCTGCAGTCGTTGATGTAATGCAGTTATCCTCGTAGGGAAACCCTCATTTAAAAAGATTAAGTTATCAAAGTCGACAATCTCTGTTATCATTTTTCCGATACTATTTTCCCGGTCTGAGCTCCAAGAAGGGCGATGTACATCAAAATCACGTAATCGTATTATCTTCGGATGAGCTACTGAATTAACTACCACGGTTTTCGTTTCGTTAGGGTCTCTCATTGCGATCTGTAAACCGACATTACGTTTGCTTCATTCCTGTTCGTGCCTCTTGTCTATCATCTCTTTGAATTTTGTATTTGAGACGATGAAAAATCAGCTGGAGACGTATAAAAATAAATCTGTGTTATTTATTAAAACTACAAAATATGTGTACTAAAATCTTTTATTGTATAGACTGCATTTACATAAGATGACTAGTTTGTTGTAAGGAACAATCATCTCGAGATCATGCATATTGTAAATGCGAGTTGAACACGAGCTGGATATGCCAGTAGTAATCATTAAGCTGTGACATGGGTGTAGAAAGCAACGTCAATAAGGAAAATTCTGAAGCTTACAGTAACAACAGGACTGACCCAGGCTATATGCCATACTCTTACGATACGCAGGTTGAACAAACCGGCTGTATTAGTACAACTCACATCACTCATTAACCTGCAATTGTATGAAAGGCAAGTTCAGCGAAAAAAGCCTTTACGCGACGGCACAAAAATTGAGAAAGTTCTACACCTTAGCTGATAAAATAGTAGTCACGTTGTTGAACCTTTCTCAATTTTTGTGCCTTGACATAAAAGCTTTCTTCGCTGAACTTGTCTGTCATACAGCTGCAATTAGCGATTGATGCGATTTTTACTGATACGACCTGCGTCCCGTAAGAGTATGATGTACAGAATGGCTCAGTTTTGTTGTTGCTATTAGCTTCAAAATTTTTCTTATTCATTTTGCTTTCTACACGGACGCATGTCACAGCATGATGATTACTACTGATACATCCAGTTCGTGTTCAACCCGCATTCACAATGTCATGGTCTGAAGATGGTTGTTACTTACAACCATAACTAACTAGTCATATTAGTTATATCGTGAAAATGCAGTCCAAACATTAAAAGATTTCTATATAATTTTTAAATAAACTAATAAATCATATAAACACCGCTTTCTCAATTCCCGATTATATCAAACATTATTTTAGTAAATGTATATTCCACACAGGAAATTAATGAGAAAATATACCATCCTATCCCAAAAAACAGATCAGCATAGGAACGAAACCAGATGGTTGTATGTACTCGTATATCAGTCAGTGCAAAGAATGTGTGTGATTAGATACAATTTGTTTTCAAATGACGCCACAGTATCTGATTGCATCATTCTTATTACAAAGGTTGCTGTACCGCACTGCAATTTCTATTCGGTCTTGCATCACCCAGATCTACAAAGCTCCACCAATTAAAACTGTACACCGTATCAGAACTTTCAAACTTGGCAAGTAGGAATTGGGTACTGGCACAACTGAAATTTATGAAGTCCGGTCGCGAGTCGTGCTTGGATATAGGTAAGAGTACGGCCCTCAGCAGGCCAGGTTCTGGGTTCTAGTCCCAATTCTACAAAATTTCGATCTGTCAGGAAATTTTCAGATATTCGTATCACTCGAACCCTTTTCTTATTGCAGTTATTTGGCCTCTAGACGCTTAGATGTTTCTACAACAACACTGTTATTTGACAGGTTTACAAAATGATATATTGATTTGTTATAATGTTTCGATGTTTCACTCTCCCTTTCTTAATTACATGTTGTCAATCCATCTAACACAAACATATTTCTTTTTTATAATTATTTTCTCTATACTGGGCACCACCATCACGGTGCGGTTGATTGCCAAATTCCAGAGCGTACATTCCTACGTGAGTCCACCAACATATGATGAAGATCTCTGAGATGTCAGAACTGGTCTCGATTCATTCCGGCCATTAGTTTTCTATTAAAGCTGCCATAAAGAAAATCAGATCCGAATAAAAATAAGGACTAGATGTTAGAATTAAAAAAAAAAACACCATCTACATCTACATCTACATGGATACTCTGCAAATCACATTTAAGTGCCTGGCAGAGGGTTTATCGAACCACCTTCACAATTCTCTATTAGCCCAATCTCGTACTTTCTGTACGAGCTCTGATTTGCCTTATTTTATCGTGGTGATCGTTCTTCCCTATGTAGGTTGGTGTCAACAAAATATTTTCGCATTCGGCGGAGAAAGTTGGTGATTGGAATTTCGTGACAAGATTCCGTCGCAACTAAATGACCTTTCTTCTAATGATTTCCAGCCCAAATCCTGTATCATTTCTGTGACACTCTCTCCCATATTTCGCGATAATACAAAACGTGCTGCCTTTCTTTGAACTTTTTCGATGTACTCCGTCAGTCCTATCTGGTAAGGATCCCACACCGCGCAGCAGTATTCTAAAAGAGGATGGACAAGCGTAGTGTAGGTCTGTTACATTTTCTAAGTGTTCTGCCAATAAAACACAGTCTTTGGTTAGCCTTCCCCACAACATTTTCTGTGTTCCTTCCAACTTAAGTTGTTCGTAATTGTAATACCGAGGTATTTAGTTGAATTTACTGCTTTTAGATTAGACTGATTTATCGTGTAACCGAAGTTTAACGAGTTCCTTTTAGCACTCATGTGGATGACCTCACACTTTTTGTTATTTAGTGTCAACTGCCACTTTTCGCACAATTCAGATATCTTTTCTAAATTGTTTTGCAGTTTGTTTTGATCTTCTGATGACTTTATTAGTCGATAAACGACAGCGTCATCTGCAAACAACCGAAGACGGCTACTCAGATTGTCTGCCAAATCGTTTACTTTGCCGATAGTTGTTTTATAGTTAACTTTGCCGATGGTTGTTTTATTACAACGAATAATTAAAGCTTATAATCTTCTCACGTGAACGGGCAGTGCGTTTCTATATGTACATTACTTCAAGTATGGTTTCCCATGGCAGCACTGCACATGTAAGGTTCCAGAGCATTTGCGGTGCAACCTATTGTTTCATTTTGGTTCAAAATGGTTCAAATGGCTCTGAGCACTATGGGACTTAACATCTGTGGTCATCAGTCCCCTAGAACTTAGAACTAATTAAACCTAACTAACCTAAGGACATCACACACATCCATGCCCGAGGCAGGATTCGAACCTGCGACCGTAGCAGTCCCGCGGTTCCTGACTGAGCGCCGGAACCGCTAGACCACCGCGGCCGGCTTTCATTTTAGTAATTACTGCCTGTCCCTCATGTTTACACCCAAGTAACTGCAATGGCAAGATTATTTGACCAAAAAAACATAAAACAGAGTAAGTGAAACTACATTTATTACGATTTTGAGATTATTGAACTAAAAAAAAAACATAAAACAGAGCTAGTGATACCATATACACTAGTGTGCAAAACTCAAGGACGAAAATAACTTCCGTATGATGTCATCAGCAATTAAAATAGCTCGATGAAACTTGGGACATACATACAGCTACAGCGTAGAGCCTAAGGTAACTGAAATAAATATACAATGACATGAACAGAAATGACACTTTTATTCAAAGACAATAAGTGCTATGAAGTCACGGCGATTGGTTACGGAGCCCCGGACATTACAAAAGATGGGACATGGTTCACACTAGAACGTGTGGTCACAACGGGCAGCAGTGTGTGGTCTGCGACGTGCTCAAAAATGCCACAAGGGTGGTAAGGAGTGCTTGTGGTAGGGTATTCCATCCCTTCATCAGTGCGGCAGGAAACTGCTGGATGGTCCTTAGTACGTGTAGAAGTGCTGCATATAAAATTACTCAGCTATCTTCACTTACTATTATTCGTATTTTGCCTATACTGAGCCTTTTATACTGAGATGTTTCCCACACCATCTTGTGTTGTGGCTTTATATGTATGAGTGATTGCCTGTGTGTATGTTCTGTTGTAGTGAATACATACACCGTTGGTGGGACACAGGGCGACGGGTGAAGCGGCTTTCACACTATACGCTTCTGTTATTATGGCGATCTGCTCCAGCTGCTGAAGATGCTGTATTGAAGCTGAAAGTGTAATAAAAGTTGCGGAGAAATATTCGTCGGAGGTTCTGTTGCACAGCAATCAGATTTGTCTTCAGTTCTTAGAAACATTGGTGGCAAAAAAAAAAAATATCCTTGAAATCACTTCTTTTCCGAAGAAAGCATAAAATTATTTAATTAGAACTGAACTCTCCCGTCGGAATTGACCTCGAGCTGGTATTCATTAATACCTCACACTTAAGTATACGTTGTTTGTGGAAATAACACGTACCTTTTTGAAATGAACGAAGTTTTATTGACCTTAATGTAAATGAAATTTTTCTCGCACATTAACTAGCGATTGTCTGTAATATATACAGATGTAATATATACAGATGTGTATACAAATTGCAACTCAAGGTACAAGGTAAAGTAGCAAAGACGTCGGTTAATCTCTTGAATCTGGTCTTACCAATATCGAAACTCGAAAGTGTAAGAATAATTATCCAAGCGTCAAGGACCAAGGAAAAGTAGCAATGACGCCGGTTAGTCTCTTGAATCTGGTCTTGCCAATATCGAAACTCGAAAGTGTAAGAATAATTATCCAAGCGTCAAGGACAAGGAAAAGTAGCAATGACGCCGGTTAGTCCCTTGAATCTGGTCTTACAAATATCGAAACTCGAAAGTGTAAGAATAATTATCCAAGCGTCAAGGACCAAGGAAAAGTAGCAATGACGCCGGTTAGTCTCTTGAATCTGGTCTTGCCAATATCGAAACTCGAAAGTGTAAGAATAATTATCCAAGCGTCAAAGATCAAGGAAAAGTAGCAATGACGCCGGTTAGTCTCTTGAATCTGGTCTTACAAATATCGAAACTCGAAAGTGTAAGAATAATTATCCAAGCGCACTACGCCAGAGAGTAATAAAGGATATCTGCTATGACGTCAATTAGTACTAGACAATGGAGGAAAGACTCTTCTCTCGTGAATCTGGTCTTACCAATATCAAAAGTGTAAGAATAATTATCCAAGCGCACTACGCCAGAGAGTAATAAAGGATATCTGCTATGACGTCGGTTAGTACTAGACAATGGAGGAAAGACTCTTCTCTCGTGAATCTGGTCTTACCAATAACGAAAGTGTAAGAATAATTATCCAAGCGCACTACGCCAGAGAGTAATAAAGGATATCTGCTATGACGTCGGTTAGTACTAGACAATGGAGGAAAGACTCTTCTCTCGTGAATCTGGTCTTACCAATATCGAAAGTGTAAGAATAATTATCCAAGCGCACTTCGCCAGAGAGTAATAAAGGATATCTGCTATGACGTCGGTTAGTACTAGACAATGGAGGAAAGACTCTTCTCTTGTAAATCTGGTCTTACCAATATCGAAAGTGTAAGAATAATTATCAAAGCGCACTACTCCAGAGAGTAATAAAGGATATCTTTGTCTCTCTTTCTCGTAATGTTACGACGTCGGATAGTACTAGACAATGGACGAAAGACTCCTCTCTCGTGAAGTCTGGTCTTACCAAGATCGAAAGTGTAAGAATAATTATCCAAGCGCACTACGCCAGAGAGTAATAAAGGATATCTGCTATGACGTCGGTTAGTACTAGACAATGGAGGAAAGACTCCTCTCTCGTGAAGTCTGGTCTTACCAAGATCGAAAGTGTAAGAATAATTATCCAAGTGCACTACGCCAGAGAGTAATAAAGGATATCTGCTATGACGTCGGTTAGTACTAGACAATGGAGGAAAGACTCTTCTCTCGTGAATCTGGTCTTACCAATATCGAAAGTGTAAGAATAATTATCCAAGCGCACTACGCCAGAGAGTAATAAAGGATATCTGCTATGACGTTGGTTAGTACTAGACAATGGAGGAAAGACTCTTCTCTCGTGAATCTGGTCTTACCAATATCGAAAGTGTAAGAATAATTATCAAAGCGCACTACTCCAGAGAGTAATAAAGGATATCTTTGTCTCTCTTTCTCGTACTGTTACGACGTCGGTTAGTACTAGACAATGGAGGAAAGACTCCTCTCGTGAATCTGGTCTTACCAATATCGAAAGTGTAAGAATAATTATCCAAGCACACTACGCCAGAGAGTAATAAAGGATATCTGCTATGACGTCGGTTAGTACTAGACAATGGAGGAAAGACTCCTCTCTCGTGAATCTGGTCTTACCAATATCGAAAGTGTAAGAATAATTATCCAAGCGCACTACGCCAGAGAGTAATAAAGGATATCTGCTATGACGTCGGTTAGTACTAGACAATGGAGGAAAGACTCTTCTCTCGTGAATCTGGTCTTACCAATATCGAACGTGTAAGAATAATTATGCAAGCGCACTACGCCAGAGAGTAATGAAGGATATCTGCTATGACGTCAATTAGTACTAGACAATGGAGGAAAGACTCTTCTCTCGTGAATCTGGTCTTACCAATATCGAAAGTGTAAGAATAATTATCCAAGCGCACTACGCCAGAGAGTAATAAAGGATATCTGCTATGACGTCGGATAGTACTAGACAATGGAGGAAAGACTCTTCTCTCGTGAATCTGGTCTTACCAAGATCGAAAGTGTAAGAATAATTATGCAAGCGCACTACGCCAGAGAGTAATGAAGGATATCTGCTATGACGTCAATTAGTACTAGACAATGGAGGAAAGACTCTTCTCTCGTGAATCTGGTCTTACCAATATCGAAAGTGTAAGAATAATTATCCAAGCGCACTACGCCAGAGAGTAGTAAAGGATATCTGCTATGACGTCGGTTAGTACTAGACAATGGAGGAAAGACTCTTCTCTCGTGAATCTGGTCTTACCAATATCGAAAGTGTAAGAATAATTATCCAAGCGCACTACGCCAGAGAGTAATAAAGGATATCTGCTATGACGTCGGTTAGTACTAGACAATGGAGGAAAGACTCTTCTCTCGTGAATCTGGTCTTACCAATATCGAAAGTGTAAGAATAATTATGCAAGCGCACTACGCCAGAGAGTAATGAAGGATATCTGCTATGACGTCAATTAGTACTAGACAATGGAGGAAAGACTCTTCTCTCGTGAATCTGGTCTTACCAATATCGAAAGTGTAAGAATAATTATCCAAGCGCACTACGCCAGAGAGTAATAAAGGATATCTGCTATGACGTCGGTTAGTACTAGACAATGGAGGAAAGACTCTTCTCTCGTGAATCTGGTCTTACCAATATCGAAAGTGTAAGAATTATTATCCAAGCGCACTACGCCAGAGAGTAATAAAGGATATCTGCTATGACGACGGTTAGTGCTAGACAATGGAGGAAAGACTCTTCTCTCGTGAATCTGGTCTTACCAATATCGAAAGTGTAAGAATAATTATGCAAGCGCACTACGCCCAAGAGTAATGAAGGATATCTGCTATGACGTCAATTAGTACTAGACAATGGAGGAAAGACTCTTCTCTCGTGAATCTGGTCTTACCAATATCGAAAGTGTAAGAATAATTATCCAAGCGCACTACGCCAGAGAGTAATAAAGGATATCTGCTATGACATCGGTTAGTACTAGACAATGTAGGAAAGACTCTTCTCTCGTGAATCTGGTCTTACCAATATCGAAAGTGTAAGAACTATTATCCAAGCGCACTACGCCAGAGAGTAATAAAGGATATCTGCTATGACGTCGGTTAGTGCTAGACAATGGAGGAAAGACTCTTCTCTCGTGAATCTGGTCTTACCAATATCGAAAGTCTAAGAATAATTATCAAAGCGCAATACTCCAGAGAGTAATAAAGGATATCTTTGTCTCTCTTTCTCGTACTGTTACGACGTCGGTTAGTACTAGACAATGGAGGAAAGACTCCTCTCGTGAATCTGGTCTTACCAATATCGAAAGTGTAAGAATAATTATGCAAGCGCACTACGCCAGAGAGTAATAAAGGATATCTGCTATGACGTCAATTAGTACTAGACAATGGAGGAAAGACTCTTCTCTCGTGAATCTGGTCTTACCAATATCGAAAGTGTAAGAATAATTATCCAAGCGCACTACGCCAGAGAGTAATAAAGGATATCTGCTATGACGTCGGTTAGTACTAGACAATGGAGGAAAGACTCTTCTCTCGTGAATCTGGTCTTACCAATATCGAAAGTGTAAGAATAATTATCCAAGCGCACTACGCCAGAGAGTAATAAAGGATATCTGCTATGACGTCAATTAGTACTAGACAATGGAGGAAAGACTCTTCTCTCGTGAATCTGGTCTTACCAATATCGAAAGTGTAAGAATAATTATCCAAGCACACTACGCCAGAGAGTAATAAAGGATATCTGCTATGACGTCGGTTAGTACTAGACAATGGAGGAAAGACTCTTCTCTCGTGAATCTGGTCTTACCAATATCGAAAGTGTAAGAATAATTATGCAAGCTCACTACGCCAGAGAGTAATGAAGGATATCTGCTATGACGTCAATTAGTACTAGACAATGGAGGAAAGACTCTTCTCTCGTGAATCTGGTCTTACCAATATCGAAAGTGTAAGAATAATTATGCAAGCGCACTACGCCAGAGAGTAATGAAGGATATCTGCTATGACGTCAATTAGTACTAGACAATGGAGGAAAGACTCTTCTCTCGTGAATCTGGTCTTACCAATATCGAAAGTGTAAGAATAATTATCCAAGCGCACTACGCCAGAGAGTAATAAAGGATATCTGCTATGACGTCGGATAGTACTAGACAATGGAGGAAAGACTCTTCTCTCGTGAATCTGGTCTTACCAAGATCGAAAGTGTAAGAATTATTATCCAAGCGCACTACGCCAGAGAGTAATAAAGGATATCTGCTATGACGTCGGTTAGTACTAGACAATGGAGGAAAGACTATTCTCTCGTGAATCTGGTCTTACCAATATCGAAAGTGTAAGAATAATTATCCAAGCGCACTACGCCAGAGAGTAATAAAGGATATCTGCTATGACGTCGGTTAGTGCTAGACAATGGAGGAAAGACTCTACTCTCGTGAATCTGGTCTTACCAATATCGAAAGTGTAAGAATAATTATCAAAGCGCAATACTCCAGAGAGTAATAAAGGATATCTTTGTCTCTCTTTCTCGTACTGTTACGACGTCGGTTAGTACTAGACAATGGAGGAAAGACTCCTCTCGTGAATCTGGTCTTACCAATATCGAAAGTGTAAGAATAATTATGCAAGCGCACTACGCCAGAGAGTAATGAAGGATATCTGCTATGACGTCAATTAGTACTAGACAATGGAGGAAAGACTCTTCTCTCGTGAATCTGGTCTTACCAATATCAAAAGTGTAAGAATAATTATCCAAGCGCACTACGCCAGAGAGTAGTAAAGGATATCTGCTATGACGTCGGTTAGTACTAGACAATGGAGGAAAGACTCTTCTCTCGTGAATCTGGTCTTACCAATATCGAAAGTGTAAGAATAATTATCCAAGCGCACTACGCCAGAGAGTAATAAAGGATATCTGCTATGACGTCGGTTAGTACTAGACAATGGAGGAAAGACTCCTCTCTCGTGAATCTGGTCTTACCAATATCGAAAGTGTAAGAATAATTATGCAAGCGCACTACGCCAGAGAGTAATGAAGGATATCTGCTATGACGTCAATTAGTACTAGACAATGGAGGAAAGACTCTTCTCTCGTGAATCTGGTCTTACCAATATCGAAAGTGTAAGAATAATTATCCAAGCGCACTACGCCAGAGAGTAATAAAGGATATCTGCTATGACGTCGGTTAGTACTAGACAATGGAGGAAAGACTCTTCTCTCGTGAATTTGGTCTTACCAATATCGAAAGTGTAAGAATAATTATCCAAGCGCACTACGCCAGAGAGTAATAAAGGATATCTGCTATGACGTTGGTTAGTACTAGACAATGGAGGAAAGACTCTTCTCTCGTGAATCTGGTCTTACCAATATCGAAAGTGTAAGAATAATTATCAAAGCGCACTACTCCAGAGAGTAATAAAGGATATCTTTGTCTCTCTTTCTCGTACTGTTACGACGTCGGTTAGTACTAGACAATGGAGGAAAGACTCCTCTCGTGAATCTGGTCTTACCAATATCGAAAGTGTAAGAATAATTATCCAAGCGCACTACGCCAGAGAGTAATAAAGGATATCTGCTATGACGTCGGATAGTACTAGACAATGGAGGAAAGACTCTTCTCTCGTGAATCTGGTCTTACCAAGATCGAAAGTGTAAGAATAATTATGCAAGCGCACTACGCCAGAGAGTAATGAAGGATATCTGCTATGACGTCAATTAGTACTAGACAATGGAGGAAAGACTCTTCTCTCGTGAATCTGGTCTTACCAATATCGAAAGTGTAAGAATAATTATCCAAGCGCACTACGCCAGAGAGTAGTAAAGGATATCTGCTATGACGTCGGTTAGTACTAGACAATGGAGGAAAGACTCTTCTCTCGTGAATCTGGTCTTACCAATATCGAAAGTGTAAGAATAATTATCCAAGCGCACTACGCCAGAGAGTAATAAAGGATATCTGCTATGACGTCGGTTAGTACTAGACAATGGAGGAAAGACTCTTCTCTCGTGAATCTGGTCTTACCAATATCGAAAGTGTAAGAATAATTATGCAAGCGCACTACGCCAGAGAGTAATGAAGCATATCTGCTATGACGTCAATTAGTACTAGACAATGGAGGAAAGACTCTTCTCTCGTGAATCTGGTCTTACCAATATCGAAAGTGTAAGAATAATTATCCAAGCGCACTACGCCAGAGAGTAATAAAGGATATCTGCTATGACGTCGGTTAGTACTAGACAATGGAGGAAAGACTCTTCTCTCGTGAATCTGGTCTTACCAATATCGAAAGTGTAAGAATTATTATCCAAGCGCACTACGCCAGAGAGTAATAAAGGATATCTGCTATGACGTCGGTTAGTGCTAGACAATGGAGGAAAGACTCTTCTCTCGTGAATCTGGTCTTACCAATATCGAAAGTGTAAGAATAATTATGCAAGCGCACTACGCCCAAGAGTAATGAAGGATATCTGCTATGACGTCAATTAGTACTAGACAATGGAGGAAAGACTCTTCTCTCGTGAATCTGGTCTTACCAATATCGAAAGTGTAAGAATAATTATCCAAGCGCACTACGCCAGAGAGTAATAAAGGATATCTGCTATGACATCGGTTAGTACTAGACAATGTAGGAAAGACTCTTCTCTCGTGAATCTGGTCTTACCAATATCGAAAGTGTAAGAATTATTATCCAAGCGCACTACGCCAGAGAGTAATAAAGGATATCTGCTATGACGTCGGTTAGTGCTAGACAATGGAGGAAAGACTCTTCTCTCGTGAATCTGGTCTTACCAATATCGAAAGTCTAAGAATAATTATCAAAGCGCAATACTCCAGAGAGTAATAAAGGATATCTTTGTCTCTCTTTCTCGTACTGTTACGACGTCGGTTAGTACTAGACAATGGAGGAAAGACTCCTCTCGTGAATCTGGTCTTACCAATATCGAAAGTGTAAGAATAATTATCCAAGCGCACTACGCCAGAGAGTAATAAAGGATATCTGCTATGACGTCAATTAGTACTAGACAATGGAGGAAAGACTCTTCTCTCGTGAATCTGGTCTTACCAATATCGAAAGTGTAAGAATAATTATCCAAGCGCACTACGCCAGAGAGTAATAAAGGATATCTGCTATGACGTCGGTTAGTACTAGACAATGGAGGAAAGACTCTTCTCTCGTGAATCTGGTCTTACCAATATCGAAAGTGTAAGAATAATTATCCAAGCGCACTACGCCAGAGAGTAATAAAGGATATCTGCTATGACGTCAATTAGTACTAGACAATGGAGGAAAGACTCTTCTCTCGTGAATCTGGTCTTACCAATATCGAAAGTGTAAGAATAATTATCCAAGCGCACTACGCCAGAGAGTAATAAAGGATATCTGCTATGACGTCGGTTAGTACTAGACAATGGAGGAAAGACTCTTCTCTCGTGAATCTGGTCTTACCAATATCGAAAGTGTAAGAATAATTATGCAAGCTCACTACGCCAGAGAGTAATGAAGGATATCTGCTATGACATCAATTAGTACTAGACAATGGAGGAAAGACTCTTCTCTCGTGAATCTGGTCTTACCAATATCGAAAGTGTAAGAATAATTATCCAAGCGCACTACGCCAGAGAGTAATAAAGGATATCTGCTATGACGTCGGTTAGTACTAGACAATGGAGGAAAGACTCTTCTCTCGTGAATCTGGTCTTACCAATATCGAAAGTGTAAGAATAATTATCCAAGCGCACTACGCCAGAGAGTAATAAAGGATATCTGCTATGACGTCGGTTAGTACTAGACAATGGAGGAAAGACTCTTCTCTCGTGAATCTGGTCTTACCAATATCGAAAGTGTAAGAATAATTATCCAAGCGCACTACGCCAGAGAGTAATAAAGGATATCTGCTATGACGTCGGTTAGTACTAGACAATGGAGGAAAGACTCTTCTCTCGTGAATCTGGTCTTACCAATATCGAAAGTGTAAGAATAATTATCCAAGCGCACTACGCCAGAGAGTAATAAAGGATATCTGCTATGACGTCGGTTAGTGCTAGACAATGGAGGAAAGACTCTTCTCTCGTGAATCTGGTCTTACCAATATCGAAAGTGTAAGAATAATTATCAAAGCGCAATACTCCAGAGAGTAATAAAGGATATCTTTGTCTCTCTTTCTCGTACTGTTATGACGTCGGTTAGTACTAGACAATGGAGGAAAGACTCTTCTCTCGTGAATCTGGTCTTACCAATATCGAAAGTGTAAGAATAATTATCCAAGCGCACCACGACAGAGAGTAATAAAGGATATCTGCTATGACGTCGGTTAGTATTAGACAATGGAGGAAAGACTCTTCTCTCGTGAATCTGGTCTTACCAATATCGAAAGTGTAAGAATAATTATCAAAGCGCACTACTCCAGAGAGTAATAAAGGATATCTTTGTCTCTCTTTCTCGTACTGTTACGACGTCGGATAGTACTAGACAATGGAGGAAAGACTCCTCTCTCGTGAAGTCTAGTCTTAACAAGATCGAAAGTGTAAGAATAATTATCCAAGCGCACTACGCCAGAGAGTAATAAAGGATATCTGCTATGACGTCGGTTAGTACTAGACAATGGAGGAAAGACTCTTCTCTCGTGAATCTGGTCTTACCAATATCGAAAGTGTAAGAATAATTATCAAAGCGCACTACTCCAGAGAGTAATAAAGGATATCTTTGTCTCTCTTTCTCGTGCTGTTACGACGTCGGTTAGTACTAGACAATGGAGGAAAGACTCCTCTCTCGTGAAGTCTGGTCTTACCAATATCGAAAGTGTAAGAATAATTATCCAAGCGCACTACGCCAGAGAGTAATAAAGGATATCTGCTATGACGTCGGTTAGTACTAGACAATGGAGGAAAGACTCTTCTCTCGTGAATCTGGTCTTACCAATATCGAAAGTGTAAGAATAATTATCCAAGCGCACTACGCCAGAGAGTAATAAAGGATATCTGCTATGACGTCGGTTAGTGCTAGACAATGGAGGAAAGACTCTTCTCTCGTGAATCTGGTCTTACCAATATCGAAAGTGTAAGAATAATTATCAAAGCGCAATACTCCAGAGAGTAATAAAGGATATCTTTGTCTCTCTTTCTCGTACTGTTATGACGTCGGTTAGTACTAGACAATGGAGGAAAGACTCTTCTCTCGTGAATCTGGTCTTACCAATATCGAAAGTGTAAGAATAATTATCCAAGCGCACCACGACAGAGAGTAATAAAGGATATCTGCTATGACGTCGGTTAGTATTAGACAATGGAGGAAAGACTCTTCTCTCGTGAATCTGGTCTTACCAATATCGAAAGTGTAAGAATAATTATCAAAGCGCACTACTCCAGAGAGTAATAAAGGATATCTTTGTCTCTCTTTCTCGTACTGTTACGACGTCGGATAGTACTAGACAATGGAGGAAAGACTCCTCTCTCGTGAAGTCTAGTCTTAACAAGATCGAAAGTGTAAGAATAATTATCCAAGCGCACTACGCCAGAGAGTAATAAAGGATATCTGCTATGACGTCGGTTAGTACTAGACAATGGAGGAAAGACTCTTCTCTCGTGAATCTGGTCTTACCAATATCGAAAGTGTAAGAATAATTATCAAAGCGCACTACTCCAGAGAGTAATAAAGGATATCTTTGTCTCTCTTTCTCGTGCTGTTACGACGTCGGTTAGTACTAGACAATGGAGGAAAGACTCCTCTCTCGTGAAGTCTGGTCTTACCAATATCGAAAGTGTAAGAATAATTATCCAAGCGCACTACGCCAGAGAGTAATAAAGGATATCTGCTATGACGTCGGTTAGTACTAGACAATGGAGGAAAGACTCTCCTCTCGTGAATCTGGTCTTACCAATATCGAAAGTGTAAGAATAATTATCCAAGCGCACTACGCCAGAGAGTAATAAAGGATATCTGCTATGACGTCGGTTAGTACTAGACAATGGAGGAAAGACTCTTCTCTCGTGAATCTGGTCTTACCAATATCGAAAGTGTAAGAATAATTATCCAAGCGCACTACGCCAGAGAGTAATAAAGCATATCTGCTATGACGTCGGTTAGTACTAGACAATGGAGGAAAGACTCTTCTCTCGTGAATCTGGTCTTACCAATATCGAAAGTGTAAGAATAATTATCAAAGCGCACTACTCCAGAGAGTAATAAAGGATATCTTTGTCTCTCTTTCTCGTACTGTTACGACGTCGGTTAGTACTAGACAATGGAGGAAAGACTCCTCTCTCGTGAAGTCTGGTCTTACCAAGATCGAAAGTGTAAGAATAATTATCCAAGCGCACTACGGCAGAGAGTAATAGAGGATATCTGCTATGACGTCGGTTAGTACTAGACAATGGAGGAAAGACTCTTCTCTCGTGAATCTGGTCTTACCAATATCGAAAGTGTAAGAATAATTATCCAAGCGCACTACGCCAGAGAGTAGTAAAGGATATCTGCTATGACGTCAATTAGTACTAGACAATGGAGGAAAGACTCTTCTCTCGTGAATCTGGTCTTACCAATATCGAAAGTGTAACAATAATTATCCAAGCGCACTACGCCAGAGAGTAATAAAGGATATCTGCTATGACGTCGGTTAGTACTAGACAATGGAGGAAAGACTCTTCTCTCGTGAATCTGGTCTTACCAATATCGAAAGTGTAAGAATAATTATGCAAGCGCACTACGCCAGAGAGTAATGAAGGATATCTGCTATGACGTCAATTAGTACTAGACAATGGAGGAAAGACTCTTCTCTCGTGAATCTGGTCTTACCAATATCGAAAGTGTAAGAATAATTATCCAAGCGCACTACGCCAGAGAGTAATAAAGGATATCTGCTATGACGTCGGTTAGTACTAGACAATGGAGGAAAGACTCTTCTCTCGTGAATTTGGTCTTACCAATATCGAAAGTGTAAGAATAATTATCCAAGCGCACTACGCCAGAGAGTAATAACGGATATCTGCTATGACGTCGGTTAGTACTAGACAATGGAGGAAAGACTCTTCTCTCGTGAATCTGGTCTTACCAATATCGAAAGTGTAAGAATAATTATCCAAGCGCACTACGCCAGAGAGTAATAAAGGATATCTGCTATGACGTTGGTTAGTACTAGACAATGGAGGAAAGACTCTTCTCTCGTGAATCTGGTCTTACCAATATCGAAAGTGTAAGAATAATTATCAAAGCGCACTACTCCAGAGAGTAATAAAGGATATCTTTGTCTCTCTTTCTCGTACTGTTACGACGTCGGTTAGTACTAGACAATGGAGGAAAGACTCCTCTCGTGAATCTGGTCTTACCAATATCGAAAGTGTAAGAATAATTATCCAAGCACACTACGCCAGAGAGTAATAAAGGATATCTGCTATGACGTCGGTTAGTACTAGACAATGGAGGAAAGACTCCTCTCTCGTGAATCTGGTCTTACCAATATCGAAAGTGTAAGAATAATTATCCAAGCGCACTACGCCAGAGAGTAATAAAGGATATCTGCTATGACGTCGGTTAGTACTACACAATGGAGGAAAGACTCTTCTCTCGTGAATCTGGTCTTACCAATATCGAACGTGTAAGAATAATTATGCAAGCGCACTACGCCAGAGAGTAATGAAGGATATCTGCTATGACGTCAATTAGTACTAGACAATGGAGGATAGACTCTTCTCTCGTGAATCTGGTCTTACCAATATCGAAAGTGTAAGAATAATTATCCAAGCGCACTACGCCAGAGAGTAATAAAGGATATCTGCTATGACGTCGGATAGTACTAGACAATGGAGGAAAGACTCTTCTCTCGTGAATCTGGTCTTACCAAGATCGAAAGTGTAAGAATAATTATGCAAGCGCACTACGCCAGAGAGTAATGAAGGATATCTGCTATGACGTCAATTAGTACTAGACAATGGAGGAAAGACTCTTCTCTCGTGAATCTGGTCTTACCAATATCGAAAGTGTAAGAATAACTATCCAAGCGCACTACGCCAGAGAGTAGTAAAGGATATCTGCTATGACGTCGGTTAGTACTAGACAATGGAGGAAAGACTCTTCTCTCGTGAATCTGGTCTTACCAATATCGAAAGTGTAAGAATAATTATCCAAGCGCACTACGCCAGAGAGTAATAAAGGATATCTGCTATGACGTCGGTTAGTACTAGACAATGGAGGAAAGACTCTTCTCTCGTGAATCTGGTCTTACCAATATCGAAAGTGTAAGAATAATTATGCAAGCGCACTACGCCAGAGAGTAATGAAGGATATCTGCTATGACGTCAATTAGTACTAGACAATGGAGGAAAGACTCTTCTCTCGTGAATCTGGTCTTACCAATATCGAAAGTGTAAGAATAATTATCCAAGCGCACTACGCCAGAGAGTAATAAAGGATATCTGCTATGACGTCGGTTAGTACTAGACAATGGAGGAAAGACTCTTCTCTCGTGAATCTGGTCTTACCAATATCGAAAGTGTAAGAATTATTATCCAAGCGCACTACGCCAGAGAGTAATAAAGGATATCTGCTATGACGTCGGTTAGTGCTAGACAATGGAGGAAAGACTCTTCTCTCGTGAATCTGGTCTTACCAATATCGAAAGTGTAAGAATAATTATGCAAGCGCACTACGCCCAAGAGTAATGAAGGATATCTGCTATGACGTCAATTAGTACTAGACAATGGAGGAAAGACTCTTCTCTCGTGAATCTGGTCTTACCAATATCGAAAGTGTAAGAATAATTATCCAAGCGCACTACGCCAGAGAGTAATAAAGGATATCTGCTATGACGTCGGTTAGTGCTAGACAATGGAGGAAAGACTCTTCTCTCGTGAATCTGGTCTTACCAATATCGAAAGTGTAAGAATAATTATCAAAGCGCACTACTCCAGAGAGTAATAAAGGATATCTTTGTCTCTCTTTCTCGTACTGTTACGACGTCGGTTAGTACTAGACAATGGAGGAAAGACTCCTCTCGTGAATCTGGTCTTACCAATATCGAAAGTGTAAGAATAATTATCCAAGCACACTACGCCAGAGAGTAATAAAGGATATCTGCTATGACGTCGGTTAGTACTAGACAATGGAGGAAAGACTCCTCTCTCGTGAATCTGGTCTTACCAATATCGAAAGTGTAAGAATAATTATCCAAGCGCACTACGCCAGAGAGTAATAAAGGATATCTGCTATGACGTCGGTTAGTACTAGACAATGGAGGAAAGACTCTTCTCTCGTGAATCTGGTCTTACCAATATCGAACGTGTAAGAATAATTATGCAAGCGCACTACGCCAGAGAGTAATGAAGGATATCTGCTATGACGTCAATTAGTACTAGACAATGGAGGAAAGACTCTTCTCTCGTGAATCTGGTCTTACCAATATCGAAAGTGTAAGAATAATTATCCAAGCGCACTACGCCAGAGAGTAATAAAGGATATCTGCTATGACGTCGGATAGTACTAGACAATGGAGGAAAGACTCTTCTCTCGTGAATCTGGTCTTACCAAGATCGAAAGTGTAAGAATAATTATGCAAGCGCACTACGCCAGAGAGTAATGAAGGATATCTGCTATGACGTCAATTAGTACTAGACAATGGAGGAAAGACTCTTCTCTCGTGAATCTGGTCTTACCAATATCGAAAGTGTAAGAATAATTATCCAAGCGCACTACGCCAGAGAGTAGTAAAGGATATCTGCTATGACGTCGGTTAGTACTAGACAATGGAGGAAAGACTCTTCTCTCGTGAATCTGGTCTTACCAATATCGAAAGTGTAAGAATAATTATCCAAGCGCACTACGCCAGAGAGTAATAAAGGATATCTGCTATGACGTCGGTTAGTACTAGACAATGGAGGAAAGACTCTTCTCTCGTGAATCTGGTCTTACCAATATCGAAAGTGTAAGAATAATTATGCAAGCGCACTACGCCAGAGAGTAATGAAGGATATCTGCTATGACGTCAATTAGTACTAGACAATGGAGGAAAGACTCTTCTCTCGAGAATCTGGTCTTACCAATATCGAAAGTGTAAGAATAATTATCCAAGCGCACTACGCCAGAGAGTAATAAAGGATATCTGCTATGACGTCGGTTAGTACTAGACAATGGAGGAAAGACTCTTCTCTCGTGAATCTGGTCTTACCAATATCGAAAGTGTAAGAATTATTATCCAAGCGCACTACGCCAGAGAGTAATAAAGGATATCTGCTATGACGTCGGTTAGTGCTAGACAATGGAGGAAAGACTCTTCTCTCGTGAATCTGGTCTTACCAATATCGAAAGTGTAAGAATAATTATGCAAGCGCACTACGCCCAAGAGTAATGAAGGATATCTGCTATGACGTCAATTAGTACTAGACAATGGAGGAAAGACTCTTCTCTCGTGAATCTGGTCTTACCAATATCGAAAGTGTAAGAATAATTATCCAAGCGCACTATGCCAGAGAGTAATAAAGGATATCTGCTATGACGTCGGTTAGTACTAGACAATGTAGGAAAGACTCTTCTCTCGTGAATCTGGTCTTACCAATATCGAAAGTGTAAGAATTATTATCCAAGCGCACTACGCCAGAGAGTAATAAAGGATATCTGCTATGACGTCGGTTAGTGCTAGACAATGGAGGAAAGACTCTTCTCTCGTGAATCTGGTCTTACCAATATCGAAAGTGTAAGAATAATTATCAAAGCGCAATACTCCAGAGAGTAATAAAGGATATCTTTGTCTCTCTTTCTCGTACTGTTACGACGTCGGTTAGTACTAGACAATGGAGGAAAGACTCCTCTCGTGAATCTGGTCTTACCAATATCGAAAGTGTAAGAATAATTATGCAAGCGCACTACGCCAGAGAGTAATAAAGGATATCTGCTATGACGTCAATTAGTACTAGACAATGGAGGAAAGACTCTTCTCTCGTGAATCTGGTCTTACCAATATCGAAAGTGTAAGAATAATTATCCAAGCGCACTACGCCAGAGAGTAATAAAGGATATCTGCTATGACGTCGGTTAGTACTAGACAATGGAGGAAAGACTCTTCTCTCATGAATCTGGTCTTACCAATTCGAAAGTGTAAGAATAATTATCCAAGCGCACTACGCCAGAGAGTAATAAAGGATATCTGCTATGACGTCAATTAGTACTAGACAATGGAGGAAAGACTCTTCTCTCGTGAATCTGGTCTTACCAATATCGAAAGTGTAAGAATAATTATCCAAGCGCACTACGCCAGAGAGTAATAAAGGATATCTGCTATGACGTCGGTTAGTACTAGACAATGGAGGAAAGACTCTTCTCTCGTGAATCTGGTCTTACCAATATCGAAAGTGTAAGAATAATTATGCAAGCTCACTACGCCAGAGAGTAATGAAGGATATCTGCTATGACGTCAATTAGTACTAGACAATGGAGGAAAGACTCTTCTCTCGTGAATCTGGTCTTACCAATATCGAAAGTGTAAGAATAATTATGCAAGCGCACTACGCCAGAGAGTAATGAAGGATATCTGCTATGACGTCAATTAGTACTAGACAATGGAGGAAAGACTCTTCTCTCGTGAATCTGGTCTTACCAATATCGAAAGTGTAAGAATAATTATCCAAGCGCACTACGCCAGAGAGTAATAAAGGATATCTGCTATGACGTCGGATAGTACTAGACAATGGAGGAAAGACTCTTCTCTCGTGAATCTGGTCTTACCAAGATCGAAAGTGTAAGAATTATTATCCAAGCGCACTACGCCAGAGAGTAATAAAGGATATCTGCTATGACGTCGGTTAGTACTAGACAATGGAGGAAAGACTATTCTCTCGTGAATCTGGTCTTACCAATATCGAAAGTGTAAGAATAATTATCCAAGCGCACTACGCCAGAGAGTAATAAAGGATATCTGCTATGACGTCGGTTAGTGCTAGACAATGGAGGAAAGACTCTACTCTCGTGAATCTGGTCTTACCAATATCGAAAGTGTAAGAATAATTATCAAAGCGCAATACTCCAGAGAGTAATAAAGGATATCTTTGTCTCTCTTTCTCGTACTGTTACGACGTCGGTTAGTACTAGACAATGGAGGAAAGACTCCTCTCGTGAATCTGGTCTTACCAATATCGAAAGTGTAAGAATAATTATGCAAGCGCACTACGCCAGAGAGTAATGAAGGATATCTGCTATGACGTCAATTAGTACTAGACAATGGAGGAAAGACTCTTCTCTCGTGAATCTGGTCTTACCAATATCGAAAGTGTAAGAATAATTATCCAAGCGCACTACGCCAGAGAGTAGTAAAGGATATCTGCTATGACGTCGGTTAGTACTAGACAATGGAGGAAAGACTCTTCTCTCGTGAATCTGGTCTTACCAATATCGAAAGTGTAAGAATAATTATCCAAGCGCACTACGCCAGAGAGTAATAAAGGATATCTGCTATGACATCGGTTAGTACTAGACAATGGAGGAAAGACTCTTCTCTCGTGAATCTGGTCTTACCAATATCGAAAGTGTAAGAATAATTATGCAAGCGCACTACGCCAGAGAGTAATGAAGGCTATCTGCTATGACGTCAATTAGTACTAGACAATGGAGGAAAGACTCTTCTCTCGTGAATCTGGTCTTACCAATATCGAAAGTGTAAGAATAATTATCCAAGCGCACTACGCCAGAGAGTAATAAAGGATATCTGCTATGACGTCGGTTAGTACTAGACAATGGAGGAAAGACTCTTCTCTCGTGAATTTGGTCTTACCAATATCGAAAGTGTAAGAATAATTATCCAAGCGCACTACGCCAGAGAGTAATAAAGGATATCTGCTATGACGTTGGTTAGTACTAGACAATGGAGGAAAGACTCTTCTCTCGTGAATCTGGTCTTACCAATATCGAAAGTGTAAGAATAATTATCAAAGCGCACTACTCCAGAGAGTAATAAAGGATATCTTTGTCTCTCTTTCTCGTACTGTTACGACGTCGGTTAGTACTAGACAATGGAGGAAAGACTCCTCTCGTGAATCTGGTCTTACCAATATCGAAAGTGTAAGAATAATTATCCAAGCACACTACGCCAGAGAGTAATAAAGGATATCTGCTATGACGTCGGTTAGTACTAGACAATGGAGGAAAGACTCCTCTCTCGTGAATCTGGTCTTACCAATATCGAAAGTGTAAGAATAATTATCCAAGCGCACTACGCCAGAGAGTAATAAAGGATATCTGCTATGACGTCGGTTAGTACTAGACAATGGAGGAAAGACTCTTTTCTCGTGAATCTGGTCTTACCAATATCGAACGTGTAAGAATAATTATGCAAGCGCACTACGCCAGAGAGTAATGAAGGATATCTGCTATGACGTCAATTAGTACTAGACAATGGAGGAAAGACTCTTCTCTCGTGAATCTGGTCTTACCAATATCGAAAGTGTAAGAATAATTATCCAAGCGCACTACGCCAGAGAGTAATAAAGGATATCTGCTATGACGTCGGATAGTACTAGACAATGGAGGAAAGACTCTTCTCTCGTGAATCTGGTCTTACCAAGATCGAAAGTGTAAGAATAATTATGCAAGCGCACTACGCCAGAGAGTAATGAAGGATATCTGCTGTGACGTCAATTAGTACTAGACAATGGAGGAAAGACTCTTCTCTCGTGAATCTGGTCTTACCAATATCGAAAGTGTAAGAATAATTATCCAAGCGCACTACGCCAGAGAGTAGTAAAGGATATCTGCTATGACGTCGGTTAGTACTAGACAATGGAGGAAAGACTCTTCTCTCGTGAATCTGGTCTTACCAATATCGAAAGTGTAAGAATAATTATCCAAGCGCACTACGCCAGAGAGTAATAAAGGATATCTGCTATGACGTCGGTTAGTACTAGACAATGGAGGAAAGACTCTTCTCTCGTGAATCTGGTCTTACCAATATCGAAAGTGTAAGAATAATTATGCAAGCGCACTACGCCAGAGAGTAATGAAGGATATCTGCTATGACGTCAATTAGTACTAGACAATGGAGGAAAGACTCTTCTCTCGTGAATCTGGTCTTACCAATATCGAAAGTGTAAGAATAATTATCCAAGCGCACTACGCCAGAGAGTAATAAAGGATATCTGCTATGACGTCGGTTAGTACTAGACAATGGAGGAAAGACTCTTCTCTCGTGAATCTGGTCTTACCAATATCGAAAGTGTAAGAATTATTATCCAAGCGCACTACGCCAGAGAGTAATAAAGGATATCTGCTATGACGTCGGTTAGTGCTAGACAATGGAGGAAAGACTCTTCTCTCGTGAATCTGGTCTTACCAATATCGAAAGTGTAAGAATAATTATGCAAGCGCACTACGCCCAAGAGTAATGAAGGATATCTGCTATGACGTCAATTAGTACTAGACAATGGAGGAAAGACTCTTCTCTCGTGAATCTGGTCTTACCAATATCGAAAGTGTAAGAATAATTATCCAAGCGCACTACGCCAGAGAGTAATAAAGGATATCTGCTATGACGTCGGTTAGTACTAGACAATGTAGGAAAGACTCTTCTCTCGTGAATCTGGTCTTACCAATATCGAAAGTGTAAGAATTATTATCCAAGCGCACTACGCCAGAGAGTAATAAAGGATATCTGCTATGACGTCGGTTAGTGCTAGACAATGGAGGAAAGACTCTTCTCTCGTGAATCTGGTCTTACCAATATCGAAAGTGTAAGAATAATTATCAAAGCGCAATACTCCAGAGAGTAATAAAGGATATCTTTGTCTCTCTTTCTCGTACTGTTACGACGTCGGTTAGTACTAGACAATGGAGGAAAGACTCCTCTCGTGAATCTGGTCTTACCAATATCGAAAGTGTAAGAATAATTATGCAAGCGCACTACGCCAGAGAGTAATAAAGGATATCTGCTATGACGTCAATTAGTACTAGACTATGGAGGAAAGACTCTTCTCTCGTGAATCTGGTCTTACCAATATCGAAAGTGTAAGAATAATTATCCAAGCGCACTACGCCAGAGAGTAATAAAGGATATCTGCTATGACGTCGGTTAGTACTAGACAATGGAGGAAAGACTCTTCTCTCGTGAATCTGGTCTTACCAATATCGAAAGTGTAAGAATAATTATCCAAGCGCACTACGCCAGAGAGTAATAAAGGATATCTGCTATGACGTCAATTAGTACTAGACAATGGAGGAAAGACTCTTCTCTCGTGAATCTGGTCTTACCAATATCGAAAGTGTAAGAATAATTATCCAAGCGCACTACGCCAGAGAGTAATAAAGGATATCTGCTATGACGTCGGTTAGTACTAGACAATGGAGGAAAGACTCTTCTCTCGTGAATCTGGTCTTACCAATATCGAAAGTGTAAGAATAATTATGCAAGCTCACTACGCCAGAGAGTAATGAAGGATATCTGCTATGACGTCAATTAGTACTAGACAATGGAGGAAAGACTCTTCTCTCGTGAATCTGGTCTTACCAATATCGAAAGTGTAAGAATAATTATCCAAGCGCACTACGCCAGAGAGTAATAAAGGATATCTGCTATGACGTCGGTTAGTACTAGACAATGGAGGAAAGACTCTTCTCTCGTGAATCTGGTCTTACCAATATCGAAAGTGTAAGAATAATTATCCAAGCGCACTACGCCAGAGAGTAATAAAGGATATCTGCTATGACGTCGGTTAGTACTAGACAATGGAGGAAAGACTCTTCTCTCGTGAATCTGGTCTTACCAATATCGAAAGTGTAAGAATAATTATCCAAGCGCACTACGCCAGAGAGTAATAAAGGATATCTGCTATGACGTCGGTTAGTACTAGACAATGGAGGAAAGACTATTCTCTCGTGAATCTGGTCTTACCAATATCGAAAGTGTAAGAATAATTATCCAAGCGCACTACGCCAGAGAGTAATAAAGGATATCTGCTATGACGTCGGTTAGTGCTAGACAATGGAGGAAAGACTCTACTCTCGTGAATCTGGTCTTACCAATATCGAAAGTGTAAGAATAATTATCAAAGCGCAATACTCCAGAGAGTAATAAAGGATATCTTTGTCTCTCTTTCTCGTACTGTTACGACGTCGGTTAGTACTAGACAATGGAGGAAAGACTCCTCTCGTGAATCTGGTCTTACCAATATCGAAAGTGTAAGAATAATTATGCAAGCGCACTACGCCAGAGAGTAATGAAGGATATCTGCTATGACGTCAATTAGTACTAGACAATGGAGGAAAGACTCTTCTCTCGTGAATCTGGTCTTACCAATATCGAAAGTGTAAGAATAATTATCCAAGCGCACTACGCCAGAGAGTAGTAAAGGATATCTGCTATGACGTCGGTTAGTACTAGACAATGGAGGAAAGACTCTTCTCTCGTGAATCTGGTCTTACCAATATCGAAAGTGTAAGAATAATTATCCAAGCGCACTACGCCAGAGAGTAATAAAGGATATCTGCTATGACATCGGTTAGTACTAGACAATGGAGGAAAGACTCTTCTCTCGTGAATCTGGTCTTACCAATATCGAAAGTGTAAGAATAATTATGCAAGCGCACTACGCCAGAGAGTAATGAAGGCTATCTGCTATGACGTCAATTAGTACTAGACAATGGAGGAAAGACTCTTCTCTCGTGAATCTGGTCTTACCAATATCGAAAGTGTAAGAATAATTATCCAAGCGCACTACGCCAGAGAGTAATAAAGGATATCTGCTATGACGTCGGTTAGTACTAGACAATGGAGGAAAGACTCTTCTCTCGTGAATTTGGTCTTACCAATATCGAAAGTGTAAGAATAATTATCCAAGCGCACTACGCCAGAGAGTAATAAAGGATATCTGCTATGACGTTGGTTAGTACTAGACAATGGAGGAAAGACTCTTCTCTCGTGAATCTGGTCTTACCAATATCGAAAGTGTAAGAATAATTATCAAAGCGCACTACTCCAGAGAGTAATAAAGGATATCTTTGTCTCTCTTTCTCGTACTGTTACGACGTCGGTTAGTACTAGACAATGGAGGAAAGACTCCTCTCGTGAATCTGGTCTTACCAATATCGAAAGTGTAAGAATAATTATCCAAGCACACTACGCCAGAGAGTAATAAAGGATATCTGCTATGACGTCGGTTAGTACTAGACAATGGAGGAAAGACTCCTCTCTCGTGAATCTGGTCTTACCAATATCGAAAGTGTAAGAATAATTATCCAAGCGCACTACGCCAGAGAGTAATAAAGGATATCTGCTATGACGTCGGTTAGTACTAGACAATGGAGGAAAGACTCTTCTCTCGTGAATCTGGTCTTACCAATATCGAACGTGTAAGAATAATTATGCAAGCGCACTACGCCAGAGAGTAATGAAGGATATCTGCTATGACGTCAATTAGTACTAGACAATGGAGGAAAGACTCTTCTCTCGTGAATCTGGTCTTACCAATATCGAAAGTGTAAGAATAATTATCCAAGCGCACTACGCCAGAGAGTAATAAAGGATATCTGCTATGACGTCGGATAGTACTAGACAATGGAGGAAAGACTCTTCTCTCGTGAATCTGGTCTTACCAAGATCGAAAGTGTAAGAATAATTATGCAAGCGCACTACGCCAGAGAGTAATGAAGGATATCTGCTGTGACGTCAATTAGTACTAGACAATGGAGGAAAGACTCTTCTCTCGTGAATCTGGTCTTACCAATATCGAAAGTGTAAGAATAATTATCCAAGCGCACTACGCCAGAGAGTAGTAAAGGATATCTGCTATGACGTCGGTTAGTACTAGACAATGGAGGAAAGACTCTTCTCTCGTGAATCTGGTCTTACCAATATCGAAAGTGTAAGAATAATTATCCAAGCGCACTACGCCAGAGAGTAATAAAGGATATCTGCTATGACGTCGGTTAGTACTAGACAATGGAGGAAAGACTCTTCTCTCGTGAATCTGGTCTTACCAATATCGAAAGTGTAAGAATAATTATGCAAGCGCACTACGCCAGAGAGTAATGAAGGATATCTGCTATGACGTCAATTAGTACTAGACAATGGAGGAAAGACTCTTCTCTCGTGAATCTGGTCTTACCAATATCGAAAGTGTAAGAATAATTATCCAAGCGCACTACGCCAGAGAGTAATAAAGGATATCTGCTATGACGTCGGTTAGTACTAGACAATGGAGGAAAGACTCTTCTCTCGTGAATCTGGTCTTACCAATATCGAAAGTGTAAGAATTATTATCCAAGCGCACTACGCCAGAGAGTAATAAAGGATATCTGCTATGACGTCGGTTAGTGCTAGACAATGGAGGAAAGACTCTTCTCTCGTGAATCTGGTCTTACCAATATCGAAAGTGTAAGAATAATTATGCAAGCGCACTACGCCCAAGAGTAATGAAGGATATCTGCTATGACGTCAATTAGTACTAGACAATGGAGGAAAGACTCTTCTCTCGTGAATCTGGTCTTACCAATATCGAAAGTGTAAGAATAATTATCCAAGCGCACTACGCCAGAGAGTAATAAAGGATATCTGCTATGACGTCGGTTAGTACTAGACAATGTAGGAAAGACTCTTCTCTCGTGAATCTGGTCTTACCAATATCGAAAGTGTAAGAATTATTATCCAAGCGCACTACGCCAGAGAGTAATAAAGGATATCTGCTATGACGTCGGTTAGTGCTAGACAATGGAGGAAAGACTCTTCTCTCGTGAATCTGGTCTTACCAATATCGAAAGTGTAAGAATAATTATCAAAGCGCAATACTCCAGAGAGTAATAAAGGATATCTTTGTCTCTCTTTCTCGTACTGTTACGACGTCGGTTAGTACTAGACAATGGAGGAAAGACTCCTCTCGTGAATCTGGTCTTACCAATATCGAAAGTGTAAGAATAATTATGCAAGCGCACTACGTCAGAGAGTAATAAAGGATATCTGCTATGACGTCAATTAGTACTAGACTATGGAGGAAAGACTCTTCTCTCGTGAATCTGGTCTTACCAATATCGAAAGTGTAAGAATAATTATCCAAGCGCACTACGCCAGAGAGTAATAAGGGATATCTGCTATGACGTCGGTTAGTACTAGACAATGGAGGAAAGACTCTTCTCTCGTGAATCTGGTCTTACCAATATCGAAAGTGTAAGAATAATTATCCAAGCGCACTACGCCAGAGAGTAATAAAGGATATCTGCTATGACGTCAATTAGTACTAGACAATGGAGGAAAGACTCTTCTCTCGTGAATCTGGTCTTACCAATATCGAAAGTGTAAGAATAATTATCCAAGCGCACTACGCCAGAGAGTAATAAAGGATATCTGCTATGACGTCGGTTAGTACTAGACAATGGAGGAAAGACTCTTCTCTCGTGAATCTGGTCTTACCAATATCGAAAGTGTAAGAATAATTATGCAAGCTCACTACGCCAGAGAGTAATGAAGGATATCTGCTATGACGTCAATTAGTACTAGACAATGGAGGAAAGACTCTTCTCTCGTGAATCTGGTCTTACCAATATCGAAAGTGTAAGAATAATTATCCAAGCGCACTACGCCAGAGAGTAATAAAGGATATCTGCTATGACGTCGGTTAGTACTAGACAATGGAGGAAAGACTCTTCTCTCGTGAATCTGGTCTTACCAATATCGAAAGTGTAAGAATAATTATCCAAGCGCACTACGCCAGAGAGTAATAAAGGATATCTGCTATGACGTCGGTTAGTACTAGACAATGGAGGAAAGACTCTTCTCTCGTGAATCTGGTCTTACCAATATCGAAAGTGTAAGAATAATTATCCAAGCGCACTACGCCAGAGAGTAATAAAGGATATCTGCTATGACGTCGGTTAGTACTAGACAATGGAGGAAAGACTCTTCTCTCGTGAATCTGGACTTACCAATATCGAAAGTGTAAGAATAATTATCCAAGCGCACTACGCCAGAGAGTAATAAAGGATATCTGCTATGACGTCGGTTAGTGCTAGACAATGGAGGAAAGACTCTTCTCTCGTGAATCTGGTCTTACCAATATCGAAAGTGTAAGAATAATTATCAAAGCGCAATACTCCAGAGAGTAATAAAGGATATCTTTGTCTCTCTTTCTCGTACTGTTACGACGTCGGTTAGTACTAGACAATGGAGGAAAGACTCTTCTCTCGTGAATCTGGTCTTACCAATATCGAAAGTGTAAGAATAATTATCCAAGCGCACCAAGACAGAGAGTAATAAAGGATATCTGCTATGACGTCGGTTAGTATTAGACAATGGAGGAAAGACTCTTCTCTCGTGAATCTGGTCTTACCAATATCGAAAGTGTAAGAATAATTATCAAAGCGCACTACTCCAGAGAGTAATAAAGGATATCTTTGTCTCTCTTTCTCGTACTGTTACGACGTCGGATAGTACTAGACAATGGAGGAAAGACTCCTCTCTCGTGAAGTCTAGTCTTAACAAGATCGAAAGTGTAAGAATAATTATCCAAGCGCACTACGCCAGAGAGTAATAAAGGATATCTGCTATGACGTCGGTTAGTACTAGACAATGGAGGAAAGACTCTTCTCTCGTGAATCTGGTCTTACCAATATCGAAAGTGTAAGAATAATTATCAAAGCGCACTACTCCAGAGAGTAATAAAGGATATCTTTGTCTCTCTTTCTCGTGCTGTTACGACGTCGGTTAGTACTAGACAATGGAGGAAAGACTTCTCTCTCGTGAAGTCTGGTCTTACCAATATCGAAAGTGTAAGAATAATTATCCAAGCGCACTACGCCAGAGAGTAATAAAGGATATCTGCTATGACGTCGGTTAGTACTAGACAATGGAGGAAAGACTCTCCTCTCGTGAATCTGGTCTTACCAATATCGAAAGTGTAAGAATAATTATCCAAGCGCACTACGCCAGAGAGTAATAAAGGATATCTGCTATGACGTCGGTTAGTACTAGACAATGGAGGAAAGACTCTTCTCTCGTGAATCTGGTCTTACCAATATCGAAAGTGTAAGAATAATTATCCAAGCGCACTACGCCAGAGAGTAATAAAGCATATCTGCTATGACGTCGGTTAGTACTAGACAATGGAGGAAAGACTCTTCTCTCGTGAATCTGGTCTTACCAATATCGAAAGTGTAAGAATAATTATCAAAGCGCACTACTCCAGAGAGTAATAAAGGATATCTTTGTCTCTCTTTCTCGTACTGTTACGACGTCGGTTAGTACTAGACAATGGAGGAAAGACTCCTCTCTCGTGAAGTCTGGTCTTACCAAGATCGAAAGTGTAAGAATAATTATCCAAGCGCACTACGGCAGAGAGTAATAGAGGATATCTGCTATGACGTCGGTTAGTACTAGACAATGGAGGAAAGACTCTTCTCTCGTGAATCTGGTCTTACCAATATCGAAAGTGTAAGAATAATTATCCAAGCGCACTACGCCAGAGAGTAGTAAAGGATATCTGCTATGACGTCGGTTAGTACTAGACAATGGAGGAAAGACTCTTCTCTCGTGAATCTGGTCTTACCAATATCGAAAGTGTAAGAATAATTATCCAAGCGCACTACGCCAGAGAGTAAAAAAGGATATCTGCTATGACGTCGGTTAGTACTAGACAATGGAGGAAAGACTCTTCTCTCGTGAATCTGGTCTAACCAATATCGAAAGTGTAAGAATAATTATGCAAGCGCACTACGCCAGAGAGTAATGAAGGATATCTGCTATGACGTCAATTAGTACTAGACAATGGAGGAAAGACTCTTCTCTCGTGAATCTGGTCTTACCAATATCGAAAGTGTAAGAATAATTATCCAAGCGCACTACGCCAGAGAGTAATAAAGGATATCTGCTATGACGTCGGTTAGTACTAGACAATGGAGGAAAGACTCTTCTCTCGTGAATTTGGTCTTACCAATATCGAAAGTGTAAGAATAATTATCCAAGCGCACTACGCCAGAGAGTAATAACGGATATCTGCTATGACGTCGGTTAGTACTAGACAATGGAGGAAAGACTCTTCTCTCGTGAATCTGGTCTTACCAATATCGAAAGTGTAAGAATAATTATCAAAGCGCACTACGCCAGAGAGTAATAAAGGATATCTGCTATGACGTTGGTTAGTACTAGACAATGGAGGAAAGACTCTTCTCTCGTGAATCTGGTCTTACCAATATCGAAAGTGTAAGAATAATTATCAAAGCGCACTACTCCAGAGAGTAATAAAGGATATCTTTGTCTCTCTTTCTCGTACTGTTACGACGTCGGTTAGTAATAGACAATGGAGGAAAGACTCCTCTCGTGAATCTGGTCTTACCAATATCGAAAGTGTAAGAATAATTATCCAAGCACACTACGCCAGAGAGTAATAAAGGATATCTGCTATGACGTCGGTTAGTACTAGACAATGGAGGAAAGACTCCTCTCTCGTGAATCTGGTCTTACCAATATCGAAAGTGTAAGAATAATTATCCAAGCGCACTACGCCAGAGAGTAATAAAGGATATCTGCTATGACGTCGGTTAGTACTAGACAATGGAGGGAAGACTCTTCTCTCGTGAATCTGGTCTTACCAATATCGAACGTGTAAGAATAATTATGCAAGCGCACTACGCCAGAGAGTAATGAAGGATATCTGCTATGACGTCAATTAGTACTAGACAATGGAGGAAAGACTCTTCTCTCGTGAATCTGGTCTTACCAATATCGAAAGTGTAAGAATAATTATCCAAGCGCACTACGCCAGAGAGTAATAAAGGATATCTGCTATGACGTCGGATAGTACTAGACAATGGAGGAAAGACTCTTCTCTCGTGAATCTGGTCTTACCAAGATCGAAAGTGTAAGAATAATTATGCAAGCGCACTACGCCAGAGAGTAATGAAGGATATCTGCTATGACGTCAATTAGTACTAGACAATGGAGGAAAGACTCTTCTCTCGTGAATCTGGTCTTACCAATATCGAAAGTGTAAGAATAATTATCCAAGCGCACTACGCCAGAGAGTAGTAAAGGATATCTGCTATGACGTCGGTTAGTACTAGACAATGGAGGAAAGACTCTTCTCTCGTGAATCTGGTCTTACCAATATCGAAAGTGTAAGAATAATTATCCAAGCGCACTACGCCAGAGAGTAATAAAGGATATCTGCTATGACGTCGGTTAGTACTAGACAATGGAGGAAAGACTCTTCTCTCGTGAATCTGGTCTTACCAATATCGAAAGTGTAAGAATAATTATGCAAGCGCACTACGCCAGAGAGTAATGAAGGATATCTGCTATGACGTCAATTAGTACTAGACAATGGAGGAAAGACTCTTCTCTCGTGAATCTGGTCTTACCAATATCGAAAGTGTAAGAATAATTATCCAAGCGCACTACGCCAGAGAGTAATAAAGGATATCTGCTATGACGTCGGTTAGTACTAGACAATGGAGGAAAGACTCTTCTCTCGTGAATCTGGTCTTACCAATATCGAAAGTGTAAGAATTATTATCCAAGCGCACTACGCCAGAGAGTAATAAAGGATATCTGCTATGACGTCGGTTAGTGCTAGACAATGGAGGAAAGACTCTTCTCTCGTGAATCTGGTCTTACCAATATCGAAAGTGTAAGAATAATTATGCAAGCGCACTACGCCCAAGAGTAATGAAGGATATCTGCTATGACGTCAATTAGTACTAGACAATGGAGGAAAGACTCTTCTCTCGTGAATCTGGTCTTACCAATATCGAAAGTGTAAGAATAATTATCCAAGCGCACTATGCCAGAGAGTAATAAAGGATATCTGCTATGACGTCGGTTAGTACTAGACAATGTAGGAAAGACTCTTCTCTCGTGAATCTGGTCTTACGAATATCGAAAGTGTAAGAATTATTATCCAAGCGCACTACGCCAGAGAGTAATAAAGGATATCTGCTATGACGTCGGTTAGTGCTAGACAATGGAGGAAAGACTCTTCTCTCGTGAATCTGGTCTTACCAATATCGAAAGTGTAAGAATAATTATCAAAGCGCAATACTCCAGAGAGTAATAAAGGATATCTTTGTCTCTCTTTCTCGTACTGTTACGACGTCGGTTAGTACTAGACAATGGAGGAAAGACTCCTCTCGTGAATCTGGTCTTACCAATATCGAAAGTGTAAGAATAATTATGCAAGCGCACTACGCCAGAGAGTAATAAAGGATATCTGCTATGACGTCAATTAGTACTAGACAATGGAGGAAAGACTCTTCTCTCGTGAATCTGGTCTTACCAATATCGAAAGTGTAAGAATAATTATGCAAGCTCACTACGCCAGAGAGTAATGAAGGATATCTGCTATGACGTCAATTAGTACTAGACAATGGAGGAAAGACTCTTCTCTCGTGAATCTGGTCTTACCAATATCGAAAGTGTAAGAATAATTATGCAAGCGCACTACGCCAGAGAGTAATGAAGGATATCTGCTATGACGTCAATTAGTACTAGACAATGGAGGAAAGACTCTTCTCTCGTGAATCTGGTCTTACCAATATCGAAAGTGTAAGAATAATTATCCAAGCGCACTACGCCAGAGAGTAATAAAGGATATCTGCTATGACGTCGGATAGTACTAGACAATGGAGGAAAGACTCTTCTCTCGTGAATCTGGTCTTACCAAGATCGAAAGTGTAAGAATTATTATCCAAGCGCACTACGCCAGAGAGTAATAAAGGATATCTGCTATGACGTCGGTTAGTACTAGACAATGGAGGAAAGACTATTCTCTCGTGAATCTGGTCTTACCAATATCGAAAGTGTAAGAATAATTATCCAAGCGCACTACGCCAGAGAGTAATAAAGGATATCTGCTATGACGTCGGTTAGTGCTAGACAATGGAGGAAAGACTCTACTCTCGTGAATCTGGTCTTACCAATATCGAAAGTGTAAGAATAATTATCAAAGCGCAATACTCCAGAGAGTAATAAAGGATATCTTTGTCTCTCTTTCTCGTACTGTTACGACGTCGGTTAGTACTAGACAATGGAGGAAAGACTCCTCTCGTGAATCTGGTCTTACCAATATCGAAAGTGTAAGAATAATTATGCAAGCGCACTACGCCAGAGAGTAATGAAGGATATCTGCTATGACGTCAATTAGTACTAGACAATGGAGGAAAGACTCTTCTCTCGTGAATCTGGTCTTACCAATATCGAAAGTGTAAGAATAATTATCCAAGCGCACTACGCCAGAGAGTAGTAAAGGATATCTGCTATGACGTCGGTTAGTACTAGACAATGGAGGAAAGACTCTTCTCTCGTGAATCTGGTCTTACCAATATCGAAAGTGTAAGAATAATTATCCAAGCGCACTACGCCAGAGAGTAATAAAGGATATCTGCTATGACGTCGGTTAGTACTAGACAATGGAGGAAAGACTCTTCTCTCGTGAATCTGGTCTTACCAATATCGAAAGTGTAAGAATAATTATGCAAGCGCACTACGCCAGAGAGTAATGAAGGATATCTGCTATGACGTCAATTAGTACTAGACAATGGAGGAAAGACTCTTCTCTCGTGAATCTGGTCTTACCAATATCGAAAGTGTAAGAATAATTATCCAAGCGCACTACGCCAGAGAGTAATAAAGGATATCTGCTATGACGTCGGTTAGTACTAGACAATGGAGGAAAGACTCTTCTCTCGTGAATTTGGTCTTACCAATATCGAAAGTGTAAGAATAATTATCCAAGCGCACTACGCCAGAGAGTAATAAAGGATATCTGCTATGACGTTGGTTAGTACTAGACAATGGAGGAAATACTCTTCTCTCGTGAATCTGGTCTTACCAATATCGAAAGTGTAAGAATAATTATCAAAGCGCACTACTCCAGAGAGTAATAAAGGATATCTTTGTCTCTCTTTCTCGTACTGTTACGACGTCGGTTAGTACTAGACAATGGAGGAAAGACTCCTCTCGTGAATCTGGTCTTACCAATATCGAAAGTGTAAGAATAATTATCCAAGCACACTACGCCAGAGAGTAATAAGGGATATCTGCTATGACGTCGGTTAGTACTAGACAATGGAGGAAAGACTCCTCTCTCGTGAATCTGGTCTTACCAATATCGAAAGTGTAAGAATAATTATCCAAGCGCACTACGCCAGAGAGTAATAAAGGATATCTGCTATGACGTCGGTTAGTACTAGACAATGGAGGAAAGACTCTTCTCTCGTGAATCTGGTCTTACCAATATCGAACGTGTAAGAATAATTATGCAAGCGCACTACGCCAGAGAGTAATGAAGGATATCTGCTATGACGTCAATTAGTACTAGACAATGGAGGAAAGACTCTTCTCTCGTGAATCTGGTCTTACCAATATCGAAAGTGTAAGAATAATTATCCAAGCGCACTACGCCAGAGAGTAATAAAGGATATCTGCTATGACGTCGGATAGTACTAGACAATGGAGGAAAGACTCTTCTCTCGTGAATCTGGTCTTACCAAGATCGAAAGTGTAAGAATAATTATGCAAGCGCACTACGCCAGAGAGTAATGAAGGATATCTGCTATGACGTCAATTAGTACTAGACAATGGAGGAAAGACTCTTCTCTCGTGAATCTGGTCTTACCAATATCGAAAGTGTAAGAATAATTATCCAAGCGCACTACGCCAGAGAGTAGTAAAGGATATCTGCTATGACGTCGGTTAGTACTAGACAATGGAGGAAAGACTCTTCTCTCGTGAATCTGGTCTTACCAATATCGAAAGTGTAAGAATAATTATCCAAGCGCACTACGCCAGAGAGTAATAAAGGATATCTGCTATGACGTCGGTTAGTACTAGACAATGGAGGAAAGACTCTTCTCTCGTGAATCTGGTCTTACCAATATCGAAAGTGTAAGAATAATTATGCAAGCGCACTACGCCAGAGAGTAATGAAGGATATCTGCTATGACGTCAATTAGTACTAGACAATGGAGGAAAGACTCTTCTCTCGTGAATCTGGTCTTACCAATATCGAAAGTGTAAGAATAATTATCCAAGCGCACTACGCCAGAGAGTAATAAAGGATATCTGCTATGACGTCGGTTAGTACTAGACAATGGAGGAAAGACTCTTCTCTCGTGAATCTGGTCTTACCAATATCGAAAGTGTAAGAATTATTATCCAAGCGCACTACGCCAGAGAGTAATATAGGATATCTGCTATGACGTCGGTTAGTGCTAGACAATGGAGGAAAGACTCTTCTCTCGTGAATCTGGTCTTACCAATATCGAAAGTGTAAGAATAATTATGCAAGCGCACTACGCCCAAGAGTAATGAAGGATATCTGCTATGACGTCAATTAGTACTAGACAATGGAGGAAAGACTCTTCTCTCGTGAATCTGGTCTTACCAATATCGAAAGTGTAAGAATAATTATCCAAGCGCACTACGCCAGAGAGTAATAAAGGATATCTGCTATGACGTCTGTTAGTACTAGTCAATGTAGGAAAGACTCTTCTCTCGTGAATCTGGTCTTACCAATATCGAAAGTGTAAGAATTATTATCCAAGCGCACTACGCCAGAGAGTAATAAAGGATATCTGCTATGACGTCGGTTAGTGCTAGACAATGGAGGAAAGACTCTTCTCTCGTGAATCTGGTCTTACCAATATCGAAAGTGTAAGAATAATTATCAAAGCGCAATACTCCAGAGAGTAATAAAGGATATCTTTGTCTCTCTTTCTCGTACTGTTACGACGTCGGTTAGTACTAGACAATGGAGGAAAGACTCCTCTCGTGAATCTGGTCTTACCAATATCGAAAGTGTAAGAATAATTATGCAAGCGCACTACGCCAGAGAGTAATAAAGGATATCTGCTATGACGTCAATTAGTACTAGACAATGGAGGAAAGACTCTTCTCTCGTGAATCTGGTCTTACCAATATCGAAAGTGTAAGAATAATTATCCAAGCGCACTACGCCAGAGAGTAATAAAGGATATCTGCTATGACGTCGGTTAGTACTAGACAATGGAGGAAAGACTCTTCTCTCGTGAATCTGGTCTTACCAATATCGAAAGTGTAAGAATAATTATCCAAGCGCACTACGCCAGAGAGTAATAAAGGATATCTGCTATGACGTCAATTAGTACTAGACAATGGAGGAAAGACTCTTCTCTCGTGAATCTGGTCTTACCAATATCGAAAGTGTAAGAATAATTATCCAAGCGCACTACGCCAGAGAGTAATAAAGGATATCTGCTATGACGTCGGTTAGTACTAGACAATGGAGGAAAGACTCTTCTCTCGTGAATCTGGTCTTACCAATATCGAAAGTGTAAGAATAATTATGCAAGCTCACTACGCCAGAGAGTAATGAAGGATATCTGCTATGACGTCAATTAGTACTAGACAATGGAGGAAAGACTCTTCTCTCGTGAATCTGGTCTTACCAATATCGAAAGTGTAAGAATAATTATCCAAGCGCACTACGCCAGAGAGTAATAAAGGATATCTGCTATGACGTCGGTTAGTACTAGACAATGGAGGAAAGACTCTTCTCTCGTGAATCTGGTCTTACCAATATCGAAAGTGTAAGAATAATTATCCAAGCGCACTACGCCAGAGAGTAATAAAGGATATCTGCTATGACGTCGGTTAGTACTAGACAATGGAGGAAAGACTCTTCTCTCGTGAATCTGGTCTTACCAATATCGAAAGTGTAAGAATAATTATCCAAGCGCACTACGCCAGAGAGTAATAAAGGATATCTGCTATGACGTCGGTTAGTACTAGACAATGGAGGAAAGACTCTTCTCTCGTGAATCTGGTCTTACCAATATCGAAAGTGTAAGAATAATTATCCAAGCGCACTACGCCAGAGAGTAATAAAGGATATCTGCTATGACGTCGGTTAGTGCTAGACAATGGAGGAAAGACTCTTCTCTCGTGAATCTGGTCTTACCAATATCGAAAGTGTAAGAATAATTATCAAAGCGCAATACTCCAGAGAGTAATAAAGGATATCTTTGTCTCTCTTTCTCGTACTGTTACGACGTCGGTTAGTACTAGACAATGGAGGAAAGACTCCTCTCTCGTGAAGTCTGGTCTTACCAAGATCGAAAGTGTAAGAATAATTATCACAGCGCACTACGCCAGAGAGTAATAAAGGATATCTTTGTCTCTCTTTCTCGTACTGTTACATTAATGTGTAGCAATCTTAATACTTGATACATCATACGCAGAACCTCTCCCAATGCGTGTCACACGTCGTAAGTCGGGCGAACAGGCAGTCCAGTCCATTCGCCCATTGTCCTCTCATTCCAAAAGCTCTCCCACCTGCGAAGTTCGATGCAGCCGTGTATTGTCATCCATAAAAATGAAGTCACGGCCGAATGCACTCCTAAAAAGACGCACAGGGGAAGCAGACATTAACACCCGTACCACCAAAACGATCACGTTCAACGATGTTCCTGGGTGCATTACTTACCCTCACAGGGAGGCGAGGTGTGGAAACATGTAATTCACCAAGTAATATTTTCGAATATCATCGTTTTGGTGGTCCAGGTGTTATGGTGTGGGAAGGTATAACGTTGCATGGTCTCACTGACCTCCAAATCTTTGCCATGGTACATTCACTGGTCAACATTGTTGGGACACCGAGCTCCTTCTCCATGTGATTCTTTTAAAGGGTGCAGTCGGTCATTATTTACTTTTCATAGAAAACAATGCGCAGATGCAGTAGCTCTTGGAACGCAAGGATATTCGGAGAATGGACTGGCCTATCAGATCACCCGACGTAAATCTCGTCGAGCACGTGTGGGATGCGATTGGGAGATGTAATGCAGCACATCCATACGGACCAGAGACCATCCAGCAGTTGTCAATGATGATGATGTTTGTCTTGTGGGGCGCTCAACTGCGCGGTTATCAGCGCCCTTACAAATTCTCAACCTTTGCCCAGTCCAATCTCGCCACTTTCATGAATGATGATGAAATGATGAGGACAACACAAACACCCAGTCATCTCGAGGCAGGTGAAAATCCCTGACTCCGCCGGGAATCGAAACCGGGAGCCCGGGCTCGGGAAGCTAGAACGTGACCGCGAGACCACGAGCTGCGGACAGCAGTTGTCAACTGTGTTGGTGGAGCAGTGCAACGCCGTACCACAGCAACTCCTCGCCAACCATGTGGCCAGAGTGTGGGCACGTTGCATATCATTCGCTGCCGTCCGTGGTGATACCATAGAGTAAATATCTCTGGAGTGAGCACTCACATGCGCAGAACAGATTTTGTGTTGTCAACATACATTGCCGGCCTGGTCACGTGATCTCGGGGCGTCGTGTGTTTGTTCCTATAGCGCCCTGTATATTTAGAATGTCACTACATCCCTAGTACAAACGGATTCCTTTCGTACGTGTCGTGGATTATTTATATATGTTGCGAAGACATTTTTACAGTTGTTGTTGTTGTTGTTGTGGTCTTCAGTCCTGAGACTGGTTTGATGCAGCTCTCCATGATTTTTACAGTATCCATTTGATACCGGGAATAAACCAGCTACGTAACTTTTAAGGGCAAGTGATATTACATTCAGCTTCTTTGCCATAGGTGTCATAGTTCAGATGCACTCCATTTTTGGTAGTTTTTGGTATGATACCGCACTTTATAGTATTACAGAGCCTGAAGTACATTTTTGCAGTGATAGTCCTGCAAAACGACTTGACAGTACGTTAGTACTTTCGCAAGTGTCCGAAAAACACCGAATTTACCACACATTAGCGATTATATCCCTGCTAATTCGTCCTTTTTTCTTGTATTTCTGCGTATTTATTTTCTCGTTTTTGCGATCTAAAGCACAATTTTTCTTAGTGGTGGCACTTTGAGGTATTTATTTAACGCAGTCCGCAGCTCGTGGTCGTGCGGTAGCGATCTCGCTTCCCACGCCCGGGTTCCCGGGTTCGATTCCCGGCGGGGTCAGGGATTTTCTCTGCCTCGTGATGACTGGGTGTTGTGTGCTGTCCTTAGGTTAGTTAGGTTTATGTAGTTCTAAGTTCTAGGGGACTGATGACCATAGATGTTAAGTCCCATAGTGCTCAGAGCCATTTAACGCATTTTAAGTACTTGCTCCCATTTCATTAAATAAATAGTAGACGGAGTAATCTATATACATAATGGAAAAGTCACTGATAAATGCATGGAGGATAGTATTTACTGAAACAACTAACCTTTCCCTTTCCTGTTCCACTAGCAAATTTACGAGAGCAAGCGATTGTTTGTAAGCTTTTGTACGAGCCGTAATATCTATTATATAGTCATAAAATCGTAGAAAAATATGTCTACAGAATCAAGTCTTAATTATAATGCGTCTCGAAATTTTTAAACGTATACAGTGTCTCTTACTAAAATGAAAACTATAATTAGAGCTATATGGAATGTACCCATGAAAAGTTACTATCCCTCCTTTCACATATTTTTCTTTCCATCCGTAGCAACAACGTAATTCACCATCGCTATTACACCATCAACAAACGGTGAAACACAACAAAAACTCTTGGTATTATAAACTTCAAACGCTGCAGAAAGCACAGAGGCACAGCGAAGTCCCGAGATCATGTGACAATCCTGCTTTAATGTTGACAACATGCGCAGAACGCAATGCTCACTCCAGAGATATTTACTCTATGGGTGATACCACAGACCCTATTAAGAACTGCGTCCCATCTTTTATTACGGCCAGGGGATCATGATAAATCTTTGTCACTTCTATCTAATTATTGTCTTTGAAGAAAAGTGTCATTCCTGTTCGTCTCATTGTGTATATCTTTCAGTTACCTTCAGCACTATACTACAGCAGTTCTTCATATGTGGTTCAAGTTTCATCGAGCTATGTTACCTGGTAGCGACATTTCATACGAAGGTTACTTTCGTCCATACGTTTTGTACACAGGTGTATTTGACTTCTTAGTCTAGTAAAAAACTTCCGTAATTTGTACAGTAAACTACCAGTACGGCACAAGGGCATTGCACTTACCTGATTAAATGTTTCACACACAGTGTACCGTTCTACAGTTTATTACCTCGAGATTTGTATTGAAGACCATCAAGGCCAATGTCAACTGTAGTGTCAATTTATCAAACGTAGTTGCGTGCAGAAATAATTTAATTCACCAACATTAGTCACTCCACTACAAAAGGAAAGATGAAAAACGCCTTGCAAACATGAAAAAAAGTGTTTAAATACCTAGCGACTATTTCTTGTAGCATATCCATCCACAAGTTTTCGAAATCGCAAGGGAACAAGTTAAAAAATGGTTCAAATGGCTCTGAGCACTATGGGACTTAACTGCTGAGGTCATCAGTCCCCTAGAACTTAGAACTACTTAAACCTAACTAACCTAAGGACATCACACACATCCATGCCCGAAGCAGGATTCGAACCTGCGACCGTAGCGGTCGCGCGGTTCCAGACTGTAGCGCCTAGAACCGCACGGCCACCCTGGCCGGCAAACGACAAGTTAACCTATCGCTGTAGATAAGGAGTGTGCTCCTTGCCGCCGTTGGATAAGCAGCTGCAGCAGCAAGTCGTATACTCCTAGCTCACTCATTTCTTACATAGTTTAATTCTTAATTTCTTTGCGTGTTTTTGGTACTTGCATTGTTTGATACATAAATTTCGGGCGTATTATAGTATTTGAGAGTTGTAGCATCGCGTTTTAGTACCTGAATAGTGTAAAATCGCGTAGTCTCCTTCCGCTGCCGAGCAGTGTGTCAGCAGTGCGCAAGTAGTAGCATTACTGCATTTACTAGGCAATCTTGTATTTTAATAACCGTTTAAATTTTGTCGATTTGTTTGCGCTCTCTGTAGATTAGTTCAGACGTTCTTTGCAAAACAGTTTTTAGCATGGATAGGGACTGCAACTGCTGTGTTCGGATGCAGGCAGTGTTGGCTTCGGTCACACAGCTTGAGGCTGTTGCCAATGGGCATCACTGTGGGGGTCCGGATGGGGGTTTGTCGGGGACGGCCAGCTCGTCCCACGCATCCCCCGATCGGACTAAGACTGTGGTTGCCCGGGATACTGCCCGCATTGAGGCTGATCCCTCACCTGTGGTAGAGTGGGAGGTCGTCTCAAGGTGTGGCAGGGGGCGAAAGACATTCCGGAGGGCTGAACGGAAGGCCTCTCCAGTTTGTCTGACGAACCGGTTTCAGGCTCTGTCTCAGGCTGAGACTGATCTTCGGCCTGACATGGCTGCTTGTCCTGTTCCAGAGGTTGCCCCTCAGTCTGCAAGATCCGGGCGGTCGCAGAGGGTGGGCTTACTGGTAGTTGGGAGCTCCAACGTCAGGCGCGTAATGGGGCCCCTTAGGGAAATGGCAGCAAGAGAGGGGAAGAAAACCAATGTGCACTCCGTGTGCATACCGGGGGGAGTCATTCCAGATGTGGAAAGGGTCCTTCCGGATGCCATGAAGGGTACAGGGTGCACCCATCAGCAGGTGGTCGCTCATGTCGGCACCAATGATGTGTGTCGCTATGGATCAGAGGAAATCCTCTCTGGCTTCCGGCGGCTATCTGATTTGGTGAAGACTGCCAGTCTCGCTAGCGGGATGAAAGCAGAGCTCACCATCTGCAGCATCGTCGACAGGACTGACTGCGGACCTTTGGTACAGAGCCGAGTGGAGGGTCTGAATCAGAGGCTGAGACGGTTCTGCGACCGTGTGGGCTGCAGATTCCTCGACTTGCGCCATAGGGTAATGGGGTTTCGGGTTCCGCTGGATAGGTCAGGAGTCCACTACACGCAGCAAGCGGCTACACGGGTAGCAGGGGTTGTGTGGCGTGGACTGGGAGGTTTTTTAGGTTAGATTGCCTCGGGCAAGTACAGAAAGGGCAACAGCCTCAAAGGGTGCGAAGCAAAGTCAGGACATGCGGGGACCAAGCAGCAATCGGTATTGTAATTGTAAACTGTCGAAGCTGCGTTGGTAAAGTACCGGAACTTCAATCGCTGATAGAAAGCACCGAAGCTGAAATCGTTATAGGTACAGAGAGCTGGCTTAAGCCAGAGATAAATTCTGCCGAAATTTTTACAAAGGTACAGACGGTGTTTAGGAAGGATAGATTGCATGCAACCGGTGGTGGAGTGTTCGTCGCTGTTAGTAGTAGTTTATCCTGTAGTGAAGTAGAAGTGGATAGTTCCTGTGAATTATTATGGGTGGAGGTTACACTCAACAACCGAGCTGGGTTAATAATTGGCTCCTTTTACCGACCTCCCGACTCAGCAGCATTAGTGGCAGAACAACTGAGAGAAAATTTGGAATACATTTCACATAAATTTCCTCAGCATGTTATAGTCTTAGGTGGAGATTTCAATTTACCAGATATAGACTGGGACACTCAGATGTTTAGGACGGGTGGTAGGGACAGAGCATCGAGTGACATTATACTGAGTGCACTATCCGAAAATTACCTCGAGCAATTAAACAGAGAACCGACTCGTGGAGATAACATCTTGGACCTACTGATAACAAATAGACCCGAACTTTTCGACTCCGTAAGTGCAGAACATGGAATCAGTGATCATAAGGCCGTTGTGGCATCCCTGAATATGGAAGTTAATAGGAATATAAAAAAAGGGAGGAAGATTTATCTGTTTAGCAAGAGTAATAGAAGGCAGATTTCAGACTACCTAACAGATCAAAACGAAAATTTCTGTTCCGACACTGACAATGTTGAGTGTTTATGGAAAAAGTTCAAGGCAATCGTAAAATGCGTTTTAGACAGGTACGTGCCGAGTAAAACTGTGAGGGACGGGAAAAACCCACCGTGGTACAACAACAAAGTTAGGAAACTACTGCGAAAGCAAAGAGAGCTTCACTCCAAGTTTAAACGCAGCCAAAACCTCTCAGACAAACAGCAGCAAAACGACGTCAAAGTTAGCGTAAGGAGGGCTATGCGAGAAGCGTTCAGTGAATTTGAAAGTAAAATTCTATGTACAGACTTGACAGAAAATCCTAGGAAGTTCTGGTCTTACGTTAAATCAGTAAGTGGCTCGAAACAGCATATCCAGACACTCCGGGATGATGATGGCATTGAAACAGAGGACGACACGCGTAAAGCTGAAATACTAAACACCTTTTTCCAAAGCTGTTTCACAGAGGAAGACTGCACTGCAGTTCCTTCTCTAAATCCTCGCACAAACGAAAAAATGGCTGACATCGAAATAAGTGTCCAAGGAATAGAAAAGCAACTGAAATCACTCAACAGAGGAAAGTCCACTGGACCTGACGGGATACCAATTCGATTCTACACAGAGTACGCGAAAGAACTTGCCCCCCTTCTAACAGCCGTGTACCGCAAGTCTCTAGAGGAACGGAGGGTTCCAAATGATTGCAAAAGAGCACAGGTAGTCCCAGTCTTCAAGAAGGGTCGTCGAGCAGATGCGCAAAACTATAGACCTATATCTCTGACGTCGATCTGTTGTAGAATTTTAGAACATGTTTTTTGCTCGAGTATCATGTTGTTTTTGGAAACCCAGAATCTACTACGTAGCAATCAACATGGATTCCGGAAACAGCGATCGTGTGGGACCCAACTCGCGTTATTTGTTCATGAGACCCAGAAAATATTAGATACAGGCTCCCAGGTAGATGCTATTTTTCTTGACTTCCGGAAGGCGTTCGATACAGTTCCGCACTGTCGCCTGATAAACAAAGTAAGAGCCTACGGAATATCAGACCAGCTGTGTGGCTGGATTGAAGAGTTTTTAGCAAACAGAACACAGCATGTTGTTATCAATGGAGAGACATCTACAGACGTTAAGGTAACCTCTGGCGTGCCACAGGGGAGTGTTATGGGACCATTGCTTTTCACAATATATATAAATGACCTAGTAGATAGTGTCGGAAGTTCCATGCGGCTTTTCGCGGATGATGCTGTAGTATACAGAGAAGTTGCAGCATTAGAAAATTGTAGCGAAATGCAGGAAGATCTGCAGCGGATAGGCACTTGGTGCAGGGAGTGGCAACTGTCCCTTAACATAGACAGATGTAATGTATTGCGAATACATAGAAAGAAGGATCCTTTATTGTATGATTATATGATAGCGGAACAAACACTGGTAGCAGTTACTTATGTAAAATATCTGGGAGTATGCGTGCGGAACGATTTGAAGTGGAATGATCATATAAAATTAATTGTTGGTAAGGCAGGTGCCAGGTTGAGATTCATTGGGAGAGTGCTTAGAAAATGTAGTCCATCAACAAAGGAGGTGGCTTACAAAACACTCGTTCGACCTATACTTGAGTATTGCTCATCAGTGTGGGATCCGTACCAGATCGGGTTGACGGAGGAGATAGAGAAGATCCAAAGAAGAGCGGCGCGTTTCGTCACAGGGTTATTTGGTAACCGTGATAGCGTTACGGAGATGTTTAGCAAACACAAGTGGCAGACTCTGCAAGAGAGGCGCTCTGCATCGCGGTGTAGCTTGCTCGCCAGGTTTCGAGAGGGTGCGTTTCTGGATGAGGTATCGAGTATATTGCTTCCCCCTACTTATACCTCCCGAGGAGATCACGAATGTAAAATTAGAGAGATAGAGCGCGCACGGAGGCTTTCAGACAGTCGTTCTTCCCGCGAACCATACGCGACTGGAACAGGAAAGGGAGGTAATGACAGTGGCACGTAAAAGTGCCCTCCGCCACACACCGTTGGGTGGCTTGCGGAGTATGAATGTAGATGTAGATAATACCCGACGACCACAAAAACACTTACTACAAGTCTACTTAGAGTATAACATGCTGTAGGAATAAATTTTTCAATGAACAGAGAGCAACAGTGCCGAAATATGTTTGGGTCTGAGAAAAAGAAAAAGAGGAACGACAATTACGTAGATTTTTCAAGACCACGAAAACAGAGCAACATTAACAGGGATGACGGAGTTTAGGAGTATCAGCGAGAGGTGGTGTTCGGTAAGAATTTAATGGAAGCGTTGGTGTGAGATCACGTTGGAGGAAGCCAAAGAGCTCACGATGCATACGAACCTCCGTGAAAATTTTAGTGTCAGCAATATTTCGATTGCCGATCCTTTGGATATAGAAATCTAGGCTCTAGTTTAGCAGGGGATACAACCCGTCGGCTTTGACCAATGACGTCATACATTAGTCATAGATAATAAGGTCTTCACTTCGAGGCATAGATAATAAAACAGTTCTGTGTTCCGGATAAGCGCTATCATTGTACATTAAAATAATTATTCGTAATGATATTGAGGTAATTTGGAGTATTAGTTTGTTATTGTAGAACAATTTTTAGTGTCTTATTTTCGTTTATAGATATGGATTTGCCTGTTTGTGGGTACGTAATTTTCGTTACTGTCTGTCTAGACGAGCTTCGGTTATTCCTCGATATTTCCGTGTGGTAATCTCACTTTTCTTTTTGCTTCTTTCACTGTATTTTGACATATTTCACAGTTTTATTCCACCAATATGTGTGTTTTCGTGTGCCGGCCGCGGTGGTCTAGCGGTTCTAGGCGCGCAGTCCGGAACCGCGCGACTGCTACGGTCGCAGGTTCGAATCCTGCCTCGGGAATGGATGTGTGTGCTGTCCTTAGGTTAGTTAGGTTTAAGTAGTTCTAAGTTCTAGGGGACTGATGACCACAGTAGTTAAGTCCCATAGTGCTCAGAGCCATTTGAACCATTTTTTGTGTTTTCGTGTTGTGAAGTACGTAATAGAAATTCCTCAGCTGTCGATCTTCTTTCGTTTCCCAGCACTAGTATCAGTTCGACATTTTCGAATGTGTACTTGCTATATTACAGGCGAAACCCCCGACACAACTAAAATTTGTATCCCGTCCTTCACTTCGCCTTTACACTGACGACACAACTATAATTTGTATCCCGTCCTTCACTTCGCCTTTACACTGACACTATATATGTCAATTGGCGAGCAAGATACAAATGTTGCGTATAGCTATATAGCTCAAGTAACGAATGGGATACTATTAGCGTCCAAGGCAACAAGAAAACTGTACCCCATAGTGAAGTACGGGATGCAAATTGTACATGTGTCGTCTTATTGTCTCCGTGTAGTTCAATTGAGGTACATGTTGCAAATGTAACGTACGTGTATTTCCACCTTTTCGTTACCAGTTTACTTATATCGAGGTCAATGGAAGTCTGGTATACATATATTACATACGTAGGTCCTTCTGTCATCAGTAATACTGATATGTACGTAAGAAAAGACAGTAATAGCGGAGACGAAATAAACAGCACATCTACAATTTGTATCCCGTGTTCCACTTAGGGTTTACTGAAGCGGAGGATACATCGTTCAGGTGAAAAACAGGACAGTAATGCTAGTGAAAACGAAGAAATCGACTTACGACACACTCGTATTCCGGACTGTACTTAAGCAACACACTTCGAATGAGCTTTTAATTTGTATCGGGTGTTTCATTTGCGGTTTAGTGAAGCAGTGGATACATAGTTCAAGTGAACAACAGGACAGCAATGCTAGTTGAAACTAAGAAATCGACGTACGCTGAACTTGTATCCCGTACTGCACTTAAGCAATACAGTTCGAAAGACTTTCGAGATACAACTGACATACATGTAACGTGATGTACTCTTTGCTAGTAACATATTTCATTCATTTCTTTCCATTGTATTTTGCGGAGAAATACTAAGATACAAACACGCGATATCGTTAACGTGAAAATACTACTGGCCCTTATATATGTGAAGTACAGTTTTTCTCTATGGCATTCCTTTGTTTCTGAACATTCTTATCAGCTCTTTCATCTTTGTAATACATGCTCTCTGGCGAATTCTGACGTCATTGGTCAAAGCCGACGGGTTGTATCCCCTGCTAAACTAGACCCGAAATCTATAAAAACAAACAATTCACAAATCCCGCAATTCTCTTTAGCATAGTTAGAATGTTATAACTTGCATTGTACCTCTTCCTATTGCTTTAATCGCCTCAATTCCTCGTTTGGCCCCTAAAGAAACTCACGTTGATTACAAAGAAACATGAAGGTAATTGGTGAGGAACGTGCAGAAATGAGTACAGAGGAGCCAGGTGACAGCTGTCGCCTGGCGACAGGCAACAGTGGACTTTCCGTAGGCAACGATGCTTGTGACGTCACAGCTACAGTGCCGTTAGCAGTCACCGCGACTTTAAGCGGATTAGTGGAGTCGGCTCCACAAAGGTCCATGAGCCCGAGATAACCCAGCCGGGATTAAGGCGGGTAGGCGTCTAGCTTATCACCGCAGCTGGAAACATCGCCTCTTGATGGGCCGCAAAGGTATGTCAAATGACGATGGCACGCGTCGCATCTGAATCTTCCAACAAGAAACTGTACTTGCTATTACACCATGCCAGATATATTGTGTAATAGGTAAGTGGTAATAGGCTCTGTCTCCGATCCCAAAAGCGTTTTATTGACTAACAATTGTTGTGTCTCTTGCAGTTTGATAACTTACAAGAAAACTATGCGAATGTGCGGTCACAACAGAAAGGTATAATGGGAACGATTTAGTAAGTAAATAACCACGGGGTCGCGCACGTTTCCTTGAAAGTTGCTATACTTCTTAGCACGATTACAGCAATTGCGACCATATAGCTTGCAGTCAAGACAGTAACAAACGTTCAGAGGTTGTCAATGTCCAGCTGTTGATATGAGTTTCAGCATTCGAAATGTGCAGCGTTTGACATCTAGTCCAGCAGGATGCAGTTCTTTGCGCAGATCCTAAGTCACGGTTCAAAAAGTTACTTCTCCAACAAGGCGCCTGTAAAAGTGTTCTCACCGTACCGAAGACTTTCTAAGCTCATTTTGCTGCTCTTTCTTCGTGTGAAGTGCATATTTCGTAGTGGTCTGCGAGCTCTCAAAACGCAAAAAAGAAAAAGAAAAACAAAAAAAAACAAAAAAACACCAGAGGTCAGAGTACAAATCACTAAAAATGTCTCCAAACGATTCAGACTAATAACTGGGGTAATTAAATATGAGTGTTTTGCAACACTGATGTGTTGGTACTCTCATCGATCTTCAATTCACTGAGTGAGATGGGGCAGTGGTTAAGACTACCGACTTCCATTGAGAAGGAGCGATGTTTGGATCTTGTTGTCCATAATTATGTTTTCTGCGATTTGCCTGAATCAGTTCCGACCACCAAACCAGTTCCAATTGATGTATATCTCTTAGAAGCTAAACATTGACAGGCCACTTAATCATCTTACAGTCTGGTTCCACAATGCGTTGCCGTTATCACAGAATTTAGCTCATGAGGCAGATGACGTCTGTGATTCAGACTGCCGTAAACATCATTTAATCGTCGCTACCACGAAGATACGGAGATTTCCAAGTCACTGGCTTAGTAACTTAGAGCACGTAACGAATAACAGTATGCTTTTTTTAGGTGCTGACTAAATATTTGTTTTATTTTATGAATTTCATACATACACATATCTTCAGTGTAAACTAATGACTGAAACCTACGCTTAGAGGCACTAGCGTTACTGTCGCATTGCTTGTAAATCTTTAATTCTGGCACTGTTTGTGAAAAGCAGCACTGTGAGCATCAGATGGGCTGTAACACAGCATTCTTCTTTGTACGAGCTGTTAAATTCCATTGAAAAAAGTACATTAATCCATTTAAAAAAAATGATAATGTCTCCTGTAGATCAAATGATAAAAAGTTTGCAAGTCTGAATTATACAGTAAAACATTATTTTGCCAAAACAGTGATTTCGGTATCTTAAATTGCCGATCAAGTAAACGCGTTTCGTCTAGTGGGTAGTAATAGTACTACAGCATTTTCATCAGAAGCAATGCTTATGTGTCTTACTTTAAGCCACAAAAAACCACGTATTTTGCTTAATTACCGAGAAGTCATAAATGTAAATGCATAATGGAGCCGATATTCTGCAGAAATGTATTTTATTTTGGATGCATTGATTTCTTACCAGTAGTACATAACATTCTCAACCTTTGCTTCGCTTTTTAAAATTTACATCTATACGGATGAATTGAGAAACTTAAGGAATAGTTAGTTTTTCGATCACCTTAAGTGATATTACTTATGATCTCAAAATATTCTCCACATTTCAAAAACAAATTGACTAGAATTTTCACGCATAATACTGTATTCTGGAACGGCTGGATACACTAAAACGGTAATCACGCAATCAACCCTTACATATTCCTTCATCAAGCCTGAAATGTAAATTTGATTTACCGTGAGAATCCTGTAACATATTGAGTAGCTCATATATACGAGTGGACACAAATTTGATTGAGACGATTGCAAATCGTAGGCTGGTATCAGACCCACAGTTATTGTGATTTAGCACAAGAACAGTAAATCCGGGAACTCTACAGAGAGTCAGCACTGTCCTTGTAATAGATTTTGTCCAACTAAGTATTCTATGAAGATGAAGCCTGCCCCTAATGTGGACTCTTTCTCGCTGTGTGCGCCTAATTTCAGTGGGATAGGAAAGACATATTGCATATCTGCAGCCTGTCGAATCGTACGTTGAATTATATGCCGAACAAGTCATTAGCTTAATTATTTTGGGCACATAAATACACACACACACACACACTCAGACACATACACGTACTAGACCTACAAATATTTATTTGAGTTAGTATAGTCCCAAGAACGAAACGAAGTAGGATCAATTCCAGTTTTCGACCACGATACCGGAACTGTTAATCTTCTTCAAAATATCCCCAGTTCCCACCGCCCTTCGACCTCTTTCGGATAGGGGTATTTCTTCCAATCGAACCGGGAATTCTTCAGCGCCGCGCGGCATACTCACAAAGCTGAAGTAAACAATAACAGATGAGAGCACAGTTCTCGTCGGTACACGTGAAACATAATGCGTAACCTCAGAAAGTGGCTCCGGTCCTACAAAAGAGTTATCAGTCAAATTATGACTAAGTTCCTAAACAAGACATGTGACTGTACATGCTGGCCGTTGTGGCCGAGCGGTTCTAGGCGCTTCAGTCTGGAACCGCGCGACCGCTACGGTCGCAGTTTCGAATCCTGCCTCGGGCATGGATGTGTGTGATGTCCTTAGGTTAGTTAGGTTTAAGTAGTTCTAAGTTCTAGGGGACTGATGACCTCAGATGTTAAGTCCCATAGTGCTCAGAGCCATTTCAACCATTTGACTGTACAAAGAGCTCTAAATAAGAAGGAAGGAGGACATGTTTCAGAGGCAACAGTTCGAGATTTTCAGTTCTGATATATTTACAAAAAAGACCAGTCCACTGGCCCGTTGCCACCGAGGTCATGGACGAGACGCTAGCTGCGTTGGGGAAGGACGGGAAGGCAGTTGTCCGTGGTTGTTTCAAAGGAACAGTGACGGTATTAGCCTGAGTTGATTTAGTGCAAGCACGGAAAACCTATTCAGGATAGCCCACGAAGATCTACATCTTGTAGAAGGAACAGAAAGCAGGATTCTTGTTTTGTGATCAAGGAATGCCAGAGTCTTTACGTATTCATTTACAATTATGTGGTCGCTTCTTCCTATAGGTAACTGTCAGGTTGGTTGTTTATGGTGCAAAGAGGTTTAGAGCTAAATGAATCCTTCATTTTTGTCTCGTGTCAATAACCCTGAAAAGCCAAAATTTCTCCGATGGCAGATGGAAGAAAAAATTAATGGATTTATCAGAGCCACGGGTGCACTACAACTGTTTCATTACATTCAGTGAATCTGTAATTAGACTTAGTTCCTTGTTTACGTACATAAACCTTTCCAGTTCAGAGTATACACTGCCTGACAAACAGTGTGAAGCACCCATAAGGATAGGAGGAAAGAAAGTGAAATTCACAGTGATAACAAAAGAGAGTCAAATTTACAAAGAATTTGACTATATAAACTCACTTATGAGTATGATACTGCACCCATCATGGTCTGGATGGATGCACTGATTCGGATGGTAAAGCGTGTCATGAGGCAGTTGCATCGTCTCCTGACCCACAAATGTTGTAACTGGACGCTGACGTCCTGGTTACTGGCCCGGGGACGGAGTTGACGTCCGGTCTGGTTCCACACGTGTTCTATCGCTGACAGATCTGGGGGTCTTGCTGGCCGCAGGAGTACCTCAGCATCACGCACACAGTTCGTAGAGGTACGTGTCAAGTCTGGACGAGCGATGTCCGGCGGAAAAATTGTACGACGATGCACGGCGCTGTCCCATGGGAAGTAACACATGAGGATGGGGGATGTTCGTGACGTACCACGGTGCTGCCAGAGTTCGCTAAATCACACCAACCGTGACGCCATACCCGATGGCTGCCCATGGCGTGAATCCAGGAGTAAAATTTTTGTACTTCGCCAAAACATTGGCAAAATGTGGCCTCTCCCTACGTCATCGCCATACTCACCGACTATGATGACCCAGAACAGCGTTTCATCGCCGGACACATTGTGACACCATTCATTAGATGTCAATCTTCCCACTCACGGAACCACTGCATACGCAGCCGTTTGTGTTGTGGTGTTAACGGCAGCTGCTAATTTCGGACCAATGATGCGAGATGACACCGAATGTTGCATGAAGTCCATTACTTATTTTCAGATACCAGATGGATGTGTGAAGGGGATACGGCGCGCTTGTTGTACAATATCGCGATTCTCCGCTGTGGTGATCAGACATAGTCATCCCCATGAAGGCCAACAACGAACCACTGTCACATCCGCATGCTCCACAAATCTGGACATTGCACGATTCGGCCAGAAGGGCAAATTGTCTCTATAAATTAATGGTAATCGTGTCTCACACGAGTACGTGGCTTCTCCGTGTCCTTCACACCGTTCACTCAAATCTGACGCTCTTCATTGCTCTTATGTACCCTACCAGGCCTGGTAATAACACTGATCACGAAGAACACTAATGCAGTCTGGCGGCCAATTTACCTGTCATAGAGAATTGTCATTGCAGTCACTTACATATCCGCCGATGGTGTGTACGTGTACAAATTACATTAATATCCGATCATGTCTTCTGGGTGCTTCATTTGTTCAAATGGTTCAAATGGCTCTGAACACTATGGGGCTTAACATCTGAGGTCACCAGCCCCCTAGAACTTAGAGCTACTTAAACCTAACTAACCTAACGACATCACACACATCCATGCCCGAGGCAGGATTCGAACCTGTGACCGTAGCGGTCGCGCGGTTCCAGACTGAAGCGCCTAGAACCGTTCGGTCACAGTGGCCGGCGCTTCATTTGTTTTGTCAGGCAGTGTAATTGGAATATCTGTGCAAATTCGGTACACAATAGTCTTTCCGTGGCAACAAAATATTGTACGCTGTGTGCAGCTCTGCCATAATGAAGAGAGAGATGGAAAATAGCACGAAAAAATAGCGTTCGAAATGCGTATCACATCTGCGATTAGATTAGCTCGTACGCTATAGTAGATGACGGTAAGTCCCCTGATAACAGAATTTTGTCATCAGAAATTGTACTTGCACTTCCCTCCCCTTTCGTGTACTTCACGTTTCTGAAATATTCCGAGCACACTTCTCTGTCACATCGCACTCTTGTTGTCTAAGGCAAGGGATATCGCAGTTGGAATAGAATCGTGGTCATATTCCTTATACCAGTCACCAACAAATACCTTCGCCATCTTTGGATGAAATTTCTGCTCAGTGCTCAGAACTGTTGCCACAGGCTATGGGCAACATAAGAACGAACGTACGACCTTCTGGACTGACTTGTTAAGCGTGATTTGCTTCCATCTGGTAATGGCCTCTGATCGCAGTTTATCTGGTAAATTAGGTTGCTTCCTGTTCATTAACTTTATACTTTACCTGCACAGGAAAGAATATGGAACGTTCTTAAGCGATCTGTACGGTTATGACACTTCGTTCTGCATGGGAAAGACGGGGAGGAACAAAAGTAGTGATAATAATTACAGGTTTCCTTATTAAAGATAAATGGCAGGTTTGACTGAAAATTTCACAATTTGCTTATAAGAAATGAACTTTGTAATATGTATTGTATGAGTCCAATACAGTTCTTCTACTTAGCGCTTTCGAGTAGCTTCCACGATGGCAGTTGTATTAAAAACGATAAGAACTTGTTTCTGTACTTGGCAGTTACGTATATTTTCTTTTATAACGTGCAGACTTCTTTCCCAGAAATACGTTTACAAAGACTATTTGCTTCCTCTCCCCTTCTCTCCCTACTCACTCCCTTTCCCCCTCCACAGTCACTATAGACCAACCAAATCTTTTCTGCCTGACAGAACGTTTCGGTGTAGGCAGCAGACAGAGCCATTTCAGTTCACTGCCTCATCATGAGTTGTTGCGTCTGGACGAATTCTAATGTACTATTTCAACATTACATGGGCGCTAATTGGTTGAAGCCCTCGTGGATGCATGGGGAAATTCGTCCAAGACACTGTCTACAGTGCATATCATATTCCGTCTGTAACACTCGTTCCGTATGCATGAAAGTTATCTTGGCAAATACAGTTCCTTTTATTTAAACTGTTTTCATTGGTGCCTGGTGAATAAGAGTAAGAGAACGAAATTTTCGCACGCTACGAAAATGCTACAATACTTGCATAAAGAAAGATATGGGAGTTAATCGCTAGAAGTAACGAAGCCGATGGAAACGCAAGCACTGAATTGTTAATATAACTTTTTTGTTTCTCCTTCAGGCAAAACGTCTCTGGATCACATGACTACGACAACAGCTTAGCAGTGAAGGTCTAAAGAACCCCTCGGCTTTCGAGATAAACGCTGATAAGGAACTGTGATGTGCCGTATATAAACTTGCCTTGCATTGGCTCGTATTTCTGAAGAACTGCCAAGCCACGGGTGAACGGGAAATCGATGTGTCTGCCGCGCTGCACCCTCAAAGAAACCAACTTCCCACAACGACGACCATGGAGGTAAATGCACCAGTGAACTACACCTGTAGTTTGAATTATTTATTCGTCAAAACTGAAACGAGAAATGATCAGACTATCCAAAGAATGTAGCCGTCTTATGACTTACCATCCCAACGTGTGTTACTGTGATTCCAATTAAACTCTACCCGAATGCATGCTACACTAATTGTGGAAACAGCGATGGACAGATTAATGTACATTAGTGTCATATCCCGTAAATTACTATGTGCCTTCTCATTGCAAGCCTGTTGTTATAAACACTCTACTGGTGCACTGCCTTTGCTTTGTTCTCTATAACTGAACTAAGTAAATTTCTGTAAGTTCCATACGAGAATGCTGACGTGCAATGATCTGACCAGTTGGACTCATGTCCCCCATTGGCTGTTTTTAAACAAGTCAAATATAACTTACTTGACACTACTACCTGATCCAGTTATGTTCTTTAGGAAATATAACCGAAGTCAGTGTTCTGCTCCTCAACGCATGTTTTGAGCATAGAAGACCTTGCATCATACATATAGCATTACACCAGTTGATTTAAAATGTCCTTAATTTACACAGCTATGATGGACATTTAATCAGTTATTGGTTCGGCTGCTCTCACTTTGAAAGCAACGTTTAACATGTTCTAGTCTTATACAGGTGTTGCACTGCTCAAACTACCACTGTTGTACTGCATCTACACACATACTGTGAAAACCATCGTGAAGTACGGGTCAGGGGTTGCTTTGCATTGTGCCGCGTGTTGAGACTTTTTCCAGTTCCATTCGTGTGTCAAGCGACGGAAGAATGAGTGCTTGAACACATCTGTGCGCGCTACAGGTGGTTTAATCTTGTCTTAGAGCTTTCCACAGTAGCGTTACGAAGGGCGTTGTTAAATATTCCTAGATTTCTCCGTACTGTTACTTGAAACTTTGTCATTTTTCGGTATAACTTCAGTTTTTGTGTTGGTTTTTATGGCTTGGCATTTACTTGACGTAGGGCTCTAAATAGACGTCCACCAACCAAAATGATGCTAGATCGATGTACAGTATATGTATCTCAGTATTCAGTGTCTACAGGCCGTAACCTACAAAGACTTATATTCAGCTCAGATTTATCACTTTGACGTCTAACTTTTCTTATACGGCGAAATTGTCCACGTGACGGATGGCTGCTGTATGTTTTATAACTGACAGTAAATACTTTGCGGAATAATCGGACATTTGAATAAAAATACCCCAGCAGCGACTATGGGACATGATTTGTTGTGTTCTTTCATCTCGTATAAGATTTTCTATTTCTGCTCAGTATTGTGAAACGGCGGCTACGCTTAACATGTCTTTAGAACTAAAATATTTATTGCCGAAGAATGTGTAGCAAGCCATGGCGGTCCAACCATGCACAGCTCAGTGCATCACAACAATAACACAAAAAATAATTATCATGTGCAGAATCCAACGATGAAGTTGTAATTTAACTGTTTTCGTTCCGAGTATATATTATACCAACGTTCTTACTGTTCACAGGGTCAAGGAAAGGATAATCATGCCTATGAAGGTAGTGAATTAGATCTGACAAGTCGAAATCAGCACAATGCAGAGGGAACAAATGAGGTAAGCCAAAAGTTTTGCAGTTCTTTTTAAATTTTTTCAACTTTTTCTAGATGTGACCGTTATGCAAGTAAATGACGGCTTTTCTTTTTATGCCATACGCATTTGGCTTCATTTTTTGTGAAGCATTTTCAGTGGTGATTTGTGATCTCATTAGTCCATGTGTGCCGTAATGGAGTTGCACGTATTTGGTCTGCGTGCCTCAGGACGTCTTGTTTTTGGTGTTTATCGAACAAATTTCAGCTAAACACCTAACTTTCACCGTTCACTGTGTGTCGGTTGTGTGTGTTTACTACAAATAGTGCTGCGAATTGTAGCTTTTTTTGTTGTTGGAAACACTAGCTACAGTAAACTCACACACCAAAATACTGTGAACAGTGAATGTGAGGTATTCAGTTGAGATGTGTTTGATAAACGCCGGTAATTGGACATCCTGATGTATGTAGCCTAAGTACAACTCCAGGATTAACAAGATTACAAATCGTCTCTGAAGACGTGTGAAAAATGACAGGAGAAAAGCAGCGTTTCATTTAATAGCATAATGGACTACTAGTTCCAAACTATAGAAGCAGCTAAGGAATGACGGGACATAAAAAATGATCTGTTCGGTAAATTGAGACCAGATGTAATCGAAAAATACAATTACGTTACCACCATTGATTTCTCGCGTAGGAATCACGAGAATAAGAGGAGATTAGTGAGTGTGCACAGGCATACGGTGATTTCCCGTCGCTCAGTGCACGAATGAAATAGGACAGAAAATAATATTGGTACGACGGTATAGTGGCTTGCGGAGTCTGTATGTATATTTAGAGTGAGATGACGAGGCTCATGGGTGGCAGAACATTAAATGGTCGGTTAGAAGGAGAAAAGGAGTAGGAAGGTAGCAGGCTTGAGAAAACTTCAGCTCATTGGACATATGGCTAAGGAGATAGGCAGATTAGCGAAGACGTCAAAAGTGGAAATGAGATATGCGTTTAAACAAATGAAAGCTTTATTTGATACATATAACGTAGAAGCTAAAATAAAAAAAAAATGGAGTCGGTATGAGAAATAAGGTTTAGGAAGTGGCTCCACTGCATAGGAAAAATCGTTTGGAGAATTTTTGTAACAAAGCGAATTAAATAGTTTTCCTTCGGTTCACGGCACTGAATATTCTTCTCTGTCCTTAAACTAAAACACGGGATACCAGAACATATTTGAATGTTTTCATCTAACGACGAGCTATTCTCAGATCAGTAACATTTATGACGGGCGGGACGTTTGTGCTCGGGTAGTTACGTGTTTTTCCAGAACTCGTAGTACGTCAGTAACGCTTATGCTTAGGATTAGGACAATTGACAACATAAAAAATGGTCCATCGGCATAAAATGGTGTTGTTTAGCAACATGCAGTTTGCTACTAAATGGTTAGCAGCCGAATGAAAGACAGTGTACTAGTAAATGCACCGTCAGCTGTGGTGAGGAGAAACCGCCAATTATACGAAACTAATAAATGTATATGTGGAAGTAAATGTGATACTGGCAGACGTAATTAAATTTTAACGTCCCGTCTGTATGGAGGTAAATGGAGATCCAGGCGTATTTTTGGACCGTGTTGAAAGAAGTGATTTAAGGAAGGCACTGAAACACTGAACCTAGATTACTATATTGTAATTTAAATCACACAGAGAAACTACGACAAACCGAAATAATGGCTGAGAGAAGATACCATTTATAATACGAATTACATGTGATTAGCTGTGTTTGCAAGTCGAGGGCGGTCACTTCCATCACCTTTTATGAATCACATTTATTTCCCCATGAACAAGGTATGACACATTCATTTCATTTCGTGATTTTTATGCGAAGCCTATAAGTGTAATTTAAGGAAATGTTTGTTTGTGGGGCCTCTTTCGAATGGGACATCCTGCATAATATAAGTTATCTGTATAACAGTGTAGCAAGACGCTAATAGCACACTTTACATCAAGCTTCTTTCTGGTGGACTAGTTTAAAGAAAGGCTAGTTTATGCTGAGAACTACTAGCTGCTAGATTTAAAGATATCATTGCCTACGTCTAAAAGCCTGAAGATTTATCTTCACTGTTAAGATCAGCTTAAAACACTTAATAAAACACTTGAAACACTTAAGAAAGGGACTGCCTTCGGTCCATATCGTGCGCCAGTCAGATTCCTTTCAGAGTATGCCGATACAGCAGCTCCGTTCTTCGCTCGTAGAAAGATCCGTGCCCAAAGACTGGAAAGTTACACAAGTCACATCAAGAAAGGAAATATGAGTAATCCTCTGAATTACAGACCCATATAAAAAATGGTTCAAATGGCTCTGAGCACTATGGGACTTAACTTCTGAGGTCATCAGTCCCCTAGAACTTAGAACTACTTAAACCTAACTAACCTAAGGACATCACACACATCCATGTCCGAGGCAGGATTCGAACCTGCAACCGTAGCGGTCGCGCGGTTCCAGACGGAAGCGCCTAGAACCGCTCGGCCACCCCGGCCGGCCGACCAATATCACTAACTTCAATCTGTAGTAGGATTTTGGAACATATACTATGGCAGAACATTATAAATCACCTCGAACAAACCGGTTTATTGACAGATAGCCAACATGGATTCAGAAAATATCGTTCTTGTGAAACATAAGTAGCTCTTTATTCTCACGAAGTAATGAGTGTTACCGACAGGGGACGTCAAATTGATTCTATATTCTTAGATTTCCAGAAGGCTTTTGACACTGTTGCTCACAATTGACTTCTAAGTAAATTACGGGATTATGGAGTATCGTCTCAGTTCTGTGAGTGGATTCGTGATTTCCTGTAGGAAGGCCACATTTCGTAATAACTGAAGAAAAGACATCGAGTAAAACAGGAGCTATGTCTGGTGTTCCCCAAGGAAGTATTATAGGCCCTCTTTTGTTTTAGATCTACGTAAACGATTTAGGAGACAACCTGAGCAGCCCTCTTAGACACGACAATTGTCCTTAAACATCCACTGCGCGCGATTGCGGTAATACACTATGATCAAAGTATCCGGACACCCCCAAAAATATACGTTTTTCATATTAGGTGCATTGTGCTGCTGACTACCGTCAGGTACTCCATATCAGAGACATCAGTAGTCATTAGACATCATGAGAGAGCAGAATGGTGCGCTCCGCGGAACTCACGGACTTCGAACGTGGTCAGATGATTGGGTGTCACTTGTGTGATACGTCTGTATCCGAGATTTCCAACTCCTAAACATCCATAGGTCCACTGTTTCCAATGTGGTAGTGAAGTGGAAACGTGAAGGGACATGTACAGCACAAAAGCGTACAGGCCCTTCTACGTCTGTTGACTGACAGAGACCGCCGGCAGTTGAAGAGGGTCGTAATGTGTAATAGGCAGACATCTATCCATACCATCACACAGGAATTCCAAACTGCATCGGGATCCACTGCAGTTACTATGACAGTTAGGCTGGAGGTGAGAAAACTTCGATTTCATAGTCTAGCGGATGCTCATAAGCCACACATCACGCCGTTAAATGCCAAACGACACTCCGCTTGGTGTAAGGAGCCTAAACATTGGACGATTGTTGTGTGGAGTGACGAATCACGGTACGCAATGTGGCGAACCGATGGTAGGATGTGAGTATGGTGAATGCCCAGTGTACGTCATCTGCCAGCGTGTGTAGTGCCAACAGTAAAATTCAGAGGCTGTGGTGTTATGGTGTGGTTGTGTTTTTCATGGAGGGGGCTTGCACTCCTTGTTGTTTTGCGTGGCACTATCACAGCACAGGCCTACATTGATGTTTTAAGCACCTTCTTATTTCCCACTGTTGAAGAGCAATTCGGGGATGGCGATTGCATCTTTCAACACGATGGAGCACCTGTTCATAATGCACGGCCTCTGGTGGAGTGGTTACAGGATAGTAACAAACCTAGCCTGCACAGATTCCTGACCTACATCCTATAGAACACCTTTGGGATGTTTTGGAATGCCGACTTCATGCTAAGCCTCATCAACCGACACCAATACCTCTCTTCAGTGCATTACTCCGTGAAGAATGGGCTGCCATTCCCCAAGAAACCTTCCAGCTTCTGATTGGACGTATGTCTGCGAGAGTGGAAGCTGTCATCAAGGCTAAGGATTGGCCAACATCATATTGAATTCCAGCATTACCGATGGAGGGTGACACGAACCTGCAAGTCATTTTCAGCCAGATATCCGGATACTTTTGATCACATAGTTTAAGTGCAGCTTCTTGCCGTCTGGCTTTGCGATGAACTGAGCTGTTAAGGCAATTGAGGGATCGGTGCTGCTTAATTTTACATAATCGCATAGACTATTATATACGGTCGGTTTTTGGTCATTTTTCCTGTATATGGGATCCCGTTAGTTCACCAGGTATTGATACTCATGGTATTACGGGAGCGTTCTACGTTGTTTAATGCTATTTTATAACTTACGTCCGCTACAAAGCGAATATGGACTTGTCATGCTGAACAATGCTGTACTATTCCTTTGATTACTCAACCGTAGCCACGGTATTGTACGGTGTGCCTCTACCGGGAACTACATCTCAATTATTAAGTTTATTGAAGCTAATGAGCGGTTTGTAAATAAAATAGAAAATCAGTGGCTAAATTTGAGATATGATATAGAGAAGGCAGCAGAGCGACAGTCATGTAAATAGATAAGGCTTCACAGAAATTCTTAGATAACATGAGAGATATAAAATTTAATTTGGGAAAGGTGAAAATGTAAAAATGTGGCAAGTGACGCAGGTAAATGAGAATATCACGTTGAAATAATTAGACTGATAGTAAGTGCAAAATGGCAAAACACAAACGGCTGGAAATCAAATGCAATGCGTATAACTATGAATGAATACAGGGAAGATGGATTCTGCGTGTAGTACAATTTTGGACAGTAAAGATGCAGTTGTGTGAAGTTCAAGAGCTCAGATGGCAATCTGGTACTAAAGGACGACTGAAAAGTGGAAGGAATGTATACAAAGGTTATGTAAAGGAAAGAAACTTGCGTATGGATGAAAGTGAGTTCGGGTGAGCGATACCGCGAGAAGAATTTGACAGAGCACTGAAAGACCTAAGTAGAAACGTTTCAGCTGGAACAGATATACTCGCTGAGCAATCATAGGGAAAATCAACCATGTCAAAACTAATTGACTTGGTGTGTAGGTAGACAAAATACCCTTAGTCTTAGAGAAGAATGTAATAAACATCATACTAAAGAAGGCAAATGTTGACAGGTACGTATGAGTATTTCCGAACCCATAGGTTAATGAATTATGATTATAAAGTACTTGAAGGATGAAACGAGTGGTAGAAGCCTGCTGGGGATGATCAGCTTAATTCTGGAGAAACGAAGGAACCTGCGAACCAATCACGACCTTATGCCTTATCTACATCTACATCTACATCTACATCTATACTCCGCGAGCCACCTTACGGTGTGTGGCGGAGGGTACTTATTGTACCACTATCTGATCCCCCCTTCCCTGTTCCATTCACGAATTGTGCGTGGGAAGAACGACTGCTTGTAAGTCTCCGTATTTGCTCTAATTTCTCGGATCTTTTCGTTGTGATCATTACGCGAGATATATGTGGGCGGTAGTAATATGTTGCCCATCTCTTCCCGGAATGTGCTCTCTCGTAATTTCGATAATAAACCTCTCCGTATTGCGTAACGCCTTTCTTGAAGTGTCCGCCACTGGAGCTTGTTCAGCATCTCCGTAACGCTCTCGCGCTGACTAAATGTCCCCATGACGAATCGCGCTGCTTTTCGCTGGATCATGTCTATCTCTTCTATTAATCCAACCTGGTAAGGGTCCCATACTGATGAGCAATACTCAAGAATCGGACGAACAAGCGTTTTGTAAGCTACTTCTTTCGTCAATGAGTCACATTTTCTTAGAATTCTTCCTATGAATCTCAACCTGGCGCCTGCTTTTCCCACTATTTGTTTTATGTGATCATTCCACTTCAGATCGCTCCGGATAGTAACTCCTAAGTATTTTACGGTCGTTACCGCTTCCAATGATTTACCACCTATGGCATAATCGTACTGGAATGGATTTCTGCCCCTGTGTATGCGCATTATATTACATTTATCTACGTTTAGGGAAAGCTGCCAGCTGTCGCACCATTCATTAATCCTCTGCAGGTCTTCCTGGAGTACGTACGAGTCTTCTGATGTTGCTACTTTCTTTTAGACAACCGTGTCATCTGCAAATAGCCTCACGGAGCTACCGATGTTGTCAACTAAGTCATTTATTTATATTGTAAACAATAAAGGTCCTATCACGCTTCCTTGCGGTACTCCCGAAATTACCTCTACATCTGCAGATTTTGAACCGTTAAGAATGACATGTTGTGTTCTTTCTTCTAGGAAATCCTGAATCCAATCACAAACCTGGTCCGATATTCCGTAAGCTCGTATTTTTTTCACTAAACGTAAGTGCGGAACCGTATCAAATGCCTTCCTGAAGTCCAGGAATACAGCATCAATCTGCTCGCCAGTGTCTACGGCACTGTGAATTTCTTGGACAAATAGGGCGAGCTGAGTTTCACACGATCTCTGTTTGCGGAATCCATGTTGGTTATGATGAAGGAGATTTGTATTATCTAAGAACGTCATAATACGAGAACATAAAACATGTTCCATTATTCTACAACAGATTGACGTAAGCGAAATAGGCCTATAATTATTCGCATCTGATTTATGACCCTTCTTGAAAATGGGAACGACCTGCGCTTTCTTCCAGTCGCTAGGTACTTTACGTTCTTCCAGAGATCTACGATAAATTGCTGATAGAAAGGGGGCAAGTTCTTTAGCATAATCACTGTAGAATCTTACGGGTATCTCGTCTGGTCCGGATGCTTTTCCGCTACTAAGTGATAGCAGTTGTTTTTCAATTCCGATATCGTTTATTTCAATATTTTCCATTTTGGCGTCCGTGCGACGGCTGAAGTCAGGGACCGTGTTACGATTTTCCGCAGTGAAACAGTTTCGGAACACTGAATTCAGTATTTCTGCCTTTCTTCGGTCGTCCTCTGTTTCGGTGCCATCGTGGTCAACGAGTGACTGAATAGGGGATTTAGATCCGCTTACCGATTTTACATATGACCAAAACTTTTTAGGGTTCTTGTTTAGATTGTTTGCCAATGTTTTATGTTCGAATTCGTTGAATGCTTCTCTCATTGCTCTCTTTACGCTCTTTTTCGCTTCGTTCAGCTTTTCCTTATCAGCTATGATTCGACTACTCTTAAACCTATGATGAAGCTTTCTTTGTTTCCGTAGTACCTTTCGTACATGATTGTTATACCACGGTGGATCTTTCCCCTCGCTTTGGACCTTAGTCGGTACGAACTTATCTAAGGCGTACTGGACGATGTTTCTGAATTTTTTCCATTTTTGTTCCACATCCTCTTCCTCAGAAATGAACGTTTGATGGTGGTCACTCAGATATTCTGCGATTTGTGCCCTATCACTCTTGTTAAGCAAATATATTTTCCTTTCTTTCTTGGCATTTCTTATTACACTTGTAGTCATTGATGCAACCACTGACTTATGATCACTGATACCCTCTTCTACATTCACGGAGTCGAAAAGTTCCGGTCTATTTGTTGCTATGAGGTCTAAAACGTTAGCTTCACGAGTTGGTTCTCTAACTATCTGCTCGAAGTAATTCTCGGACAAGGCAGTCAGGATAATGTCACAAGAGTCTCTGTCCCTGGCTCCAGTTCTGATTGTGTGACTACCCCATTCTATACCTGGTAGATTGAAGTCTCCCGATATTACAATAGTATGATCACGAAACTTCTTCACGACGTTCTGCAGGTTCTCTCTGAGGCGCTCAACTACTACGGTTGCTGATGCAGGTGGTCTATAGAAGCATCCGACTATCATATCTGACCCACCTTTGATACTTAACTTAACCCAGATTATTTCACATTCGCATTCGCTAATAACTTCACTGGATATTATTGAATTCTTTACTGCTATAAATACTCCTCCACCATTGGCGTTTATCCTATCCTTGCGGTATATATTCCATTCTGTGTCTAGGATTTCGTTACTGTTCACTTCCGGTTTTAACCAACTTTCCGTTCCTAATACTATATGCGCACTATTTCCTTCAATAAGCGATACCAACTCAGGAACCTTGCCCTGGATACTCCTGCAGTTTACCAATATTACGTTAACCTTTCCTGTTTTTGGTCTCTGAGGACGGACGTTCTTTATCAACGATGCTGATGTTCTCTCTGGTAAGCCGTCAGGTATTTTATCGTTTCGCCCAAGGGGGGGTCCCTCTAACCTAAAAAACCCCCGTGTGCACGCCACACGTACTCTGCTACCCTAGTAGCTGCTTCCGGTGTGTAGTGCACGCCTGACCTGTCTAGGGGGGCCCTACAGTTCTCCTTCTTAGATGATACGATGAAATAAGGTAAATCGTTATTAATAGCATTTGTAGACACTTAATGTTTTTGACGCTGTTGAATGGAATACACTTGTCGAAATTCTTAAGATGTCAGGCAAACACACAGGGAGCGAAGGCTGTCTAAAACTTGTACAGAAGCCCGACTACAAAGAGTCGTATATATATGTTCTAAAGGATTATGCCTTGTCGATGCAACCACTCGCTTCTGTCATTGGCCTTTCGTTTCATTTCCATGTAATTGTCGCATCCTATCCTCTTCTAGATGCCTCCCAAGTACTTCATCCTACCCCGTCTTCTTCCTTTCCTTCCGAGCACTTTCCCTTCAAGAATATTAAATGATGAAGGTGTTGTGTCAGATGACATATCCAGCATACTTTATTTTTCTCTTTTCTATTTCCTTTAATAGTCTTCTGTTGGCTTCCCTCAAGACTTCGATGTTGGTTTTTCTTTCCGTATTGCTCATTCTTGCCATCTTCCACCATACCCATATTTCAGTAGCTCCATGTCGGCTATTTCCCAATTCACCCAGACCACAAGTTCTATATACATAGAGAAGTGTGCTCCATACAAGTGATTTTGCAAATGATATTCGGACTTCAGTATTCACATGTTCGGGTAAAAATGTTTTCCTTAGTCATAAATGCCTACTGCCAATATTATCCTTCTGTTCACTTCCATTAAGCATCTATTGTCCCCTGTGATTATGTTACCAAGTTTACAAAACGGTTTCTCCTGCATCGTTCTGACGATGAGATTGCTGTGAGAAAGTGTTCTACGCTACTAAACTAATCTAAACTCCTTTAGAACAGGCCTTGGAAGACCTAGCGGTAGCGACCGGCCGCCATGTCATCCTCAGCCCACAGGCGTCACTGAATGCGGATATGGAGGGACTTATGGTCAGCACTCCACTCTCCCGACCGTACGTCAGTTTACGAGACCGGAGCCGCTACTTCTCAATGAAGTAGCTCCTCAGTTTGCCTCACAAGGGCTGAGTGCACCCCTTACCCATCCAAGTGCTAGCCCAAACCGACAGCGCTTATCTTCGGTGATCTGACGGGAACCGGTGTTACCACTGCGGTAAGGCCGATGGCGTTCTAACCTACCCCTCCATGTTTCTCATTCTGTATGTACACTGAGGTGTCAAAAGTCATGCGATATTGACATGCTCCTTATACAGATAGTACCACTTAGGGTATAAAAGGGCAATGCATGGGCAGAGCTGTCATTTGTACTCAGGTGATTCATCTGAAAATTTTTCCGACGTGATAAGGGCCGCACGACAGGAATTAACAGACTTTGAACGCTGTATGGTAGTTGGATGTAGATGCATTGGACATTCCATCCTGGAAATCGTTTTTGAATGCAATATTCTGAGATCCATAGTGTCAAGAGTGGGCCGAGAGTACTAAATATCGGGAATTACCTCTCATCATGGACAACGCAGTAGCCGATGACCTTCACGTAACGACCTAAAGCAGCGGTGTTTGCGTGGAGTTGTTAGTGCTATCAGGCAAGCAACACTGCATGAAATAACCGTAGAAATCAATGTGGGATGTACGATGAACGTATCCGTTAGCACAGTGCGGTAAAATCTGATGTTAATGGGGTATGGCAGCAGACGACCGACACGAGCACCGTTGCTAACAGCATATCACCTGTAGCGCCTCTCCTGGGCTACATCGGTTGGACCCTAGGCGACTGGAAAACCATGACCTGGTCACATGAGCCCTGACTGCAGTGGGTAATAGCTGATGGTAGGGTTCCAGTGTAGCGCAGATCTCACGAAACCATGGATCCAAGTCATCAACAAGGCCCTGCGTAAACAGGTGATAGCTCAGTAATGGTGTGGGCTATGTATAAGTGGAATGGACTGGGTCCCCTGGCCCATCTAAAGCGATGATTGACTGGGAATGATTACGTTCGCTATTTGTAGATCATTTGCAACCAATTATGGGCTTGTAGTTCCCATGATAATTCGTCATGTCACTGGGCCACAACTGTTCGCGACTGCTTTCAAGAACATGCTGGACAGTTCGAGCGACTGATTTGGCTACGCAGATCGCCCGACATGAATCCCATGTAACACTTTTGGAGCGTAATTGAGAGGTCAGCACGTCCACAAAATCCTGCACCGGCAAAGCTTTCGCAGTTATGGACGGCTATAGAGTCACCATAGCTCAATATTTCTGCAGGGGACTTCCAGCGACTTGTTGAGTCTATGCAAAGTCTATCTGCTGCACTGCGACGGGAAAAAGAAGGTCCCATACGATATTAGGAGGTATCCCAAGACTTTTGTCATCTCAGTGGAGAGCAAGTGCCGAAGGAAAGAAAGGAGAAATTAGGAAAAGGAAAGTAATGTTAAGAAGAAGAAATTAAAACTTTGAGATCTGCTTGTTGTTGTTGTTGTTGTGGTCTTCGGTCCTGAGACTGGTTTGATGCAGCTCTCCATGCTACTCTATCCTGTGCAAGCTTCTTCATCTCCCAGTACCTACTGCAACCTACATCCTTCTGAATCTGCTTAGTGTATTGATCTCTTGGTCTCCCTCTACGATTTTTACCCTCCACGCTGCCCTCCAATGCTAAATTTGTGATCCCTTGATGCCTCAAAACATGTCCTACCAACCGATCCCTTCTTCTAGTCAAGTTGTGCCACAAACTTCTCTTCTCCCCAATCCTATTCAGTACCTCCTCATTAGTTACGTGATCTACCCACCTTATCTTCAGCATTCTTCTGTAGCACCACGTTTCGAAAGCTTCTATTCTCTTCTTGTCCAAACTGGTTATCGTCCATGTTTCACTTCCATACATGGCTACACTCCATACAAATACTTTTAGAAACGACTTCCTGACACTTAAATCTATACTCGATGTTAACAAATTTCTCTTCTTCAGAAACGATTTCCTTGCCATTGCCAGTCTACATTTTATATCATCTCTACTTCGACCATCATCAGTTATTTTACTCCCTAAATAGCAAAACTCCTTTACTACTTTAAGTGTCTCATTTCCTAATCTAATCCCCTCAGCATCACCCGATTTAATTTGACTACATTCCATTATCCTCGTTTTGCTTTTGTTGATTTTCATCTTATATCCTCCTTTCAAGACACTGTCCATTCCGTTCAACTGCTCTTCCAAGTCCTTTGCTGTCTCTGACAGAATTACAATGTCATCGGCGAACCTCAAAGTTTTTACTTCTTCTCCATGAATTTTAATACCTACTCCGAATTTTTCTTTTGTTTCCTTTACTGCTTGCTCAATATACAGATTGAATAACATCGGGGAGAGGCTACAACCCTGTCTCACTCCTTTCCCAACCACTGCTTCCCTTTCATGCCCCTCGACTCTTATAACTGCCATCTGGTTTCTGTACAAATTGTAAATAGCCTTTCGCTCCCTGTATTTTACCCCTGCCACCTTCAGAATTTGAAAGAGAGTATTCCAGTTAACGTTGTCAAAAGCTTTCTCTAAGTCTACAAATGCTAGAAACGTAGGTTTGCCATTTCTTAATCTTTCTTCTACGATAAGTCGTAAGGTTAGTATTGCCTCACGTGTTCCAACATTTCTACGGAATCCAAACTGATCTTCCCCGAGGTCCGCTTCTACCAGTTTTTCCATTCGTCTGTAAAGAATTCGCGTTAGTATTTTGCAGCTGTGACTTATTAAACTGATAGTTCGGTAATTTTCACATCTGTCAACACCTGCTTTCTTTGGTATTGGAATTATTATATTCTTCTTGAAGTCTGAGGGTATTTCGCCTGTCTCATACATCTTGCTCACCAAATGGTAGAGTTTTGTCAGGTCTGGCTCTCCCAAGGCCATCAGTAGTTCTAATGGAATGTTGTCTACTCCCGGGGCCTTGTTTCGACTCAGGTCTTTCAGTGCTCTGTCAAACTCTTCACGCAGTATCTTATCTCCCATTTCATCTTCATCTACATTCTCTTCCATTTCCATAATATTGTCCTCAAGTACATCGCCCTTGTATAAACCCTCTATATACTCCTTCCACCTTTCTGCCTTCCCTTCTTTGCTTAGAACTGGGTTTCCATCTGAGCTCTTGATATTCATACAAGTGGTTTTCTTCTCTCCAAAGGTCTCTTTAATTTTCCTGTAGGCAGTATCTATCTTACCCCTAGTGAGACAAGCCTCTACATCCTTACATTTGTCCTCTAGCCATCCCTGCTTAGCCATTTTGCACTTTCTGTCGATCTCATTTTTGAGACGTTTGTATTCCCTTTTGCCTACTTCATTTATTGCATTTTTATATTTTCTCCTTTCATCAATTAAATTCAATATTTCTTCTGTTACCCAAGGATTTCTATTAGCCCTCGTCTTCTTACCTACTTGATCCTCTGCTGCCTTCACTACTTCATCCCTCAGAGCTACCCATTCTTCTTCTACTGTATTTCTTTCCCCCATTTCTGTCAATTGTTCCCTTATGCTCTCCCTGAAACTCTCTACAACCTCTGGTTCTTTCAGTTTATCCAGGTCCCATCTCCTTAAATTCCCACCTTTTTGCAGTTTCTTCAGTTTCAAACTGCAGTTCATAACCAATAGATTGTGGTCAGAATCCACATCTGCCCCTGGAAATGTCTTACAATTTAAAACCTGGTTCCTAAATCTCTGTCTTACCATTATATAATCTATCTGATACCTATTAGTATCTCCAGGATTCTTCCAGGTATACAACCTTCTTTTATGATTCTTGAACCAAGTGTTAGCTATGATTAAGTTATGCTCTGTGCAAAATTCTACAAGGCGGCTTCCTCTTTCATTTCTTCCCCCCTATCCATATTCACCTACTATGTTTCCTTCTCTCCCTTTTCCTACTGACGAATTCCAGTCACCCATGACTATTAAATTTTCGTCTCCCTTCACTACCTGAATAATTTCTTTTATCTCGTCATACATTTCATCAATTTCTTCATCATCTGCAGAGCTAGTTGGCATATAAACTTGTACTACTGTAGTAGGCATGGGCTTTGTGTCTATCTTGGCCACAATAATGCGTTCACTATGCTGTTTGTAGTAGCTAACCCGCACTCCTATTTTTTTATTCATTATTAAACCTACTCCTGCATTACCCCTATTTGATTTTGTATTTATAACCCTATAATCACCTGACCAAAAGTCTTGTTCCTCCTACCACCGAACTTCACTAATTCCCACTATATCTAACTTTAACCTATCCATTTCCCTTTCTAAATTTTCTAACCTACCTGACCGATTAAGGGATCTGACATTCCACGCTCCGATCCGTAGAATGCCAGTTTTCTTTCTCCTGATAACGACGTCCTCTTGAGTAGTCCCCGCCCGGAGATCCGAATGGGGGACTATTTTACCTCCGGAATATTTTACCCAAGAGGACGCCATCATCATTTAATCATACAGTAAAGTAGAGAGTTTCAGGGAGTGCATAAGGGAACAATTGACAGGAATGGGGGAAAGAAATACAGTAGAAGAAGAATGGGTAGCTCTGAGGGATGAAGTAGTGAAGGCAGCAGAGGACATCGTAATTCTATCAGAGAGGGCAAAGGACATTGAAGATCAATTGAGCGGAATGAATAGAATCCTGAAAACATAATCGTAATCGAATTAAGCCAGGAAAGGCTCAGGGAGTTAGAGAAGGAAACGATACATAGTAGCAGCAGTTGATGCTTGTAATTTGGACAGTGAAATAGCTGACGATCACTGAAAGAAGACTTAAAATGCAGACTGGTAATAGCAAGAAGACCGTTTCTGAAAGAGATAAATGTGTTAACATCGAATTCAAATTTAACTACCCAATAAGTATTTGTCTGGATGTAACTTAATACGAAAATGTAATGTGGACGATAAACAGTACGGATGAGAAGAGTAGAAGCTTTTGGAATGTAGTTCTGCATAAGATTACTCTTCGAGTAGCTAATCAAAGAGCGCTCCCTTGAATTGGGGAGGGAAGGGCTCTGTGGCATAACTTGACTGAAAGAAAGGATGAATCGATAGCGAATGAGGAATGGAGGAGTAGTTTGTTTGGTAATGGTGGAAAGTGTGAGTGATAAAAACTGAAGAGGGGACTAAAGCTTGACTGCAGTAAACAAATTTACGTGCATGTAGGATGCAGTAGATATTCAGAGATGACGAGACGTGCATAGGATAAAGTAGCGCGCACCAAACCAGTCTTTGGACTGAAAACCACAAGTGTCTGTATATTACTTTATCATGTCCTGCAGTTGTCCTTTGAGATTAACTCGTTTAATGTACGAAATTTACACTAGCCTATTTAACACAACTACCACACGTTCTCAGAACATTCCCTAAGCGTTCGCCACGTTGAAACAGATATTATTAATAATAAATGTCAGTAGTCTTATTCTCTTAAACAATTTTGTCTTTCGCATATATGTCTTTTGTGAATTTCAAAAGCTATCGAAAGTAAATGTTACATACGTAGTCAATTTCGAAACGGTCCTCTAACGATTCAAATTTCTCTCTTTCCTGAAGAATTCACGCTTGCTTAAAATGGATTAAAACCTTAACAAATACACCGACAGAAAAAATCGCGAGACCAAAAAATAATTAATATAGAGTAACGAAATTTCGGAAATGCCTATGTCAAGGTAACATATTTAAGGAATTAACATTGCAGGATCACAGGTTAACGTAAGGGTGAAATAAGCCACTGCAAATGTGAATTGCTGGTACATTAATAACTAGTGTAACGCCAGAATGTTGAATGCAAGCACGCAAAGGTGCATGCAATGTGTTGTACAGGATCCGGATGTCAGTTTGTGAGATGGTGTTCCACGCCCATTGCACTTGGTCGGTAAATACAGAGATGGTTAACGCTGTCTGTGGATGTTGCTGGAGCTGTCGATCAATGATGTCAAATATGTGCTCGATTGGAGAAATATTTGGTGATTGAGCAGGCCAAGACAACATGACGACACTCTGTATAGGGTCTTAGGTTACAACAGCGTTATGTGGGCGAGCACTGTTCTGTTGGAAAACACCCACTGGAACGCTGTTCATGAATGGCAGCACAGCAGGATGAATCACCAGACTGTGGCACAATTTTGCAATCAGGTTGCGTGGGATAACCAAGGGAATGCTCCTGCTGTCATACGAAATCGCATCCCACACCATAACTCCAGGTGTAGGTGCAATGTACCTAGCACACAGACAGTTTGGATGTAGGCTCTCAACTGGCCTCTTTCTAACCAACACTCGCCATCACTGGCTCCGAGGCAGAACCAGTTATCCACCAGAAAACACAACAGACCTCCACCCTGCCCTCCAATGAGCTCTCGCTTGACACAACTGTAGTAGCAAATGGTGGTGATTTGGGGTCAGTGAAATGCATCCCACATGACGGAGCTGTCCTTGAAGTAATTGATTTGTATCAGTTCGTTGTGTCGCTGTGATGCCAACTACTCGTCAGATAGCTGCTGCAGATGGAGTACGATGCACTAGAGCCATTCCCGTGACCATTGCTGCCAGATATCATGTACAGTGGCTACATTCCTGCCAAGTTTTTGTGCAAGAAGGAAAGCCCAGCTTCTCGTAGCTCTATTACAAGATCTCATTCAAACTCAGTGAGATGTTGAAAATAGCATCTTTGTCGCCTTAAAGACATTCTTGACTAACGTCAACTGACTGCCTCCATTCTCAAATGTAATTAACGCCTAAGACCGTAAAAGCGTGTATTTAAAGCAAACCTGATTTGTATTCTCATAGTGGCGCTAGTGGCGCCAATCTTATACGACTGTCGCAAAATTTGAGTAGACATCATGTTTCAGATGTAGAAACACACTTACCAGCTTTCGTTTATGTCGCAAAAGCTTTGTTCGTATTGCGATTTCTTCTCGTTAGTGTAATTATCTAACTCGTGATATAGCATTTTTAACCGATGGAACAGTCATTCTCGGGTTAAAATCATAAATCAATAACAGTCGCTAGAGGAATAACACTGCCTATGGTGTCTTAACTTATTACACACGTCTCTCCTATCAGCTGACTTGGCGTAATAGATATGATAGAGCGAAACTTGTTGTCAGTGAGTCACTTCCTTTAAGATGAAAGATGGTTCCAAACAGATTCCGGTGCAGATGTCTGATTCAAATAGTAGTTACTAATGATGTTACATAGACAATTTGCATCTGAAATTGTCTTTTGTTTCAAAATGTATTACTGTTTTCTTCAGAGTAAGAGTGACTGCGCAGCCACTAGAAAACAATGTAACTGAAACACATGAACAAAGAATCTCTGGTCAGTAGTGCAGAATTATATCGTTTTCACTCTGAGATTATATATAGCGGAAAACAGTTGCATGTCTGTATATGATGGCTGAAGTGATCGCTACAGCAAAAATATACTAATACCAGTATTGCTGGTCCCTGTTTTAATCACGACCGAGGTAGAATCTTCCTACACATCGGTCAGGGGCCTGTTGATGGCGTAGTAAAACGCTGAAACTGGTTGTCAAATAAAATAAGATTTGAAACTAGACGGTTGAAAGGTGTATTATTTGACACTCCTGTTACATTCCAGTTACATTCCTGTTTGAGCGTTTCGATGAGTTCGACCTAAGACACTAGTTATTCTATGGCAATACTGAGTTCATTTCCAGTTCCTTGTGCAAGTCACTACTTTTTAATCATTATCTCTGCCTTTCTTTACAGTTTTTACCCTCTATAGCTCCCTCTAACAACATCGACTGCTGTGCTCCAAACACGCATTCTCAGAAATTTCGTCATCAAATTAAGGCTTACGTTTGATGCAAGCAGACTTCTTTTGGCCAGGAATCCCCTTCTGGCCTGTGCTAGTCTTCTTTTTACATCCTCCGTCCGCCATGGATTACTTTGCTGCTTAGGTATAAGAATTCCTTAACTTCATCTACTTCGTGATCAACAATTTTGATGTTAAGTTTCTCGGTGTTCTCATATCTGCTACTTCTTATTACTTTCGCCTTAATTCGATTTACTCTCAATCTGTGTTCTGTACTCATTAAACTGTTCATTTCATTCAAGAGATTTTGTAAACTTCTTCATTTTCATTGAGGACAACCATGTCAACAGCGAATCGTATTATAGATATCCTCCCACCTTGAATTTTAACACCACTCTTGAACCCTTTTTTTTTTTTTTTAATTTCCATCATTGCTTCTTCGATATATAGATTGAACAGTAGAGGTGAAGGACTACATGCTGTCTTACACCCTTTTTAATCCGAGCACTTCGTACTTGGTCTTCCACTGTTATTGTTCCCTCTGATTTTTGTGCATATTGTGTATCACTTGTCTTTCCCTATTCTCAGAATTTCGAACATCTTGCCCAATTTTACACTGTCGAAAGCTTTTTCAGTTTGGAGAAATCCTATAAACGTTTCTTGATTTTTCTTCGGTCTTTTTTCCATTATTCAACGAACAGTCAGAACTGCCTCCCTGGTATCTTTCCCTTTCCTAACGCAAAACTGATCATCATCTAACAGATTCTCAATTTTCTTTTCCATTAATCTATGCTGGAGATAAATTAAGCCTCCCTGGTCGGATCTGAACTGCTAATTTCTCCAGCTCTTGATTGTCTTAGTGACCCCTTGGGAGTCGCCGCAAGGGTTCAGAACTATTCCCATTTACCTAACCATGCAGATTCTTTTATATCATCTCTCGCGACTGTCATATTAGTGAAATACTGGAAGAAGGAGAAAGCTTTGATCGGAGAGCAAGTGTTGGTAACAGAACGCAGTTTGCTGATCAGCAGACTATTGGCGCTTCAGGAAAAATGGTAGAAATATACTGTATGTTCGATTTCTGATAACATATTAAACTTATACGGTGACTCACAATTTAACTTTGCTAAGCAAGGATACAATACCCAAACCATCCTTGTGAATGAACTAGGAATAGTATTTATCAACAAAGTACGCTTGTAGAGAGCCACATATGATCCGATTATTTTTTGACAAATTCGAGTTTTTGCTTGACATTTTTTATGAAAATGGTTATAAGTTGACTGACGGATGTGTGACGAAACGTAAATTTCAGAAGCAATATTTAGAGAACTCCTCAAAATTCCAAAAGAATTTAATTTTAAAACATTGTTATATTTTGCAGGATCCCGAAGAAGTAAATGGAAACCTCAAATATTGTTCCGCTGATGGAGATCAACCTTCACCTGCAGTCGATAGTGCCACTAATAGTGATGAAGAAGTAAGTTTTTGCTACGGTCGCAGGTTCGAATCCTGCCTCGGGCATGGGTGTGTGTGATGTCCTTAGGTTAGTTAGGTTTAAGTAGTTCTAAGTTCTAGGGGACTTATGACCTAAGATGTTGAGTCCCATAGTGCTCAGAGCCATTTGAAGCCAAGTAAGTTTTAAATTTTGACAACACGGTACGCAGCTATTATAGAACCTTGTCATTAAAGATTGAAGCAAAATGAAAATATAATGGAATAACTTCACCCTGAGCTCCAAAAGTGTAGTAAATTTATTCAGTAACATTCAAATGCGTTGGAATGGCCCCATGTTGGGTACATAAATCACCAGCTGAAAAATGCTCCTGTCGGAGCCAGTATGCTCCTCTTTGAAAGACAGTGACAGAAAAGAGGGGGAACCAGCTACCTTAATGCTCGTTCCGCATTTCTCACCAAAAATTTTAATATGTGAACATATTCGCGCTCTTTCAACACAGAACATTCTAAGTCATTTTACCCAGTCTCTGCTTGTAGCGAAGCCTTCATACTCGGCATCTTCCACTCCCTGCCACTGTCTCTCTCCCATCGTCTCCTTTTTCTCCCATTGGCACATTCTCCTTTCTGTCTCTCCCACTGTTACTGTTTTCATCCCTTTCTCTCTTTCTTCCTTACCGCTGTCTCCTTCTCTGCCACCTTCACTGTCTGACTGTCCCGCTGCCTTTGTCTTTGTCACCTTCTTTTCCTTTCCGATTCTCACTATCTTTTTCTTTCTCGCTTACGTCTGCTGTATTTCTCTTCAACCACCATTGTCTCCTCACGATATATGACCTTTGAGTTTTAACCCGTCGGCTGAGAAACTTGTAGCACGTGCATATAGGATATGAGGAAAAATGTTATAGTTCGGCAGTCTAGCGGTTCCACACGCACCCAAGCCTATTTGTATAGGTTTAACTCATCTCTCTGTTTCATTTCCACAGTCTCCTCTATTTCTTGCTCCCACTGCTACAATCTCCATCCGTCTCTCTTTCTTTTTTACTGCCACTGTCTCTCAATGACCACCACTATCTCCTCTCTCTTTGGTTCCCACTGCTATTTTCTTCATACATCTGTCTTTCTCATTCACTGCCACTTCCTGATTTAAAAGATGAGTACATTCGTCTTTTTTGTGCTCCGACAGAAGCATTTTTCAGCTATTCCCTATTAAAAAACGGTGTGCTGCTTATATGAAACAAATTTGGCAGGTCTGTTAAGTTGGGATAGTTTATTTACAAACTTTGACACGTTTGCATATATTGACACATACAAATAACGAATGATTGTGTATAAGGTTAGCACAAAAGAGTCTCCCATCCAGCACAACTTCACTGTACACTACTGTCCATAAAAAAGCACAATATTTTTAGCCTACATCCACAGTGTACCAGAAAATGTGGTGCTTGATTTGCAAGCACAAAGAATTTCGTGTGACAAAGTAACTTTTTGTAGGATGCTTACGCCGCCTGGTGTCACCTTAGGATACTTCAGAGGTCGAAACAGCCTGTGCAGGCGTGAAATACCCATTATACAGAGGGTGTGCCATAAAGTTTTGTTGGTGAAAGAGTGGCAACTGAAAAGTCATTTTGTGAGCTTATAGCCCTTGAGACGACCCCAGTACCCTTGCAATGTATTCACTACGTCAGTTAAAACTACATTCACGCCTCAGACCGGATGCTACGTCCATATTTTCCATGCATACGTACGATAACCTCGAATGTTTGGATCTCGGTAACGTCTTATGATATAGAAGATAGTTTCAGTGTTCCCCGAGGAGATCGTCTTAAGAACATATGGTAAATATTTCGACAGTTTCCAAAACAAGAAACTGTAGAAGAGGCCATCACCACGAAAGGAACTTTTGATACCAAAAAATCGTGGTTTTACAGGTTTTCTCAGGCAGCACTGTAGCAAAAATGGTGCTTCTAGAAGCCATCTAAGTCTGACTCTAGACCACCCTCAATGTAAGAGAACCAACCGAACTTCTCAATTTTCTTGAAGTGTAAGAAGTGTGTAATGTTTTAGTTTTGATCCATTACTGTGGAACAGTTACTGTATGACTGTTCTTCTGATGGTATAAAGATGGTCGCTAGTCAAGGGCTATCCAGAACTCTTGACCCCTACCTCTGTGAGAACAAGAAGTATCAACCCTGGAAAATCGCATTTTAGCTCGCTGCTTTTTGGAAGGTATTGGTGCCGTGCAAGACAACAGAAAACTCTCACGTTCTGTATGACAGGACAAGTTGGCACGAATCGGTAATTGGACACGTAAGAGCGGCGGAGGGTTTAACCATTTTATTTCACCACATGACGGAATTGGCACTGCATGAAGATCTGTGTGGCAGGAATGATGTTGGTGTGACGTGTCGTTTTCCAGGCGAGCCGGTGTGATGTTGTGTAGTACTTGTTTGACAGTCAACAACTTTTATCTTCAAATGCCCATGTATACACGGCTTTGTAGGTGACGCTCAGAGCAGTTTAACTCATTCCTTGTACCTCCAGAACTGTATCGTTCTGGCCGGAACAGCCGCTCGATGGCTTTCATTGCACATGCAGCATCTGTTGTCTGCAGTGATAGGCTTGTCGTGGCGTACAAGCTGTATTTGGAAGCGGGAATCATGTAGCGGGAACATGTCGAATATTCGTGGATCCGAACATTGGACCTAAAGAAAATCCATCCTTTATTTAAAGGAAACTGGGCATTTGCATATTTATTTCTTAGTCTGATGTTATTACAAGTGTACTTGTACAATTTTATATGTATACGATGAAGCTGGTTTGGCTCATTATTGTGAGTGTACCATTTCTGCAAATGCTGACTCGGTGTGATAAGAAAATTGTGTGTACTCATATTTGAAGATAGTCATTACTGTTCGAAATTAATAACCTGACATATAATTTTTTTTGCGATTCGTAGGTGGAATAAAAAATATAGAGAAATCTTCCTGGATCAAGGAGAAAATTTTGCTGTGACTACTCCGCAACTCGTGAAAATGGTTGCGTCACTAAGAGACAACAGACATTTGGATCATACAGATATCAAACCCGAAGTATACAAGTTGCTTAGGAAGCAGACGTGATCAAAAATTTAAAAAATGAAGTTCAATAGAAAAGAAGAACGACTGATATCAGTCAAATTGATGGTCTTAGTGCTAAACAGAGCAAACCGTAGCAACTCGTCTGCAGCACAAGCTCCTTTAAGACGCAACGGCGAGACACAGTGAACTGTAGCAGCTGTCTGATGACGTCACTATTCGCCTGTTACGTGTTGCACGGTTATGTGTAATAAGTTCGACTTGCTGTGCTTGTTTGATTTCGAAAACCAACTAACACTATCCTTACATCCTTTAAGGATATCTCCAGGACGAAACGTGAAACATAGAAACAGACCGTGCCCTAATGCCCGTAAAACAGAAATGATCAAGAACAGGCAATCTTTTCACTGTTCGCCAGCCGTACACATAATGCCAGTCCCATATTCACCCAAGGTGGACTGATCTACATTCCACAGTTTGTGTACGAATCCGAAATGACTGTCGTATTTAGGTGGTTGCCTCCCTAATGAACATGGTATGTTCATAACAGTCCAAGGACATGCTTTCGTCCAGTGACTGCTCAGTAAAACGTTATTGTTTCACAAAATTTGGACATATTTACCTAAGAGAGTTATCCGTCATCCTTGATTATAAAAACTGGCTTGTGTTTCTGTCCGTCGATCGCTACTTTTATTTTAAAACGACCAGTTTCAGGAAATATTGCCCATTTTTATACAGAGTAACCTGTCCTAACAGAACAATCAGTTCACTGTCATATATCGTAGTAAATTGCGCGAAACACGTCGTTTTCAAATAAAGATAACGACCGACAAACAGAAAAATAAGCCTACTGTAACGATGTCAGTTTCTTCCGTTCTTTCAAGTTTAACTTTATTTCTCTATGGCCTCTGTAATTGTAAAAATATCATCACTGCTTATAAATTTTGAATTGCAATATTACCTAAATACTAGAATATTTTTAAGTTACAGATATTTCAGTATTATTCTACAGCCTTAATTCAAAATAGTTTGTTTTCCTATTTAAGTCCAACGCCTTTCACAATTTTTTAAACTTTCTTATTAGGCTTTGGGAGTTACATCTGTCAGTTTTTCCACTTCCTTCGATCATAGAATATCTGAAGTCTACATCGTTGAAAAACCTTTTACATTTGGACTTTCATTTTCAGTGATTCAGATGTAATTCTCAAAATGCCGCCCTTGTGAATGGCGTTGTAGCTTTATAATGCGTTGAACTGTGATAAGAAAATTAAATATTATGGTTCAAGGCCATCTGTTATTGCTGAAACATAATAACGTAAAAATATCAACCACTGTCTGCACAAAGCGAGGAAAGTCTATCAGTAACAACATTTCTTTTTACAAGAAATCATTGCCTGGCAGTACCGTTCAACGCGACCAGTGGGGCAAAGACATAGAATTCCTGATGTCATGTATCGCCATGTCCGTGGGATTGGGAAATATCTGGCGCTTCCCATTCGTCGCCTACGAAAATGGCGGTGGAGCTTTTCTAATTCCGTACATAATAGTCCTTTTCTTCATTGGAAGGCCAATGTACTACTTAGAAATGGTCATTGGACAGTTCTCCAATTACGGATCAATCAAACTGTGGAGATTATGTCCAGCATTCAGAGGTAAGTTAAAACTTAATTTCACAAGTTTTCACAAGTTACTTACCACAATTTTCTTAACGGTTAAGTAATTAATAAAATCAGTTTTAAAATCGAGGTTGTCTAGATTATAAATGTAAGTACTTCATTTAATATTTTATTAACAGGTTATGCTACACACAAATGGTGGTTTTTCTGCGATGTTTGACCTAGATTACGTTTAGCTCGTTACCATCATAGTGTAAATAGCCGTAAGTATAATAAAAAAAATGGTTACCATCTATCAATCCATACAACGGATGATGTAGCTCGTATACTGCTTTCAGTTTGTGATATACAGCCACGTTTCACATCAAAATAAATTGTGTTGAGTACGAACCGTGGAAGAAGCAACGAACTAAACTTTTGCTGGCTGCCACTGATCAAATAGCCAGGAAAAAGGTTATTACCTATCGCTCTTGATTTTCAGTGACCTATTTAGTTAGTTAGTTAGTTAGTTAGTTACGTTAATGGGAAAATTATCAAGAATGTTTGTTGTTGCATCATTTCTGAGCCACTGGCAGCTTTAATAATGGGTAATAAAGGTCAGTTTTTCCCCTAGTGATGTAGTTATTGACATCACTGTTCTTCTCAATTTGTGATCGATTATTTATAACGCAAATGGTTCAAATGGCTCTGAGCACTATGGGACTCAACTGCTGAGGTTATTAGTCCCCTAGAACTTAGAACTAGTTAAACCTAACTAACCTAAGGACATCACAAACATCCATGCCCGAGGCAGGATTCGAACCTGCGACCGTAGCGGTCTTGCGGTTCCAGACTGCAGCGCCTTTAACCGCACGGCCACTTCGGCCGGCTATAACGCATGTCAGGATCAATACATGTATTGTGACGATACAGTTAAAATGCAATTGAACATCACATTTTATTCTTACTGGTCGTTTTTGTGCAATCAACACTTTCTTTATAAGTCATCAACTAACCCAGAAAATTATCCCATAACATATTATTGAGTGGAAACATGCATAATACGTCAGGAGACAGACTCGTTTTTTTTTTCAAGACCAGCAATTATATGAGGAGCAAAAGTAGCTGAACTTAACTGTTTGAGAAGTTCAGTAATATGATTCTACCAGTTCAAGTTTTCGCCAATATGTACACCTAAATATTTGGAGCATTCTATCCTAGTTAATGAATCCTATTCGTATGTTACATCTGTTTTGGTATGACTGTTTATAGTAAAGAAGTGACTACAGTGTGTTTTCTCAAAATTTAGACAGTGGCCATTGTCAGATAATCACTTAATAATCGTTTGAAAAACATTATTAACAATCTCTTCTGTTGCTTTACCTCTAATGGGATTTATTATAAACTAGTCTCACCTTCAAAAAGTACCAGTGCTGCTTTTTGAATGTTAAGACGAAGCCCATTCACACATATAAATAATAGGTGTGACCCAAAATGGAAGCCTGTGGAACTCTCTTTGTGATTTCTGACCATTCACTAAAATTATGTAAGTTTCCAGAAGTGTTTTAATTATTGAGGACAACTTTTTGCATTCTGTTAGTTAAGTATGGATCAAGCCAGTTATCTGTAAACCCATCATAAACATAACATAAAACTTCTTCTAAGAGTGCAACATGATTGTCACAATCAAATGCCTTAGAAACATCATATACAATACCAACTGGCGATATTTTATTGTTTATGGCTTGTAGTAATTGGTGGTTAAATATATAAATAGCATTCTCAGTCGAGCAAGCCTTCTGCAACCCATGCTGTGATATGCTATATAAATTGATTCGACTTGAATATGAGACTACGATTGAGTATATTACTTTCTGGAATATTTTGGAAAGATATGATTGGGAAGATATGTTGGTGAGGAAACTGAACGATAATTATTTTAGTCTTTCAGGTCTCGTTTCTTATGAAGAGATGTAACTATTTTATATTTTATTCTGTCTGGAAAAATTCCCTGTGCGGTGATGTTTACATATATCACTAAAGGTATTACTTATAAAGTTAGAGCAGCTTTTCGGGATTCTACTCGATATTCCATCAACATCATATGAGCTTTTGTTTTTTAAAATTTTATATATTTTTTTAAAATTTCAGTGAAGGGTGTTGGTGCCACTTCTAGTTGTTTAGTTGTATGAAATGACGCTTTCAGTTTATTCTCTTGCTTCTTCAACGAAACCATTTAATACTATTTTTACTGCTACATTTAGGTAACGATGGTTGAAAGTTGTTGCAGCTTGTAAATTATCAGTCACAACATTGTCATTTAGTTTAATTGTTATGCTGTCTCGCTGTACTATCTCTCACTTGAGAATATCCCATATAGGCTTAGTCTTAGTATCTGTGTAATTAATTTTTGTCAGGGTGTCTATACTTATGAACATTTTAGTGGTTCAAATGGCTCTGAGCACTATGGGACTTAACATCTATGGTCATCAGTCTCCTAGAACTTAGAACTACTTAAACCTAACTAACCTAAGGACAGCACACAACACCCAGCCATCACGAGGCAGAGAAAATCCCTGACCCCGCCGGGAATCGAACCCGGGAACCCGGGCGTGGGAAGCGAGAACGCTACCGCACGACCACGAGATGCGGGCGAACATTTTAGTGACTTTCCTTAAAATACTAGTAGTGTACAGATAACGTCATACCTTGCCTTATTCTGGCCTTTGTACATTTTTCGCACGCTCCTCTCATACAAGAGTTTATTCCCTTAGTTACACATGGCTTACTTTTTTACAAATTAATTTTTTGGATAACTTATTAGGAACGCTACTTGCAAATATTGGCTTAGATTTACTGTGCATTTGATCTGCCATTAGCATCTCTTTCCACACATACCTCATCCCACACCACCTCTTTTAACCTACTCTTAAAACATTGTATCCTGTTCTCATTATTATATCTCATTGCCTTGTATGAAACTGCCTCGAGGTCGTAAAGTGCTCCGCTGTTTATTAGCATTAATTGTGCATCTTGATTAGATCGTTAGCGAGAGGCATTTCATGTGAAACATAGCTTAGAAGGCCGAAAATACTTCAAATTTCGCTTGAAACTTTAGGCAAAAATGCTTTGCAATGTCTGAAATTGTAAAAACAGACGCAGTTGGTAGATTACTGTAAATCTGTAAGGCATCTGACTGAGACGAACGAACGGCTGCAGCCGGCGGTGTATACGGAAGAGTGGACCTGCTTTACGTCCCTGAATCACTACAGACAGATATCTTTGCATTACGCATGTTACTTCCCATATCCACGTCCTTCTGCAGCCGAACTAGTCCTCATTCTTTCGTAGCCTGGGATGTCGGCAGATGTAACGAAATAACCATAATTTCGAACACACCGCCCAGAAGGAGAACAAAATAACGAAAAATGCGTCTTAGGATCCAGCTTTGTCAGACACTAATCGTTCTGCCGATCACACAGACCAATTATGTCTTATAATGAGAAAAAAGTAGAGGAAGCTGCTTTTGTACATTCATAAACCTCCAAAGCTGCGCACTTGGAAATTGCTATCAGTATTATTAATCCAGCATGCTGCGATACACTGTAGCATTACACGTTGCAATATAAACTTACAGCGTTATCTTCAGATTCATAATGTAGGTAAAAACAGAACATGCCATCGTGCATTTACTGTCTTCTTTTTTTCCATGTTTATAGTGTCAGGGAGTCATGTTTATTGTGGTTTCGGAATAATTCAAATACGAGGGCTGTTCGGTAAAGAATGATCATAATTTCTTGCGCTAAAATTTAATCTTCTGATATACTGTTAGCTTAACGTGCAACAAACACATCGTAGTAGTTTCATTGTTGGAACTCCTGGTTCCCACCTGTGAGAGGCAGGCAAGGTGAGACATGTTCAGTATCGCCTACCACTGAAATTGAGGTAACACGAGAGGAACAATATGCGGCTTTTAATTCTTGCTTTCGTCTCAACAAATCTTCAGCTGAGGCAATGTTACAGGAGGCCTATGGAGAGTCTGTTCTTCCCTACACCACAGCTCCAGTTACTGCTATTATAGAATAAAACATCAACATTGCTGCTGTCATTGTGGGAGACAATCGACGAATTACCTTAAGATCACTTTCTGAAATACTGAACATTTCATTGGGTGCCACCCTCACACTGATGACAGGAAAATTATACATGACACATGTTTGTGCGCGATGGGTTCAAGAGTGTTGATTTCCGAACAAAATGACATGCTCGTGCAGGTCTGCATGCAGTTAAAGTTGATGTTAGAGGAAAACCCGGAGTTTTTTTCAAATTTATTCACTGCTGATAAAACTTGGCTACATCATTTTGATCCTGAGAGCAAACAGCAAAGCTCAGTGTGGAAATCTCCTTCATCACCAACCCCCAAAAAAGCAAAAGTGGTTGCTTGTGCTGGGAAAGTTACAGTCATCTCATTCTTTGATTTCATGGAATGGTTTTATCAGCATGTAACTGCATACACAATAGTAATGGCAGTACTACAGGAATGCCCTGAAAACATTGCAAGTCCGTATCAGGAGAAAAAGACCACATTTCCGTGAAGCAGGCTGGATGCTGCACCACAATAACGCACGGCCGAATATTGCCAATGTCGTTGCTGAATATCTTGCAAAATCAACGTGAAGTGCATCTCTCACCCTCCCTATAGTCGGGATTACTCCCCATTTGACTTTTTTCTATTTCCTAACATGAAGAGACGCCTTCGTGGGAGGCATTATCAATCATCAGCAGCAGTGGTGAAGGCTGTGGAGGCGATTTTGAAGGACCTCTCAAAAAACGGATTCCAGTATGTATTTGAAGACTGGCAGAAACGCTGGGACAAGAGCATTGAAGTCATGGGAGACTACTTTGAGAAGGACCATCAAAATTATGAGGATGAGTAAAGGTATATTGTCAAAAATTATGATCATTCTTTATTGAACACCCATCGTATTATCCTGCTGCTATTGCAACTATGTTAATTTCCGTTGGAATAGGCACAGATTGGAGAGCCGTTTCATGTATATCTACATTTATACTCCACAAGCCACCTTACGGTTTGTGGCGGAGGGTACTTTGTGTATCAGTGTCACTTCTTCCATTTCTTGTTCCAGTCGCAAGTGGTTCGTGGGAAGAATGGCTACTTGTAAGCCTCTGTGTGGGCTCTAATCTCTCTAATTGTATTTTTGCGATCTTTTTGCAAGATATACGACGGAGAAAGCAATGCATTGATTCGCTCTTCTGGGAACGTAGACTCTCGGAACTTTAACAGTAAACCACACCGTGATGCAGAACGCCTCTCTTGCAGCGTGTGCCACTAGTGTTGGCTGAGCGTCTCCGAGACGCTTTAGCCCTCACTGTAACTGTAGCTGCTCTTCTTTGGCTCTTCCCTACTTCTTCTATCAACCCCATATGATACGGATCACAGACTGATGAGCCATAATCAAGTAATGATCAGACGAATATTTTTTAAGCTACTTCCTTTGCTGATGGACTATATTTCCTGAAGATTTTTCCAACGTATCTCCATCTAGAATCTCCTTTACCTGCTATAATTTTATGTGGTCATTCGACTTCAAATCGCTCCATAAGCATACTGTTGTATATTTTATGGAAGTAATTATTTCCAGTGATTGTTTTTCAATCGTGTAATCATGTAGCAAAGTGTCTTTCTGTCTATGTATACGCAATACGTTACATTTGAAAGTGTTGAGGGACAACTGCCATACCTTGCACCAAGCGAGATCCTCTGATTCCTTCCTGCATTTACCTACAATTTTCTAACGCACCTACTTCTCTGTACACAACAGCATCATTCACGAACATTATCATGGAACTTACGAAGTTATCTACTTGGTCATTTACTGAAAAGTAATGGTCCTACAACACTCCTTCGGGGTACGCGGAAACTATTTTTAAGTCTGAAGATTCCTCTCCTTTGAGAATGACAGGGTGTGTTCTGTTTGCTAGAAACTCTTCAGTCCCAATCACAAAGCTGGTATGATATTCCGTACGCTCGCATGTAGTTCATTCGGCGACAGTGCGGAACTATATTGAACGCCTGTCGGAAATCAAGGAACACAGCATCTACCTAGGTGCCTTTATCTACTGCTTTCTGGGTCTCGTGGACGAGCAAATCTTGTTGGATTTCACACGATCGCTATTTTCGGAACACATGTTAATTCCTATAGGGAGATTTTCGGTCCCCAGTAATGTCATAATACACTAGCATAAGACATGTTCCAAAACTCCACGACAGACCGATGCCAGAGAAAAAGGCCTACAGTTTCGTGCTTCTGTTCAACGACTCTTCTTGACAACAGGAAGAACATGTGCTTTTCTCCAATCTCCTTCAGAGAACTACGATACACTACTGCTAGAAGACGGGCAAGTTCTTCCGCTTACTCTGTATAGAAACGAACTGATATCCCGTAAGGTAGGTTGATTTGGGGGGAGGAGGGGGGGTAAGGAGGGGAGGGGTCCAAACAGCGACGTCATCGGTCCCATCGGATTAAGGAAGGCGGGGAAAGAAGTCGGCCGTTCCCTTTCAAAGGAACCATGCCGATATTTGCCTGAAACCATAACCTATATCAGGATGCCCGGACGCGGGTTTGAACCGTCGTCCCCACGAATGGGAGTCCAGTGTGCTCGTTTACTCGTTCGAAGCTTTTAAAGGAGAAATTACAGTGCGATCTCCCCCTAAGAAACAGCTTTCGAAAGAGACGTTTAGTACTTCTGCATTTTCTGCGTCATCCTCCGTTTCAGAGCGATTTTGGTCACAAAGTGTCTGGACAGGCGGCTTCGATTCGATTACTGATTTAACATAAGACCAAAACTTCTATGGATTTTTTGCCAACTCGGTAGACAATTTTACTTCCAAGTTCGTTGAACGCTTCACGCATGGCACTCCTTACGCTGTCAACTTAGTTTAGTTTTTGCTTGTCTTTGAGGCTTAATATTGTTTAAATTTTCAGCGGAGATCTCTTTGTTTTAGTAGCGGCTTCCTAACACCTTTGTGGAGCCACAGCGCCTCTGTTTCATCCCTTGCAACTTTGCTGGGCACATACCCGTCTAAAGCGTATTTATTTTAAATGTGGTCATTTGCTTTGAGTATTTCTATTGTAGTACTCTTTTAATGCATTCCTCGTTATCTTTGCGCTTTTGGTCACTTTTGATGCCCAAAATAGTCTGTGTTAGAGATAAAATTTTCATGTTGACCTGTCAGATACTCTGAAATCTTCAAATGGTTCAAATGGCTCTAAGCACTATGGGACTTAACACCTGAGGTCATCAGTCCCCTAGAACTTAGAACTACTTAAACCTAACTAACCTAAGGACATCACACACTTCCATGCCCGAGGCAGGATTCGAACCTGCGACCGTAGCGGTCTCGCGTTTCCAGACTGCAGCGCCTATAATCGCACGGCCACTTCGGCCAGCATCTTTTTGTAAATATCGGTATCCTATAGTTTTCAAAATTTGTTTGTCCTTCTTCACTTTGGCCTTCTGATACAGTTTCTGTTGCTGTCTGTACTGAAAATGACAGGTACTTTCATTGTCACATAACATTTTTTCACGAAATCTAGAGATTTTCACATTCTGACACGTCACACCGTCACACCCTTTTGCAAGACACGAATAACGGCAGTTAATCAAACCACTTCACCGTCAAAGCAGGTCTTTGTTGACGATTCAGATGAATCTGGCACTGATACATGGAGAGTTGAGCTGGCTGCTTCTATACAATTGGACTGTTTTACAGATTTTAATGGATCGTCGAATCTTTGTAGTAGTTTCCTTTTCATCGTCAGTTGAGGTGGCTTATTTGGGATTTCAAACAGTGTGGGTTCGTATGCCACACGAGTTTATTATTGTCTGCGTCCATGAACCTGTTTTGTTCGAAGTGCACCGAACAAAACTTAACATTATTGTAAAAGTAAACAGGATCTTTTTCATAAGATCTTCTCTTCTGCTATTCACTAGCCATTTTCTGCTCCTAAAATGAAACATTAGTGATTACTACACATGTAGTTTGCAAGCGAATCCTGACGATACAGTTTACTAACGTGATGGTATATACTTCTTAGGGTCCTTAAGAAATCTAAAAAAAGACAGATGTGGTATCTTCTTCGTCTTGTTGCTGCAATTTATTGAGCTACAGACTCTTCTATTTGTAAAAATCATTGTACAAACCACAATAACTACTATTCACTTTCGCTTTCACAATCGCGCCGAGCTCAACAGTTTTACTTACTGGCCGCTTGGTGCGAAGCTGGCGCTGTAGGCAACAAAATCGAGGGGATGTGCCGCGACTGTTACGTTAGACTGTGGTATAAACGACCCATTTATGGATACTCCACCTTCTTGGAGTAGGGGCTCAAGGTCTTCAGCGTGTATAAGTGTTTACACCTTCGCTACGACAACAGTGCTTAATATTTGTACTGGATATCTCTCACCTGTCGTAAGTAACTGTCGACGTCTGTAGCAGGTACGTTATAGGAACAGCTTCTTCAGGTGAGAACAGTGGTGATAGCTGACTAGTGACTTGTTGCTGCAGTCAATGTGGTCTGCGACTGGCTGGTTACAGGGGGACAGTGTGAGGGTGCGCCAGCGTGCTCCCTTGTCATTTCAGTGCTATTGTAAGACAGGGACTGCAGGGCTGCCATGTTTCTGGCTGTGAAACCACCCAGGAAGAACCTAAATTTCGCCGGCCGCGGTGGCCGAGCGGTTCTAGGCGCTACAGTCTGGAACCGCACGACCGCTGCGGCGGCAGGTTCGAATCCTGCCTCGGGCATGGATGTGTGTGATGTCCTTGGGTTAGTTAGGTTTGAGTAGTGCTAAGTTCTAGGGGACTGATGACCTCAGAAGTTAAGTCCCATAGTTCTCAGAGCCATTTGAACCTAAATTTCCTTAACAGAAATGTCACCATTAGTTGCATCATCTCTTCCACGCGTTCACCATTGACAAACGCATCGATACATTTATACTGTAAATGAACACACTAGACACACACACACACGCACAAGAAAGACAGTTGCTTTATTCCGTAATAGTGACGCTCCCGTTCAATTCCAGTCACAACTGCAGTACTTCTAATCGCGGTAGGTATTTTTTTTTTTTTTTTTTACGAAGTAAGTGTTAAGCTTCAATAACATATGCCACTGGTTTATTGTGATCTCGGGTTACCTACGCCAGTAATTGGTGATTTTTATTTTCTAGCCCAGTTTTATAAGAGTCTTTGTACGGTTTCAGGCGTTGGGGTTGGACAACTCTTCGCGAACCTGATGGTGCTGTGCTACTACTGCTCTCTATTGGCGCTTACCACTTTCTACTTCGTGATGTCTTTCAATTCCGAGTTGCCGTGGTCACGGTGTCGTCCGGAGTGGGGAGATATCTGCTTCGACTCCGTGAAAGGCTCAGGCAACAACACAGTGAATGTAACAGGGAAGAGAAGTTCGTCTGAACTATACTTCCTGTAAGTTGTCTGAAATGCATTATTACATTTACTCTTGTGAACACTATCGTTATACGACTTCCTGATATTTGACATCAATTACGTGACAAAAATTCTGATTCTACACAAGATACTAGCACTGAAAAATGCTTTAAGAATCCATACTTAAGGACTGACGAACAGCAGGCAGTTATAAGGGACAGTCAAATAAAAACCGAACTACCACTACAACGGGATCATGGAACGGTTCCATTCAAAAGTAATCACCCCATGCGTGAATAAATTTATCCCACTGGAAGACGAGACGATCAATACTTATTTCGAAGAACGCGGTGGACCGCTGACGGTTCCACAACCGCAGCCGCTCTTTCATGCGGTGATTCCGTCCGTCAGCATTCCTTGTCTTTTTGACTTTACTGCGCGTCGCAGTTTCTGCAAAGTGTCTTCATAGCGCTGCGCATTGATTGTGGTTCCACGCTCGAGCAACTCGACGAGCAGACGAAGCATCTTGTTGCACGATAACGCCCGCCACTACACAGCCAGTCGGAAGAAGGCTGCACTTCAGCGACCCGGTTGGGAAACCCTGCAACATCCTCCGTACAGCCCGGATCTTTCACCATGTCATTTTCACATCTTTGGCGACTTGAATAAAGATATGCTTCAACGTCTATTTCAGTCGGGCTAGGAAGTGTAAGAGTGGGTGCGGTTGTGGAATTGTAAGCGGCCGACTGGATTCGTCGAAACAGGAATTGATCCTCTCATCTCCCAGTAGGATAAATGTCTTAACGAATATTTTGATTAATCTTGAATGGAACCATTCCATGGTCCCTTGTGGCAGCTCTTTGGTTTTCATTTGACTGCCCCTCATACATATCAAAGGAATAGTCATTCGAAAAATATGGTTTTACGGAAGAACTAGAAAAGAGAGTCGCTTGAGAATATGGACTTGGCAGTAGGAACGAGACAGGAGAAAGACTAATTGGGTTCTGCAATAAATTTCAGCTAGTAATAGCGAATATACTGTTCAAACATCGAGGAGGACGAGGTACACTTTGAAAGACCTGGAGACACGTCAGGATTCCAACAGAATTACATCACGGTCAGAAACATATTCGGAAATCAGATATTGGATTGTAAGGCGTACCCAGGAGCAGATACAGACTCAGATCTCAATTTAGTAATGATGATGAGTAGTCTGAAGAATCGGTGTTCATATAAGTGGGGTACTGAAGCGCTGAAGATTGATGAGATGCGTTTGAAGTTCTCTGACATTGTACACACTGAAATAATTAATACCGAAGTAGACAGTTCAGCAGAAGTAGAAAAGGCACTCTTCAAAGAGCAATAACGTATGCTGGTCAGTCGAACTTAGATAGAAGGGAGCTACATGCGAAGAAACCTCGGGTAACAGAAGGACTACTTCCATTGGTCGACATAAGATTGACATACAAAAAGCGTGTAGGAAAAGATGGGAATACATCATTAGAAGTCACACTGGTACAGAAAAGTCAAAACAAAATTTGGGGAATTAAAAGCAAGTGCGCCAACATTAATATTCACTGCAGTTAGCTGGAAAGAGTACACTGAAGGCCTCTGCGAGGGGGAGGAATTATTTGATAACGTGATAGAAGAAGAAATGGAAATCGATGTGGAATACATAAAGGATGCAGAGTTTAGCGAGCTTTGAAAGACTTGCGGTCAAATAAGGTGAAAACTTAGATGTTATACCCCTAACATCTTTGATTAGTAATCAAAACGTCCTCGGTCCCGGGTTCGAATCCCGCCACTGCTTAAATTTTGATTAATAATCAACATTGGCGGCCGAAGACTTCACGCATAGGAAGTCATCCTCATTCTGTCAACGGCCTTACCAAATAGGGTGTAGGAACGGACAGAGGTTCAAGGCACTCTCTTGTCCTAGAGGACGGAAACTGCTCCTAAAGGCAGAAGAATCAGCAATGATCAACGGCATGAGGATGCAGAAGGCATTGCAAACCACTGCATTAAAGACACGTAATGTTTATCCACAGGACACGTGGCCTGTAATTGAAAAAATGTGTCGTAATGATCTCTCCACTGGCAAAAAATTCCGGAGTAGCCACCACTCGGATCTCCGGCAGGGGATCGCCAAGAGGGAGGTGACCACGAGAAAAAGACTGAATAATCAACGAAAGCATAACGTTCTACGAGTCGGTGCGTGGAATGGCAAAAGCTTTAATGTGGTAGGAAAATCTGAAAATGGGAATACGAAGTCTCAATCTAGATATAATAAGGGTATTTGTAGTGAAATGGAAAGAAGACAAGGATTTCTGGTCAGATGAGTAACGGCAATATCAACAGCAGTAGAAAATGGTATAACGGGAGGAGGATTCATTTTGAATAGGAAGGTAGCGCAGAATGTGTGTTACTGTAACAGTTCACTGATAGGGTTGTTCTTTTCAGAATCGACAGCAAACCAACATAGACAACGCAAGCTGAAGATGAAGAGATAGAGAAAGTATGTGAGGATATTAAAAGGGTAATACAGTACGTAAAGGGAGATGAAAATCTAATACTCATGGGGAACTGAAAATAAGTTGTAAGGGAAGGAGTAAAAGAAAAGGTTAGAGGACAATACGGGCTTGGGACAAAAAATGAGAGAGGAGAAAAAGTAATTGAGTTTTGTAGTAAATTTCAGCTATCAATAGCGAATACTCTGTTCAATAATCACAAAAGGAGGAGGTATACTTGAAAAAGGCCGTGTGATACGGGAAGATTTCAGTTAGATTACATCATGGTCAAGCAGAGATTCCGAAATCAGATACTGAATTGTAAGGCGTACCCAGGAGCAGATATAGACTCAGATCACAATATAGTAATGAGGAATAGTAGGCTGAAGTTTAAGAGATTAGTCAGGAAGAATTAATATACAAAGAAGTGGGATACGGAAGTACTAGGGAATGACAAGATACACTTGGAGTTCTCTAAGGCTACAGATACAGCAATAAGGATTAGCTTAGAAGGCAGTACAGTTGAAAAGGAATGGACATCTCTAAAAATGGCCATCACAGAAGCTGGAAAGGAAACCTTGGTACAACTAAGATAACTGCGAAGAAACAATGGGTAACAGAAGAAATACTTCAGTTGATCGATGAAAGGAGGAAGTACAAAGGTTCCGGGAAACTTAGGAATACGGAAATACAAGTCACTGAGGAATGAAATTAACAGGAAGTGCAGGGAAGCTAAGACGAAATTGCTACATGAAAAATGTGAAGAAATCGAAAAAGATATGATTGTCGGAAGAACAGTCTCAGCATACAGGAAGTCAAAACAACCTTCGGTGAAATTAAAAACAAGGGTGGTAACATTAAGAGGGGAACGGAAATTCCACTATTAAATGCAGAGGAGAGAACAGATAGGTGGAAAGAGTGCACGCAGGGCCCCTATGATTGTAAGACTTGCCTGATGTCACAGAAGAAGAAACAGGAGTCAATACAGAAGAGTTAGGTGATCAAGAATTTGAATCAGAATTTAACAGAGTTTGGAGGACTTAAGATCAAATAAGGCAGGAGGGATAGATAACATTCTATCAGAATTTCTAAAATCATTGGGGGAAGTGGCAGCAAAACGACTACTCACGTTGGTCTGGTGACATACCATCTGACTTTCGGAAAAATGTCATCCACCCAACTCCGAAGACTTCAAGAGCTGACAAGTGCGAGAATTATCGCACAATTAGCTTAACAGCTCATATATCGAATTTGCTTACAAGAATAATATACAGAATAATTGAAAAGAAAGTTGAGGATGTGATATATGATGATCAGTTTGGCGTTAGAAAAGGTAAATGCACCAGAGAGGCGGGTCTGACGTTGATGTTGATAAGGGAAGCTAGACTGAAGAAAAATCAAAACACCTTCATGGGATTTGTCGCCCTGGAAAAAGCGTTCGGCTATGTAAAATGGTGCAAGATGTTTTAAATTCTGAGAAAAATAGGGGTAAGCTACAGAGAGAGACGGGTAATATACAATATGTAGAAGAACCAAGATAGAATAATAAGAGTGAACGACCAAGAACGAAATGCTCGTATTGAAAAAGGCCGTAAGACAGGGATGTAGTCTTTCGTCTCTGCTGTTCAATTTGTACATCGAAGAAGGAGTGATGGTAATAAAAGAAACATTCAAGAGTGGAATTAAAGTTCAAGGTGAGAGCATATCAGGGATAAATTCGTTGATGACATTGCTATCCTCAGTGAAAGTGAAGAAGAATTACATGGTCTGCTGAATTGAACACACGATCTAATGAGTACAGAGTACGGATTGAGAGTAAATCGAAGAAAGACGAAAGTTATGAGAAGTAGCGGAAATGAGAACAGCGAGAAACTTAACATCAAGATTGATGGGCACGAAGTAGATGAACTTAAGGAATTCTGTTACCTAGGCAGTAAAATAAGCAGTGACGGATGGAACAAGGAGGACATCAAAAGCAGACTAACAATGGCAAAAAGGGCATTCCTGGCCAAGAGAAGTCTACTAGTTTCAAACATGGACCTTAAAGGTTGTTGGAGGGTAGGTTGTACCGAGAAATAGTTGTTAAGAAAAAAATAGGTATGTTGCTCCGTTCCCGAGTTAATTAGTGTTGAAGTTAGTCAATCAGATTGTTGCGCGTGCAGATTCTAGCGGTCCGGAAGATACAAGTAGTGTCAGTTGTTCTCATAGCGTAGATGATAGCGCACGAGACTGCTCAACATTTGGCTCGGGTTCAAATCTCACTTCCGTCCCAAGTCCAGTTTTTGTATCGATCTCTTATTGGGTTTTAGGAAACCAAATGGTGAACACGCTTGGCGATATCGTCTTTGACGGGCTGCTCAAAATTGCCCGCCCAACGACCTGACTGGCCATCTTAAATGCAAATTCATTCGGGAACGGCGCAACACATCGATTTTTTTTTCTAAACAATTATTCCTCAGACCAACCTGCCATGAACACTTTTGCAAGCTTTTCGGACCATTTCTGACCATTCTATAAAATAAGGAAAGAAGTATTCCTAGTTTGGGGTCCCACTGAACATTCCATGTTTCAGTGTCCCAGTCGAATCCTATATCATTTCTTCTTCTTTTTGTTCAGTGTCCCAGTCGAATCCTGTATTATTTCTTCGTCCTACTGATTAGAAAAGCCTGAAGCAAAGTGCGCAGCTGAAATCTAATTCCCTAACGTTCTAGTGTATTTATCAATATATCACGGCTCAAGGAAGTAGATGCCTTTATTAACTTTCGGAAGATATGCTTTGGTAACAGTTTTCTATCGGTATCTTCCAACATCACATACAGAAACACTTCGTTAACTAAGGAGCCATTTCAAATTCGAGAATCTGCACGAACTATTCAGAAATCAGGCCACTGTTGTATTGTTGTTTTCCACTAAAAACCAATTTTGTAGGCCTGTAGCCATTAACAAAGATTTTGCTCTCTTTTCATAGGTACAAACTTTACCGATGAATATTTAAGCTGTGTGAGAAAATACATAGATAAGAATAATGTAACACAAGTAACTAAGAGCACTCCTATTGTGTAAGACGGACAGACAGTGTATGATCACCACCACTAGTGGTCTGATGGGCCAGAATTATCTAGCCATTCCTAGCCAAAAACAATATTTTCCTTTTATGTATATAGTAAGAAAGTTCTGGAAAAAAGAATCATGCGACCATAAGACGAATACTCTTTCATAATAGTCACAAGGACTTTTTTGAACATTTTAGCGGATGAAGCGGCAAGATCGTATGAAATTAACGCACTGTTAGACGTAACTAACTGATGGAAAGGATGGGAATAAGGAAAATGAATCAGTGTCAGAATGATAAACAGCGCGCTTCCTAGTTTCAAGTTAGCCGAAATGATATTATAATGCAGTAGAAGTGTTAGTCTTGTTTTCACAGTACTGTGAAAGTGAAGCACTCGCACTGTAATACTACTGCTGATAAACCACTAACGAAAGATAAGACTGATTAGCAAGGATGACGAATTGCCTTATGTTTGCAGGAAGTTCGTGCTCAATGAACCTGAAACCCTCGATGAAGGTATTGGAGTTCCGGACTGGCGCCTCGTACTTGGGTCTCTCTTCTCTTGGTCCATGGTGGCACTAGTTGTGCTTCGGGGTGTGAAGAGTTCAGGAAAGGCGTCCTACTTCCTGGCTCTCTTCCCGTACGTGATACTGATCACGCTTCTTGTAAGGGGCGCGACCCTGGAGGGCGCTGTTGATGGAATACTGTTCTTCATCACGCCACAGTGGGAGCAGCTGGCAAATCCAAATGTGAGATGGCTTTTATGTTATTTCCCGATCATTGTGATGTTTAATAATACGACAGGTTCGGAAGACTAAGGTACTAGGTTTGTTCGTTAAAATATTTGTCTGAGAAATACGACAAGAGGAAATCACAGAGGTGTGTTTTCTGCAAATTGTTTAATATCTTGAATGACACATTCTATACACAATAATGATCTATACTTTTAGTATCCTCAGGAATTACTTATAAATGAGATTATGTGCACTGATAGCCCTCATCGATTTTTATACAATATTTTAGACAAATATTTCTCTATAAATATTAATAACGCGTAAAACTTATTGTTTCACAAAGATAACATGTGTGTATTTGTATGTAAGGGAATTAAATGTCTTACAGTATTCTTAGTAGTGTCGACGTTTGTTTCAGCATCTAAAAAAGATAAAAAATGGCGAGTGTCGACTGCACTCCGTTTTGAAATCGACTTTTCCAGATAGTTTTATGCAGTCAGTGTGCTGCATTATGTGCAAACTATCTTGTATAGTAAACCTTTCACCCTCTATAAGCTTTGTTCCATTTGTCATACTTTTCTTTTGATAGCTTATAGCTGCAACAATTTTGTTGTACACGGATGTACCCTTGTTCAGTAATTACCTACATTGCCTAAGCCTGCAAACCTTTCATTTTCGAAGTTATTTGAATTGTTACTTGGCATATTCTGGTTTACCTCCTTATTTTTAAGTAAAGCCTCTTCATACTTATCTCTGACTTCCTGCCTAACAGCCTTACATCTAATTTTATTCTCTATCTTAGGGTGTGTTACCATTAATAATTCGAAAGTTATTCAGGTCTGTTACATCTTGTACAATTTCGTTTTTGTTTGAGAAAATGTATTGGAGTTAATTTCTGGCGCCTTCTTTTGCTTGTTAAGTCCATTTGTATCTGTTTCTTCCGATTGTGTGTGTTAAAACAAATAAGTGTCTCTGAACAAATTCTTGTAACATGTACTGCTTGTCATTTATGATATCACATCGGTAATTTTTCAGTGAAGAACTATTGATCAGTTGTTGTACTGCTTACACATTAAACTCACCTTTATTTACTTGTAGTTGGATCTGTTGTCGTTTACGAAGTTTCTTAACTCTCTATAGAGGTCTTCTTACTAGAATTTGAACATGTTGGCACAGGGCCTTGAATGATTTCTGTATAACACTTTCTATTTTTAAACCCAGTCCTTCCATTCCTTCTTTATTTGTGATACTGTTAGTTTTTAATACACTTGTCAACAATAGAGCCTCCATTGCTCTGTTCCTCAGTGATAAAACATTCTTCCACATTTTCGATTTTTTTCCCTTCACATCACTTCTTATAACCCTACTAAATTCCCATTTTTTTATTTTATTTTGGGTGATTCTTGTTTCAACTGAATTTATTTTGGGTCATTAAGTTCTGCAATTCTTTTGTCCTCGAATAAGATTTAGAAGAAGCAGGTGCATATCCAACGTCTATTTAGCCAAACTTCTTACAGTGGGGTGTGGATCAGTACTAACTGGATTTTCCCTGTGGCCACATACCATTGACTACATTATGTCAGTCCACTACTTGTAATAGTATTTTAACCAGCTCAGAACAGTGACGTGCATGGCAATAAGTCCTCTGACAACTTTATGCAAGATTCACTACCCGGCCTAGCACAAAAGCATGGCTAGGCATGTGAACAGTATTCAGTGTTGGCATACCTTCCAGGCCTGACCAGAGTGCTTCTGAGTCTGGGATCAACACAGCCACTAGCTGCACTGCCTGAATGTAGTATTTGGACACTGTAATAATATCCTGGCTAGTCCCCTTAACCATGCATAAGATATAATTAAGGATTCTTCCCCCAACTATTACTGATCTTTTCATTCACTTGGTTCCTATCATGCTTTTAATTTAAAGTAATTACTAAACACTTCCTTTCTTAACATAATGTTGTTTAATACTGATGAAACCTAAAATTGATTAAGAATGTACAATATTGTTGGAAATTGCATTAAATCAATCTGCTCATCTTTTCATCATCAGACAAGAGAGGGCAAAACATAAAGCACATGCAGTGCAATATCATTCAGTAATATTTACAACCAGAAACACTAAACTGCACAATCCATATCAGAGTAACAAAGTAACTCTCAAAAACACAAAATTCACACAGAAAACTTCCTTAACACTCATAGTGCATTAGTACACTTCAGTTTATTTCATACAAAAAATATTATCCCATTTTAATGTAATCAGAATTGTTTCATAGGTGGTGGTACATAGTACTGGACAGTATACATAATTGGATTACAGCTATTTTTCATTGTTAATTACTTTCTCTATTTCTGTTATTGCATCACGTTATTGTCTACAAATTATTAAATATAATAAAAAAATTTTCTTAGCTCTCAGATCAACAGCAGGTACATTATGACCTTCAACTAAATCCGTGATGTAAACACATACATTGTTTTGCAAGTGAATGTACCATACTATAAATCAGAATACAATTTCCAAACTCTGACTTCTTCACCTTTTACTTCATATCAACTTTCAACAGAACATCATTTCAGCATCACTTTAATCACCTTAATTCTCAAAACACATAGAAAACTTACAACAGAAACATTCTCCAAATTGCAAAAATTAAAAATATTTTGATCATAGTACATATATAATTGAAATTAAAATCATTTGGTTCTTATTCATGGTTTTTCTAATGTCTGTCTTCTGTCATACCACTCAAATTCTACCTACCTGATCTAAAAAACAATCTTCTCTCCATAGAGAACATTCTCATCAAAAACGTAACTGGAATGAAATAAAACTTCAAATTTTACATGACTTGTCAGCCTAATCTACTAGCTATTCAATACAAAATGCTTATCCTAGCTTCATTTTTTAATAATAATTCTATACAGGTGCTGACAGCAAATAGTTAACGAGCAAGTCTAACATTAAGGCTTTCCCATATTAGCAAAACTACCCACAAATGTTTTATATTAATTTACCAAATGTATCCAAAATAAAACCTTTCCATGAAACCAATCAGTATAGAAACTCAGAAGACATTTAGTGATATTATTTCCCAAAAAATATTGATTACTCAAATTCCACTTCAGATCAGTACAATGATTCCAAAATACATCCAAAAATTATTAGCCAAGCATAATAATGTTCCATGTTATCTTAAATGATACCTAACAATATTTTTTTGTCCAAAACAGTGTGCTGTATATTCAGTTTGAAAATCAGTATAATTTCGTCTAAACAATGACAAAATTTATCAAAACAAGACATGGTTATCACACAAAACACAGACCTGATAAAAATGTTGTTGTTGTTGTGGTCTTCAGTCCTGAGACTGGTTTGATGCAGCTCTCCATGCTACTCTATCCTGTGCAAGCTTCTTCATCTCCCAGTACCTACTGCAACCTACATCCTTCTGAATCTGCTTAGTGTATTCATCTCTTGGTCTCCCCCTACGATTTTTACCCTCCACGCTGCCCTCCAATACTAAATTGGTGATCCCTTGATGCCTCAAAACATGTCCTACCAACCGACCCCTTCTTCTGGTCAAGTTGTGCCACAAACTCCTCTTCTCCCCAATCCTATTCAGTACCTCCTCATTAGTTATGTGATCTACCCATCTAATCTTCAACATTCTTCTGTAGCACCACATTTCGAAAGCTTCTATTCTCTTCTTGTCCAAACTATTTACTGTCCGTGTTTCACTTCCATACATGGCTACACTCCATACAAATACTTTCAGAAATGACTTCCTGACACTTAAATCTATACTCGATGTTAACAAATTTCTCTTCTTCAGAAACGCTTTCCTTGCCATTGCCAGTCTACATTTTATATCCTCTCTACTTCGACCATCATCAGTTATTTTGCTCCCCAAATAGCAAAACTCCTTTACTACTTTAAGTGTCTCATTTCCTAATCTAATACCATCAACATCACCCGACTTAATTCGACTACATTCCATTATCCTCGTTTTGCTTTTGTTGATGTTCATCTTATATCCTCCCTTCAAGACACCATCCATTGACATTACTTTATGTACAAAATCATTTTAGATAACATCAACACAACATGTTACATTTCCTAGTATTTTTTATCCTACAACCTAGTTCAAGTCGTCAGCATTAAGCATAACTCAAGTAAAAGTATTTATCTAACACAATTGAACATAAATCCTAACATAGAGTATGCAGAAACATTGTACACTGAAAGAACTTTTATATGTATAAATTGTAATAACAAATAATTTATGAACTGTCATGAAATTAAATCATAAATGTCAATTTCCAAAATACATATACAGAACTCTTTGGGTTTTCAGCAACAGATAGACTATTGTTACGCCTCTCTTGGTTTTCCAAGACACATTTCTTTGTTTTTAGGCTTTTTCACTCTTTGTAGAATTCACCTGGCTGCACTTTTTCCATTTTAAAGTAAAAACTGAACATAATTCTACAATCATTCCATAATCATGCATAACATTACTGGTATATCTTAATTCACTTTTTGTTTCAAGTCTACACAAATAAACGAAAATTATCTACCTTTACGTCATGAACAGATGTAATTTGCTTTCACATACTGCAAATATTCTCTCATTCAGTGTAACTAAAAGATGAAGATTTTCATATGTTTTGTCAAATACAACTATTTTACATGAGTTAACATAATATATACCTTAGATCAGTATTCTTCTAACTCCCTGTTTTTGAATTACTGTCAAAATTTCTTTTAAGGCTTATCCCGATTTGTTGGGCACAGTGCTGATAATTCTATCATTACACCTCTGACACTTCCTTTTAATTTTCGCTAGTTACTGTTCTCATTCAAAAAACAAGAAAGCTAGCTTCTTCATCAACATTGACTACTTCTTCATATTTTTACTTAAAATATTAACATTTTTCAAGATAAAAACAATTTGTTTTTTAACCATTAAATGATTTTATTTACACATTCCTCTCTGTTAATTATTTTATAAGCAACAATATTTTCTACACTAACTACATTGATAGGTTCAGCTAGTAAAATAGGTTGTGCTTCAGTCACGTTTTTGGCCTCATCTTCAGATTCTTAACATAAACTTCTTCTTCTTTACTGGCTACTATTAATATTTCTCTTCCAAAAATTTTGTTTTGACCTTTTCCCTCAATACAATAATTTAAAATTTTGACAAAATTTGCAAGTTTACTATATCGTCTTGAACACTAATTTCAGTTTGGTGCATTCTACTTCATGTAGTAGCTTGGAAACATTTATTCTGTGATTGTTTAACAGTGCCACATTTTGTTTTGGCCATTTAGTAATCTTTTCTAAATTTTTTATAACAGATACTTCAACTGTTGCTAGTATGCATTCTAAACTAGCTGTTACTGTATCTGTAACATCTTTAATACATTCGCATTTCATTAATTCTTGTTCTAGTTTCTTCTTAAACATGTTCATTGGCTTTTAAGTTTCACACCAAAAATTAAGGAAAAAAGTAAAGTATTTGGCTATGCAGCAATCCCATGGTCACATACATTGCTGCCTCAGGTACAACCAGCAGATTAATTAATAATCATTGCCTTATTTTCCACCAGTAATGATTGTTGTATTTAGGTCTCAATCCAACAACAATTCTTTCAGTTGAGGAATAATTTCATTGGTCCACATTCCTTGTAAATTCGCATCTACTTCTCCTTCTTGGTCTGAAAGACATAAATTTACTGCAGTACCAAAATCTCAGAGCACCAACATTATTATGGCTCTCTCCTGTGAAAAAACAATTAAATGTTAGAAACTGACAAAGAAGAGAACTTTTATAAACAATACCTGCACTACTACAGTGCAACTATTATAAGCGAGAAGTAAGGCAGAATAATAGTAAAATACATAGGTACTCATTTCCTCTTAGCAATTTATCATTAATAAACATAGCTTGTCAAAAAACTTGGCTCACTGAAACAATAAATTTCACATTTAGGAATATGATCGAATTTTATTGTTTAAATTTGATCACTGCTTGTTTCAGTTTCTTCCATCTGATGTTTTATTTTCTTCATTTTGTATTGCTCATAATATCACAATTTAGTCTTCATACTGTTACAGTGAACATCTAACTCTGTACTTCTCCTTACCATAACTACATATTAACCCCTGAAGAACAAAGATACACCCACGCACAGGACATAATTCTTACAAAGTATCGATTCTTTTATTTTCATAGAAATTTATGCATAGCTAATTAGTTATTTTCAAATATTTTCAGAATAATTTGCAAAAATGGTGATAATGGCAATAATTTCAACTTTATTTACAATTTAAAATTAAAATGGAAATACGAAAAAAATGTTTTCTGAAAAATAATTAAATTAATAATAGTTACTTTCGATGCATAGACCGAATATAATTTTTTATGTTTGAATAGAAATAAACAATACATTACCATTTGTTCATTCAAAAACCCAGATTTATGTAATTTCAGAAAAATATTTATGTATCAGCTTCTCAGAATTTACCAGTAAGTAGAAAAGATAACGAAAACAGGACCACTGATCAGTTGTATTACAACTTTAAAGTGGAATAACACATGATGAACGAAGCAAGGAAGACGAAAGAAGCAGAATAGCACAGGCAAGGAAATTATTCAAGAGTCAAAAGTTTCTTGTATGAAACATAGGCCTTTACTTGATACTGTGAATGGATAACAGGATGATGATGTGTAAGTTCGTTATGGACAGTAAGAAAAGCCAGAAGAGACCTGAAGCTTTTGAGACATGATGTTACACACGTACGTTGAAAATTGAGTGGACTGACCAAACAACAAATGAAATGGTGCTCCGCAGAATCGGTGAGGAAAAAAACATGTGAAAACCTTTCAAGAGAAGGAAGGACAGGACGAGAGGACATGTGATTAGAAATTTGGGAATAAACTTCCATGATGCAAGAGGGATTGTAATACACTCCTGGAAATGGAAAAAAGAACACATTGACACCGGTGTGTCAGACCCACCATACTTGCTCCGGACACTGCGAGAGGGCTGTACAAGCAATGATCACACGCACGGCACAGCGGACACACCAGGAACCGCGGTGTTGGCCGTCGAATGGCGCTAGCTGCGCAGCATTTTTGCACCGCCGCCGTCAGTGTCAGCCAGTTTGCCGTGGCATACGGAGCTCCATCGCAGTCTTTAACACTGGTAGCATGCCGCGACAGCGTGGACGTGAACCGTATGTGCAGTTGACGGACTTTGAGCGAGAGCGTATAGTGGGCATGCGGGAGGCCGGGTGGACGTACCGCCGAATTGCTCAACACGTGGGGCGTGAGGTCTCCACAGTACATCGATGTTGTTGCCAGTGGTCGGCGGAAGGTGCACGTGCCCGTCGACCTGGGACCGGACCGCAGCGACGCACGGATGCACGCCAAGACCGTAGGATCCTACGCAGTGCCGTAGGGGACCGCACCGCCACTTCCCAGCAAATTAGGGACACTGTTGCTCCTGGGGTATCGGCGAGGACCATTCGCAACCGTCTCCATGAAGCTGGGCTACGGTCCCGCACACCGTTAGGCCGCCTTCCGCTCACGCCCCAACATCGTGCAGCCCGCCTCCAGTGGTGTCGCGACAGGCGTGAATGGAGGGACGAATGGAGACGTGTCGTCTTCAGCGATGAGAGTCGCTTCTGCCTTGGTGCCAATGATGGTCGTATGCGTGTTTGGCGCCGTGCAGGCGAGCGCCACAATCAGGACTGCGTACGACCGAGGCACACAGGGCCAACACCCGGCATCATGGTGTGGGGAGCGATCTCCTACACTGGCCGTACACCACTGGTGATCGTCGAGGGGACACTGAATAGTGCACGGTACATCCAAACCGTCATCGAACCCATCGTTCTACCATTCCTAGACCGGCAAGGGAACTTGCTGTTCCAACAGGACAATGCACGTCCGCATGTATCCCGTGCCACCCAACGTGCTCTAGAAGGTGTAAGTCAACTACCCTGGCCAGCAAGATCTCCGGATCTGTCCCCCATTGAGCATGATTGGGACTGGATGAAGCGTCGTCTCACGCGGTCTGCACGTCCAGCACGAACGCTGGTCCAACTGAGGCGCCAGGTGGAAATGGCATGGCAAGCCGTTCCACAGGACTACACCCAGCATCTCTACGATCGTCTCCATGGGAGAATAGCAGCCTGCATTGCTGCGAAAGGTGGATATACACTGTACTAGTGCCGACATTGTGCATGCTCTGTTGCCTGTGTCTATGTGCCTGTGGTTCTGTCAGTGTGATCATGTGATGTATCTGACCCCAGGAATGTGTCAATAAAGTTTCCCCTTCCTGGGACAATGAATTCACGGTGTTCTTATTTCAATTTCCAGGAGTGTATATGCAGCTAATAATTGACGACGGTGAAGATAAGTACTACTTGAGGATAAACAGGTTATCACATGAGGAAATAGTGAAGAGCTGTATCAGATCAGTTGTAAGAGTGATGACTATACCACACACCCCCAAATAGCACCCCTCCCCGTTGCTCTTCATATTTGTCCACTGTGCCTTTCCACCAAGTAGTCTTCAAGAGCGCAAGCATCACAGTAGCGTCAAACACATGTCGCCATCAACAGAGAACAACTTGAATCAAGGCTAGTCTTAATTTAAGAGCTCCATCGCCATTTCTGTAGACAGAACTGTATTGCTCCCTATGGCCGTGCAGACAACACAGGGATCAACTTTTGTTGTGGTCGAGTTCCATAGTCCGTTGATATCTCCTCACTGCACATGATACTCTTCACATATCAGAGCAGTATGCTCCATACAACACGAATAGTCACTGTGTGACAAACAAATTTCTCGGACGCTGATTACTGTAGCACATTAGAGGTCACCCTTCTAATATTAAAGCGTTTTGCAGTCGATGTGTCTCACTGGTTATTCCTTAGAAATTCCCATCGCCTTTAACGACTCTTCACTAGATAAGAATATAGTAATCCTGTTGTTCCCAATAACACTAGAGAGAAAGCTAATAAATCTACATTTACATCATTTCTGTGCTGTCGCTGTTCCACACATATTCCGAGATTTATTAGGGTTGTTCTTTTTTGATGTCGAAATTTCTACCAATTTAAATTTTCTTGGCTACAGATGTAAAAGCAGCTATTAAAACATACGAAATAAAAGTTCCTGCTAACGTTTGTCACTGTGCATAATGCGCCGAATTTGTGATTTAGGCTGACTAGAGTGTGTGCAGATATTTGTTGAAAAAATGCGGAAAGGTTTACTCCAGGCACACTTCCACTACAAAATATTGTTAACAGTTGATGAATAATGGCTACACTTGAAGGATGACGGGAAGTGGCTAGAACCAATGAATCAGACCAAAAATCCTTGTAACTGAAGACTAGACACGGTATCAAATTTTGCAGTAAAAAGCAATCTGGAGTGTGGTATTTAATTGCCATTCTGGTATGACATATTGAGACATGGATTACAGACATCTCCAGCACGATGAAAAGTGCATCTTAGATGTATGTATATATGTCCTTCTCTCTTCCTCTTTTTCTGTCTATCTCATACTAACCCCTCTTTCTGTCCGACACCTCCTCCCCCACTTCTGTTGTTCATTGTCCATCTCCTCTTCCTTCTCAACCTTTCCGTCTCTTACCGTTCTGTTCCTCTATCTTTGTCCTTCTCTCTCTCTGCGTGTGTCCACAATAGCACCGCTTCTTGAAAAAGTAACGTAAATTACTTAATCGATAGTGACTACAATGGAGGCACTATACGTGCTCAGAGAATTGAATTACTGGTATCTCTGTATCGTAGTATACAAGAAATGATTTCATTGTCTTCTCTCTCTTCTTCTTCTTTGTTATCCGTGCCTGGTTGGTTCTGATGTTGCATTTCGATTACAGTCTGTAAAGAATTATTTCTACTATATGTAGTGTATTTGGAATTTCTGCTAAATATATATGTTACTATTTAATGCAGTATATGTTTTTGTTAGTAGCAAGAAATTACCTTCCCTGTCCCCTTTATTTAATTAATTACATAGCAATTAAATGTTGCCCTAGTCATTTGTAATTACATTGTTGAAGCGACGCCATTGCTGTTAAAATTGATAAAATTTCTTCATAGCTATTTAATTCTGAAAATATGGAAAGGATTTATGGCCAGAAATATCCTGCATATTCTAACGTGAAGACATCCGTCTTACTCACGATGGATGAAAAGAATTATCTTTCTTTAACGTAATGCAATAAGCAAATTTAATATAATATTCAAACAATTATTTTTCTCTGTGAGGCTTGATGCTCCAGTATAGCCGCCTACGTGCAATGGTAGTGTACGCACTTAAAATAATTTCTTTCAATAAAACTGTACCTTTGGCCTAAAATGAAATGGAAATTATTGTGAGACGCCGTTTTACATTTACTGAGATTAAATAGCGGCTCCATTGTAGTCACCTATACATAAAGTAATTTTCATTACTTTTTTCAAGAAGTGATGCTATACCATGTCCTTTCCCCCTGCCTCTCCCCTTGTCCATCTCCTCCTCCCCAATCCAATCTTCTTCTCCCCTTGTCTCCCCCATATCTTCTCTCCTCTCCCACTATCCATCTCCTGCCCACTCTCTTACTCTCCATCTCCTTCCGACCACATCTCTCTTTTCATATTGTCTTGGCCCCTCTCCCTATGCTTCCCCTCCTGGCCCCCTCTCCCTGTCCATCACCATCTGTCCCTATTTATTTCCTACTGGCCCCTATCAATCTCCGCCTCCCGCTCTCTCTGTCCATCCTCTGCTGGCCCCTTTCTCCTTATACATGTCATCCTGCCCCTCTCTGTGTCCATCTCTTCCTCTATCATGTCAATTTTCCCCATCCAGTCTCTGTATTTTCCATCATTTTAGAGATGGTTGCAGGACTCAGCTGTTAGATACAAGATGTCAACTTAAATACCTTTCAGTCATTTAGTTTCCAGACTTACTTTGTTTGGCAAACAGCGTTTTACTACGCCATCTTCAGGCCCCTGACGGACATGGAAGATTTTACCTCGGTTCTTATCAGTTGGTAGATGATCGCTATAGCAACCAGAAATCTACTAATACTAGTATTGCTGGCCCCTGTTTTGATCAGAACCGAAGTAGAATCTTCCTACACATCAGTCATGGGTCTGAAGATGGAGTAGTTAAATGCTGAAACAAGTAGCCAAATAAATTCAGTTTGAGAACAAGACATCTGAAAGGTATTTAATGTGACATTCCCCCATCCATGTCCATTTGCATATGTAGCTCCTGTAAGACAGGTCGCTAAAGCAGGTCGATACTATCACCAGAATATGCCTGCCGTTCAAGACAGGAATTGATAATGATTTGTTTGTCCCTGACATGTAGGCTGCCTGCAAAGTATTGTTAAGGCAGGATGATACTATTTCTTCACAACACACCTGTTGTACAGGATAATCTGTATGATGATTTGTCGATATATCATTTAGTATTGAGCTATGTGACTATAAACCCCACAGTGCTCATACACATGAAGTTTACTGTTTGTGTGCAAAATTTTGCTGAAATCGATCCAGAGGTTTTGGAGGAGATATCAGAATTACATATATACATATGGTCACCTGTCTCTTCCTCTCTCACTCTCTCCCTCGCTCTCCCTTTCTCTCTCTCTCAAGTTTATGTGTATGCTAACTTATTGATTAGTTTGTCTTCAAGACGTGCAATGACAAGCAGTTATTATTACTACCTTTTGATAAAAAATTAAATAAATTCCCTCTACTGATAATTTGATATTTTTTAGAGTAGTAACCTAAGTGTAAATCTGTACACAGTACAATTCTTCTGTATTTAAGGAGTTCCCATTAGCTGACAACCTCTCAATAGATCTTTGAACATCATTGCTTTCCGTTTTTCGTGTGACTGTGGGTCTACAAGGAGTGATTCAATTCATGTATCATACGTTTCATACCTACAGACTTCAGAAAGTAAGTTACCCATGTCGTACCACACTAAAATCACTGCGCAAGAAGAGTGATCGATTGTCCGAAGAGAGTACATATTTTGGGTTTCCTGCAGACACAGTTCTGCTGCAGTTCGAATTAACAAGTCTATCACATTGTGCAAGTGAAATGGGGCGGCAACCGGAACCGCACTCCAGAGTTGATGTATAAGGCACATTACGTTTCTTGTGGGCAAAACGTCTTAATTGGCTCTGAGCACTATGGGACTTAACTTCTGAGGTCATCAGTCCCCTAGAACTTAGAACTGCTTAAACCTAACTAAATTAAGGACATGACACACATTCATGCCCGAGGCAGGATTCGAACCTGCGACCGTAGCGGCGCGCGGTTCCAGACTGTAGTACCAAGAACCGCTAGGCCACCCAGGCCGGAAAACGTCTTAATTGCTCACAGATTCACTGTGGAATTCTGCCAGTATACGGACCAAAAGCAATTAGTAACATGGTGCCAACAATTTGACCAAGACCGCACATTGGTGATACAATCCAGATCTTGCAGCGCATAATTTCCTTCTTTTCATCAAACTGAAAGACTATCTGGGAGGAAAGAAATATTCCAACGATAAGGACGTTTACATAGTGGTTCTCGAATCGCTTCGTGACCAAGGAGCGGATTTCTATATTCTAGGTTCCAGTTGTCACCCCATTTCACTTGCGCATTGTAGTGAACTTGTTATCCGAACTGCAGCAGAATTGAATCTGCAGGAACCCCGGAGCATATACTCTCCTCTAACAGTGTGCCACCCTTGTTGCGCAAAGTTCGGACCATTGTTTTTTTTTTACATACTTTGTGTCAATGAAGAAAAATAGAGTCATTTATGACTCTGATGTGTAGTGCAGCATTAAATAAAAATTACTTGGCCCACTATGATAACGTGCAACTTACCTTTCAAGTCTTTTCGCACCAGCATAGACAATCTTTCTAAGCACTTGCGAAGTAGAGTGATATATTTCTCTTTGTTGTACTCTCCACTCCGAAAGAAGCTTACAGCATAGCGTGTTAATATACCAATAAAAGTTAAGGAAAAGTCCAGATATTATATTGTCACTATTGCAATACCGTAATTCTAGGTTTGGTACGCTGCTGTGACGCAGTGTTTTTTCTCGCTTTCCATGTCATTCGGTACACTGGTGATGCTAGCGTCATACAACAACTTCAAGCATAATATATACAGGTAAAAACAGTATCGTACAGGTCACAGTTACTTATTATACACTAGCATTAAGCTATTAATAATAGAAAACTTTTTTCAGGGATGCTATGATAGTGACGCTGCTGGATACGTTCACCAGCCTACTGGCTGGTTTCACTATCTTCTCCATCCTAGGAAATCTTGCATATGAAATGGGTGTGGACGACATTTCTGAAGTTGTGAGAAGCGGAACTGGCTTAGCGTTCATTTCATATCCTGATGCAATAGCTAAATTTGATGCAGTTCCTCAGGTAATATAATTATCAAATATAATACTTTAGTAATAGTTCTATCATTTATTAAAAAAAAACGCTTACAAAAGAGTTTAATGTTGAATGCAGTGATGATATTGTTATAAGTTTGCCAAGTAAAATAGGTGATTACTGAAGCTATATATCTCATAAGATAGAAAGGTGTAAGTTCTCTCAGGGTCTCAGAATAATTTGCATGTAGAAACTAAGTTAGTTATGAACAGATGTGAATCTAGAGATGAAGTTCACTTCAATGAGCTGCAGAAGAAATACTGGCGCGTTGCGTCCTACCGCCCACTTACCTGCTGCTGAATGTTTAAGATCAGGTCCATGGAAAAAAAAAAGTGTGTGAAATGTTATGGGAATTAACTCCATGGTAAACCTTCGTCTTCTTTAAATTAGTGGTCGTTGCCGGAAAACTGTCAAAAATAAAATAAAATTAATTTTAAGATGCCGGCGTGTCATTTGAGCCACTCATTTGAAGTCGTCTCTTGCATTACTTTGCAATGTGTACCATTTTATTGAAAACAATATTTCATCAAAGACCAATTATCTTTCTGGAACCAGTATATTTTACTTCGTATTTTTACTTTTTTGGGTCTAATTTTTATTTATTTATTCATTCGTTCTGTCATCTTGAGCACTTATTTACATACAACTTTTTTTTTAAAGAATACACTGTAAAAGCTGTCTAGGCAAACCAGTTTGGTGGCTCCTTGAACAGCTTCATGCATTATATAATTTTCTTTCTTGGTGGATTATTATTCTAAGATAACTTCTCACTTTAAATTTAGCTATGAAAATATCACACTTCACGTCATCAATGACAAACATATTGTAACTGCTTCTTTATCAAGTCAGGCCTTGCACTTAGGGGGCTGGTAACTTGTGAGGTAATATATGATCTATTAAACGATTAATTTAACTGGTTTGATCTGTGAGAGTTCTTTTCAGAACTTTCCATAATTTTATGGGTTGTTGAGAAAATATTCTAGTCTTGAATGAAGCTTTACCAGTGTTAATGAAGTTTATTCGCTTGACGTTGTCCCTTCGCTTCTCTTTTATGTTTATCCTACACCTTGACCCTTCTCTCGCAGTTAAGGATTGTGCATGATTGTTAGAAGTGATTTGACTCTTGTGTCTCATCTTTCTAATCCTGAATGTTAGCAGTTCTCAATGTTCCGCAAAATCAGAGTCTTTCCTATTGAATTTTTTGAGTTTATACATGTGCTCTATTCCGGATTGCAGTCGTGTATAATAATTTAAATTACGGGCGTCTTTTTCTAAGACGGTATAATTGTTTTCAAGATTGTTCCGACATTTCCAATTGCGCATTTGGCTTCTGTGTTCGTTTTACCGAATATGGCTCCATTTTCAGTCTCTTTGTACACTGCCGTGGAGAAAGTAAGGATTAAAGTAGCTTCCACATGATGTATCACTGCCAAGTAACATAGATTGACGAAACTTGGACCATACATACAAAGAAATGGTGCAATATAGTACAGAAAGGAGCTGAAACAAGTACGTAATGAGACGAACATAAATGACACTTTATTCAAAGATTATAATTTACATAGAAGTCACCGCGATTTATGATGGTTCATTGGAAAGTACAAAAGGCAGAATATGATTCTTAATTGGGTGTGTGATCACCACGGCAATACATGTTCTGCATCGTGCTCCCATGCTGGCCACAAGACTGGTAAGGAGCTGTTGTGATAAGGCGTTCCATGCCATTCCATAACGGTTGATAACTGCTGGACAGTCGTTGGTGCACATGCACATGCTGCAAAACGCATACCACACGTTTCTCATGGGATTTAAGTCGGGGAACGGGCTGGTCAGTCTGTTCGACCAATATCCTTTCGTCTCGACAGCTCCTCCACCTGCGCAGTTCGATGCAATAGAGCATTGTCATCCATTAAAATGAAGTCAGGATCGAATACACCGTTTGAACGACGCATATGGGGAAGGAGTACAGGGACACAAGAGTGTTGACGATGAATGTACCGTGTTCGGGAGGTCAGTGCGCCCACGCAACATACGCCTCTCCACACCCACCTGGACCACCAAAATGGACTTGTCCGACATTGTACCTGTGTTAGTTATGTGTTCCAACCTTTCGACATATGAGGCAACATAATGCACCCAAGAACATTGTTCAACGTTATTGCTTTGGTGGTCCATGTGTTATGACGTGGGAAGGTTTAACGTTGCATGGGCGTACCGACTGCCAACCTGGTGCCTAAACTGAAAGCATTCTGCACAGCATGCACCGCCGTCTGTGGTAATTGCACACCCGATTAAGGACCATGTCCCACCTTTTGTAATGTCCAGGGCACCGTCATAAATCGCGGTCTATTCAGTGTTAATAATTATCTTTGAACACCAGTGTCATTTCTATTTGTCTTATTGCATTTTTCCAGTTACCTTCTGTACTACACTGTAGCAGATATTTCTGCATATGGTCCAAGTTTCATCGAACCGTGTTACTTGGCAGTGACATATCATGTGAAAGCTACTTTCGTCATTAAGTTTTGCAGACCATTACAAGTGCAACATGGCCGTGACTGCTGCTGCACAGAATTACGTAGACGTTTACTGTACTGGAAGGCATGTTTTCTTCGGTTGAAGTTAGTAGTTTAATTACTGTCATCGGCTTGTTCGTAGTTGTCATCTAGCAGTTATCCAGAAGTTTTAGAGCCTGGGTCATCACCGTTTATATGTGTCATGACAAAGCTTGTGAAGTAGTCTGAGGTGACAAAAGTGATGGGTACCTCCTAATACCGTGTAGGACCTCCTTTCACAAGGCATAGTGCTGCAGTTCGACGTGGCACGGGCTCAACAAGTAGTTGAAAGTCATCTGCAGAAATGCTGAGCCACGCTCCCTCTATAGCCATCAATAACGGCAAAAATGTTGCCGGTGCAAGATGTACTGCACGAAATTACCTCTCTATTATGTCCCATTAATGTTCGCTGGGATTCATGATGGGAGGTCTAAGTAGCCAAATCATTTGCTTCAGTTGTCCAGAGTGTTCTTCAAACCAATCGTGAACAATTGTGTTCCGGTGAAATGCCATCGTTGTTTGGCAACATGAAGACCATGACTGGCTGCAAATAGTCTCAAAAATGGTTCAAATGGCTCTGAGCACTATGGGACTTGACTTCTGAGGTCATCAGTCCCCTAGAACTTAGAACTACTTAAATCTAACTAACCTAAGGACATCACACACATTCATGTCCGAGGCAGGATTCGAACTTGCGACCGTAGCGGTCGCGCGGTTCCAGACTGTAGCGCCTAGAACCGCTCGACCACCCAGGCCAGCTACAAATGGTCTCCAAGTTAACAAACATGACCATTTATAGTCAATGGGCGGTTCAATTGGACCAGAGGACCCAGTACATTCCACGTAACCACAGCGCACATCATTATGGTGAAACCTCCAGCATGCTCACTGCCTTGCTGACAACTTGGGTCCATGACTTCGTGGCGTTTGCCAACACCTTCTAGCATACAGGCCTCCCCACCAAGAGGAGTATGCTGTGTGACATCATTTCTGGTAGGTCACTTGTGGGCGGACAGAATATGCTACAGTGCTGGATTTAATGGCCGTACCAACAATGCAACTGAAACCACCGACTGAACGCGCTGCTAATTTCATTTAATATATGAAGCACTGCAACAAAAAGAAGCGACGTTTACAATGTAATATCCTGTGAAAAATCTGCACTCTGTATTAATGTAGTTAATTTCTGTGAATTTATCTGTATAAGCAATTCGGAATAAAGTATGTATGTTGGCTAACTACCTGTACCCAGTAAACAAAACTTTGGTTACCGTTTACGTTGATTTCAAAACATACTGTTTGATCATGAGACTTGATTTACAGAAATACATCTGTTTTGTATACTGATGTTTCGATGTAATCATTTGAAATGGCGTTTCATGAGTGGTATGTAATATGGTCACATATGTTCCATTGGATAACCCAAATGTATGATCAGGACAATGTTTCCATATATCCAGGCATGATAAAAATCTGTCTACATATCTGATATTTTCTTCACTTGTGCTGCAGAGTGGTTTCTAAAGTGAATCCTCGAAACGAATATTTCTACCAGGTGAGATAACATTTAAAATGTTTCACCATGTACAAATCAATTTAATGACTTACGGCAGTGCTCTCAACGCTTTCAGTAATATGATGTTCCCCCAAGGCTAACAAATCTTGACTAGTCATCTTATTGAAACTATTAAGCACAAGTTTCACATTTTGTCACTGCAGATTGTTTGGATAAAGAGGCTTTAAATTAAGTTTATCGGCAAATTTTATTGGCTGTGTACATTCTGTGTCATGTACCTTTTTAACTCTAGAGAACTTATCCATAAGCAGCTGCATACTTTCTGAAACAATTTCAAACTGAGGATACATCATTATTTTAACAGGATCTTTTTTGTTGATACAATTGTTTCTGACACATTTTAATGGGTGAACAAAATCTAAAATAAAAAGAAGTTCTTGAGAGTCATAACAAGGTTGTTTGTAAACAATTGACAGTTGACAGGTGTGGGGGAGGGGGGGGGGGAGGAGCAAAGAGTGACATTGCCCATCTGTTAATTGAATTTTTGTCATTAACAACACAGACTACCTCAAAACCTGTTGCACCTAGCCCAGAAACTATCTCCTTAATTAGAGTGAAGAGTTCTTCACCGTTTATGTTTCTCACTGGATGGATGTTAACTACATCTTTCTACAAAGACAACAAACTTTGTACGAGGGTTAGTCAAATGAAAACCTTAAATATTTTTTTAAATATTATTTATTGTGCAGAAGTGGTACAAAGCTGTATCACTTTTCAACGCAAGTCCTTCAGCGATTACAAAGTGCAAAAATTCCTTAAAAAAAAAATTCTTTTGGTAGTCCGTGCAACCACTCCTACACTGCGTGGCGTACCTCTTCATCAGAACGGAACTTCTTTCCTCCCATTGCGTCTTTGAGTGGTCCAAACATATGGAAATCACTTGGGGCAAGGTCTGGTGAGTGTGGTGGATGCTCGCTCTCTTTGTTTCCGGTTGGTGGAAGTGAACCCAGATTTCGTCCTCAGTAACGATTCTTGCAAGGAAGCCATCACCTTCTCGTTCAAAGCGCCGAAGAAGTTCTTCACAAGCATCAACACGTCGTTCTCTGGTTTCAGGAGTCAGCTGCCGTGGCACCCATCTTGCAGAAACCTTGTGAAACTGGAGCACATCATGCCCAATGTGGTGTTCTGACCAATGACTAATCTGTAAACATGCTGCAGTGTCATTCATTGTCACTCGGCGGTGCTCCTCCACTATGGCTTCAACTGCTGCAATGTTCTGTAGAGTCACAACTCGTTGTTCCTGACCTGGACGAGGAGCATCTTCCACTGAAGTCACACAGTTTGCGAACTTCCTACTCCATTCGTAGACTTGCTGCTGTGACAAACATGCATCACCGTACTGAACCTTCATTCGTCGATGAATTTCAATAGGTTTCACGCCTTCACTACGTAAAAACTCAATAACACAACGCTGTTCTTCCCTGGGGCAAGTCGCAAGTGGGGCGGCCATCTTTACAATGATACTGCGACGGTATGTGTGCATCTGCATATGCTGCCACCTACAAGCCATTCTGCACGCTGTTTGTAGCACGCTTACCAACTTACAGGATAACGGCGCAAAATTTCGATTTGTTTTTACAAATTTAAGCTTTTCATTTGACTCACCCTCGTATCATAAAAACCTGAGCATTATTTGCCACACTTCTCGAACTGAATGCAGCATCCTAGATTGTACCTCCCGTGAAGTCTAAATAAGGCTTCAAGTGAATTTCATCAACCATTAGTGAAACAACATGGATTCACAAAGAAACTGAACATCTGTTTTGTGTGCAACAGAAAATTGTCACCTAGCTGCTCAGCTGCTGGGTTTATTTGGAAATGTGGATAAATATTATGCAGTGTATTAGTATCGGTTAACACAAGATAGTGTGTACATCTTATAAACTTGTAAGCATGTGGTGATATTGAAAATAAAATACTACAAAATATAATACAAACTGACGAGTATTGTAATGGTTCTTTTGGACACCTACTGAAATCACTTTCTCACATAAAAAATTAATTTTGCTGCTTTCAGTCTCATAAAAAGAATTTGCCTTATTTTTCAAATAATTGGTTATGAATAGCAAGTGGTGTAATAAGTTTCTTTAATTTACGTCGACGGTCACAATCTTTTTTGTTAAACAGATTACCGGTTTCGGTCTTTAATGACCATCGTCATAGGCCGGCCGAAGTGGCCGTGGGGTTAAAGGCGCTGCAGTCTGGAACCGCAAGACCGCTACGGTCGCAGGTTCGAATCCTGCCTCGGGCATGGATGTTTGTGATGTCCTTAGGTTAGTTAGGTTTAACTAGTTCTAAGTTCTAGGGGACTAATGACCTCAGCAGTTGAGTCCCATAGTGCTCAGAGCCATTTGAACCATTTGACCATCGTCATATCTGTTTCATAACAACAAAGTCCTAATGTACTGCAGCCATAGTGGCATCGTCCAATGTTAAAGTCACTGTGTTTTCCGCGACGATGTCGCAGCTTGTGAAGCAAGTGGTGTGTTATTGAACTATCATTGTTCTTTCTGGTGAAGTTTTCCAAGTTATCAATAACGTCAGTTAAGTCATTCAATTTGTTAATAGTAATAGGAATTTCCTTGTACCAAGATTTGTGATTACATTTTTATCAACATATAACTGCATAGTCCGGTCAACATTCACTAGAACACAACACAAAAGTGTAGGAATATCTGTTGTTTCTATTAGAATAAAACTAATGACACTCTCTGACTTTATAATATGCCAATATTTGGGCAGCCTGATCCCCTCTAAGCTCTTAAGGAACCATTAAAGGTCACAGAACATCTTTCCTATTCATACTGGGAATGAATTTCTACACACTGACTGCAATAGCTGTTTCCAAGTTTCTGTTTTCAAGACGCTCCCGTCTCTCATCTACATTTTCCCTTGGACAAGAAGCTGACGAAAGGTACGTCGGACAGTTAGGCAGAATCGATGATATGGCTCCCCGTTTAAGGCGACGTTTCGGAAGAGGCACAGAATATTTCTTCCCTATGGAATTGTCGAAATAATCAGTATGTCTCCGAATAACGTCCTCAGTGAAGAGGTGCTCGCAGACTTTGGAATAATGAGAGAAATTTTTATTAGCTACATATGGTAACGTACAAGGGAAATGATGCCAATAAGTACCAACGCAAACTTGGGATTAGTGTCGGTTGCCTTTGGAACAAATCGATTAAAACTGACTCAGTATTTTATGTTATAATGCTAAAAATATTTCTGAGTAAATAAATTACAGTTTGCCACTGATTCGATGCTGTATACAATGTACTTGCTCTGCTATAGAAAGATATAAGGTCAGCCGAAATCACGTTGTTACTGAACAACTGAACATCATGCTAACTTAAACGCAATGCAAATTGCTCATGCTCTCTATATTAAAGCACCCGCACCCTGAGACAATCTAACTGAACTGTAAAGATGTTGAGCTTACCTTCGAATTCTGTGTAACCTGAAAATTTTCACTGTGTAGTGCAGATATCCATTTCTGCTGGAGATCTGTTTTGCGCTATAGCTTACAGGAACGGCACAATTTCTTTGTAAATGATAAAGTTCGGCGCAACTTCTTTCTGAATGACACACAGATTGGTAGTTGAGAGCTAAATCGTGTGATTTTGTTATGCTTTCACGAAAGAAGTTCACGCTTTAGCGCTGATGCTGGTTTACAATGACAGTCTAGCGGCGATTACGTCACAGTTACGCCTTGAGGCCTGAGTATCAGATGGTGTTGGGTGTGCATCACACTCTGACCCTAACCATTCAGCTCTTACCAACTGAAATCGGAATTCATGTGACCAGTCCAAAGTTTTCCAGTCGTCTAGGATGCAACCAGTATGTTCACGAGCTGACGAGAGGCGCTACAGGCGGTGTCGTGCCGGTAGCAAAGGCAGTTGCGTCGGTCGTCTGCTGCCATCGCCAGTTAACGCTAGATTTCGCCGCACTGTCTTAACGGATACATTCGTCGTACGCAGTGTTGCTTGTCTTTTAGCGCTGACAGCTCTGCGCAAACGCCGCTGTTCTCAGTCGTTAATTCAAGGAGGAGGAGGGGAGGAGATTAGTGTTTAACGTCCCGTCGACAACGAGGTCATTAGAGACGGAGCGCAAGCTCGGGTGAGGGAAGGATGGGGAAGGAAATCGGCCGTGCCCTTTCAAAGGAACCATCCCGGCATTTGCCTGAAGCGGTTTAGGGAAATCACGGAAAACCTAAATCAGGATGGCCGGAGACGGGATTGAATCGTCGTCCTCCCGAATGCGAGTCCATTGTGGTTAATTCAAGGGCTTGAGTTACTGCGTTGCCCGTGGTGAGAGGCAATGTCTGAAATTTGGTATTCTCGGCACATTCTTGACACTACGGCTCTCGGAATATTGAATTCCCTAACCATTTCAAAAATGGAATGTCTCATGAGTATAGATCCAACTACCATTCCGCGTCCGCGTTCGAGGTCTGTTAATTTCCGTCATGTGGCCATAATCACATTGGAAATCTTTTCACGTGAACCACCTGAGTACAAATGATAGCTCCGCCATTGGACTGTCCTTTTATGCCTTGTGTACGTGATACTACAGCAATCTGTGTGTAGACATATCGCTGGCCCATGACTTTTGTCACGTCAGTGTATGTTATCTTTTAGCAAGAACTCTCAAGTTTTTGTATAAACTTCGCCATTTGTTAACTAAATGTTATTTTCTTTTCAGCTGTTTGCTGTTCTATTCTTTTTTATGTTGTTTGTGCTGGGAATTGGATCTGTCGCATCAATGGCGAACTGCATTATCACAATTATCTGTGATCAGGTCCCGTCCCTGAAGTACTGGGCAGTTGCCATCACATTATCAGTTGTCGGCTTCTTGATTGGATTGGTTTATATCACACCCGTGAGTAGAACTAGAAAATGAAAGGTGAACGAATGTGCACGCTTTAAAGAATGATGTTTCGAAACAGGTTGCCTGTAAAATATTAACTTTGTCGTTTTTAATATTGCCAGGGTGGACAATGGATTCTAAATCTGGTTGACCATTACGGAGTGACGTTAGTGGTGTACGTTCTCGCAACGATGGAACTTGTTGCCATTTGTTGGATTTATGGTAAATATGTGACGACTCAAGAAGCTGAGTAAAACATTCAGCTAGGGTCGACAGAGCACTAATATACTTCTACGATTTCAGGAGTTGACAGAATTTGTCAGGACATCTATTTTATGCTTGGAAGGAAGACCGGGATTTACTGGAGGCTTTGTTGGGGGTTCATTACTCCAATCTTCCTGATGGTTGTGCTAATATATTCCTTAGTCACAAACACGTTAACTACCTATGGAGGCAAACTGTATCCTGATAGTGCTTATGGTGAGTTACTTTTGACAAATATCCTTACATGAATGAAAAAATGTGGATTTCCTACGAACTAAGAAGCTTTCTATTAGTTCAAATAAATGTTAATATAAGGCCGAAACGGTTTTATTCTGTAGAACGGGAATGACACTACGAAAGAGTTGTTGAGCATTGATCATCAGTATTAATTAGAAAAATGCTACAGAAAGAGGAATTTTGCGACCTACATCGGCTAGGTTAACTGTATGCGGGGGACAAACAAAACAACGTAGTAAGAATTAACCAATTACACTGAGCTGGGTGAGAGCATTTATCGATATCTGCCGTACCAGCGTAATGTCTTTGATCCATTGCTTGGCAACTGCAGTTCGGGCGTCCTGCGTTGGGGCAGCGACGAAGTGCCTTGCGAAGATAAAGGCTCGTGCTTGAGCTTCGGGTAAGCAAGTTGGTTGAGAAAAGACTGCAGTAATGCGACTTGTGGATGACATTTGGGTGGTGGCTCCATATAATGGCCAAGGTACTGGCTTCGGCAGCTGTATCCGCTTGGAATATCGACACAGTCCACTGTATCAGACCGTGGTAGCGAGGCGGACGTGTTGACCGTTAACGGTGCAGCCCCGCTGCTGCAAGTGTTTGCTTCGTGCTTGTGCAGCGGCGAGTTGCGGGTTGCAGTCCGAGCCCTTGAATATGCTGGCTTACCTGGTGGACAGGGGGCTTGTGACGTGTTTAATTTCATCCCAGAACAACATCGGAACTACGGTGAGCATCTGCTTTACACCAATCTGCAGCCGGGTAGTAAAATTTTAGAAACCCTTGTGTTCTACCGTAAAAAGTTCTACCGTCCGGGTTATCGAACCACATTTCCCTGTAATGTTGTGCGGTGACGACCGGCTGCAGCGCATGGGTCGAGCTCTGTTCCTTTAATAAGGAAGCGTGTTAAGTTTTGCTCTTGTTAAGTTTAGCTCTGTCCTTTTAATAAGCAATGAGTTATTTACCGTTGAATTTTAGTAAAGTTCTGTCTCACGTTTCACAGGGGGTTGCCTTGTCATTATACACGCTATAGACTAACGAGCAACCGCTGCATGTACGTAATTAATTTTATTTTGGTGTTTACATTGTGTATTCATTTTCGCGAAGCTGATGGTACTGACAGAACTACAGCTCACCTTTACTATTACTTGGCTTTCGAATTGTTCTTTGCCACTTCGGCGTTAACTAGTATTAATATTTGATTCCTATGGCCTCTTATGCTGGTGTCCGTTTGGTAATAGCTCTTAATGCGCTCTTATTATTATTATTCTGTTTTTTATTTACTGCCAGAAGGCTAAATATTTAATGTGCTTTGTGTATTTTAAAATTCTGGTTTAATTCTTTGTGCTTGTCGAAGTAATATTTAAAAGCTTTATGACTTTTGGTGGATTTCAAGCAGCCCCTTACTGTTTATGCGCCTTGACATTGTAAGGAATTAACAGTTATAAAAGCTCTGTGGAGAAGCCTTGCTTCCCAAAGGTTTCTGTTCAAGAGCTGCCTTCTTAGTTGTGATAACTCTTGAAACATAGTTGGCTACCTGATGCTACCTGATGCGGATAGTTAAGTTCTGAGGCATCAAGGGATCACCAGTTTAGTGCTGGAGGGAAGCGTGGAGGTTAAAGTTCGTACAGGGAGACCAAGAGATGAATAAACTAAGTAGATTCACAAGGATATAAGTTGCAGTAGATACTCGGAGATGAGCAGGCTTGCACAGGATAGATTTGCATGAAGAGCTGCATTTTTATTTGACTATTTATTATTTACACGTCTAGTTTCGTAGGACCAAATTGAGGAGAAAATCTTCAATGTCATGGAACGTATCAGTACACGAAATTGCAACACAAAAGTAGTAACAGATAAAAAATAAAATGTTTATGAATCCAAAAAAAGTCAAGCAATAAGTTTAAGTAAACGCAATCAACAATATAACATAAGAATCAGCTTGATTTATCAAGGAACTCATCAACAGAATAGAAGGAGTGACCCATCAGTAAACCCTTCAGTTTCGATTAGTAAGCGTGTGGATTACTTCTAAGATTTTTGCATTCTTGTGGTAGCTTATTGAAAATGGATGCAGCAGTATATTCTCACCTTTTTGCACAAGAGTTAAGGAACTGCGATCCAAATGCAGAGTGGATTTCTGCCGAGTATTAACTGAGTGTAATCTGTTAATTCTTAGGATTAAGCTGATGTTGTTAACAAGAAACGAAGGTAAGAATATATATATTGAGAGGACAATGTCAAAATACTCAGAATAGTGAACAGGGGTCGACAAGAGGTTCGCGAACTTACACCACTAATTGCTCGAACTGTCCGTTTCTGAGCCAAAAATATCCTCTTAGAACGGAAAAGTTACCCCCAAAACATAATACCATACGACATAAGCGAATGAAAATAAGCAAAGAAGACTAATTTTCATGTCGAACGATCACTCACTTTAGATACCGTTCGAACAGTAAAAATGACAGCATTAAGTCTTTCAACAAGATCCTGAACGTGCGCTTTCCATGCCAGTTTACCATCTATCTGAACACCTAGAAATCTGAACTGTTCAGTTTCATTAATCATATGCCCATTATGTGAAATTAAAACGCGGGGTTTTGTTGAATTGTGTATCAGAAACTGTAAAAATGGAGTCTTCCTGTAATTCATCATATCCATAAGAGTCCTTAGTGTTCAGTGATTTAATTATTGATTCAATCACCTCCTTGTCAGTATCACAGAGGAGTATTTCAGACATCAATCCCGGAAAGGCATTTCACAAGAGAGTTATACGATTCCCTTTGGAAACTAAAGTATTATTTAATTTACCAGCAGTGCTCAGAAAATGATTGTTAAATACTTTACATATACCTGACTTACCAGTAACAGAAACATTTTTACTATGAACTGACGTAATATCATCGACCTTGTGCTGCTGACCAGACACTTCCTTCATAACTGACCATATGGTTTTAATTTTATCCTGTGAATTAACTGTTCTATTTGCATACCACATACTCTTTGCCTTCCAAATAACATTTTAAGCACCTTGCAATACTGTTTGTAATGGGCTACTGTAGCTTGATTGTAACTACTTCTAACATTGTGATATAATTCCCGCATTGTGCTACATGATATACGTATCCGACTAGTCAGCCACCCAGGCTGTCTTTTACTGCTAGTCCCCCGTTTAGAACGTTCTAATGGAAAGCAACTCTCAAAGAACATCAGAAGTGTGTTAAGGAAACCATTATATTTGTCATCATTGTTACCGGCAGTATAAACATCCTGCCACTCTTGTTCCCTAAGGGTTTTAAAAAACTCTCTATTGCCGTTGGATTAGCTTTCCTACATAGTCTGTAATTATATGTGACATTTATTTGAGTACAAAAGCCTTTTAGTGTTAAAATTCGTGCTTCATGGTCTGAAAGCCCATTCACCCTTTTACTAACAGAATGCCCATCTAGTAATGAAGAATGAATAAAAATATTGTCTATGGCTATGCTACCTTTGTACTATACCCTAGTTGGAAAAAACAGTGTCTGCATCAGATCATATGAGTTTAGGAGATCTACCAACATCCTTTTTCTTGCACAATCATATACAAAATTGATATTGAGGTCATCACATATAACTAATTTTTGGTACTTCCTATAAAGTGAACCAAGAACCCTCTCTAGCTTGAGCAGAAAGGTCTGAAGTCAGAGTTAGAGGACCTATAAATAACAACAATTAGAAATTTAGTTTCAATAAATTCAACTGCCCCTGCACAACATTCAAATATCTGTCCATGGTACATCTGTGGACTGAAACAAGTCTTGGACTGAAGACCACAACAACAACAACATGTTCTGGACAAGTTAAATACACTAATGAGCCAAAAGATTATGACCATTTGCTTAATAAATTGTTTGTCCGTCTTAGGGACGAAATACATCACTGATTCTGCCTACCGGGGATCCGACATTTTGTTGGTAGGTTTGTGGAGGTATGTGACATTAGACGCCTACGCATAGGTCATGTAAGTCGAATTCGCGTAAATATAGGGCCACTGTTTTGCGTACGCGATGATCGCACCCAATAGCAACCCAGATGGGTTCCATAAGATTTACATCAGGCGAATTTGGTCACTCAGACATGAGCGTGAGTTCACTAAAGCGCTCCCCAATACACAGTGGTGCAGTTCTGGCTCCGAGACACGGACAGTTATACTGCTGGAAGACGACGTCGCCGTCGGGGAAGACATCAGACATCAAGGGATGCACGTGGTTCCCAGCTGTACCACAGCTCCCATGCAAACGCAGAGTAATGACTCTCATAGCGTAATACTGCTCCGTAGCGGGCTGCACGTTCCATGTTGACGTCGATGACGGTCTTTGTGGAGACGACCGGAGACCTACTGTAGCAAAAATGTGATTCACGCGAAGAGCCGACACTTTCCCATTGCTCGACGGTAGAATCCCGGTGGTCCCGTGCACACTCCAATCGTAACTGACGATGTCGTTGGATCAATATATGAACACGTAGAGGTGGACTGCTGCCGAGCTCCATGTTCAACAATGTACGATGAACGGTGTGCTCCGAAACACTAGTGCGCGCCGCACCGACAACGTGCTCTCTCGGCAGAGATGCCACACATCGCCATCTATTTTACTTTACAGAGGAGACAAGCCGCTGGGTTCTGTCAAGAGCCGTGGATGTTGAACGGATTAGCGACTAATGGTAGTTTCTCTGTCCTGCCTCTTTCTGTAGATGCTCGCGACAGTAGCACGTGAACATTCGACCAGCTCCGCCGTTTTCGAGATAGTCGTTCACAGGCTCTGCAGGATAATAATCTAACCATTGTCAGAATCGTTTATCTCAATGAATTTCCCCATTTTCAGCCCATACCTTCGCTAGGGTGATAGCCCGTCCGTGTCTGTGCCGCTTACATACTTTTGTTACCGCGCCACGTGCCCACAACGCCAATAGACGGCATCCAATGTCAAGGTGGGCAGTGTTTATAACGCTTTGGCTCATTAGCGTATATTTTGCTTATAACTTCCTCAAAATAGGACATTTCGAATGGCGAGAAACAAATGGTAACACGAATATTAATAACGTCTCTGTCTCAGTACCAAACGACTCGAGTTAACTGAAAAGTATATCCAGATATTTACAACACGACATCTAAGACACTTTATTGGATACGGGAAGGGCTGTATTGTCACTTGCAAATGAACAAGACAGTAAAGTAAATGACTTTATTCTGTCCAAGTTTGAGGCCCCATTATAAATTTATTGCTGTGTTGACACGGTCTTAGACAGGGAATAGTGCTTTACCCTACTGAATTTTTAATTTCATTGATGCCACCTGGGAAGCCACCTCATGAACTAATGATGAGAGTAGGTGCAAGCACTATTTTATTGAGAAGCTTAAACTCATCCTGAGGTTGCAACGGAACAAGACTCTGAATAACTAACCTCAAAATTTGTTTGATCATCTACACAATGTTCACTGGCTGTGAACTGGAAAAACTGTTTTGATACTATGAATACCGATGACAGATACCCCCGCACTTAACTTTCCAGTTCAAATGGTTCTAGTTCCCCATTGAAATCACCTAATGTGACAGTTAACTAAGGGTGGAGCCAGACATTGTAAGCTGCTGCAATTTACCTAAATGTACAGAGTTTCTCACATGGCCAATTGTACCTGGCCTTGTCATGTCTGACATCAGACCGTAATATGTTAATTTTTTCGCCTAAACCTGAAAATTTTATCAATGCAGCAAACAAAAAAATACTTTAAATACACAAAATGTACCTGCTGAGGCACAGTTAAAGCATGAATAAAAAGCTTTGACGGGTTTGTTTCTCCCGAGGTCTAGAGCTAATGTCTTTGATTAGCAATCAACAAGTGCTCGGTCCAGTGTTGAACTCTGTCATTGCTTAAATTCTGAATAAAAATCATTAACAGTGCCGTCCGAAGACATTAGGAGAAGGGAGTGACCCTCACTGTGGCAACGGCCTTGTTAAAGAGGGTCGAGGAGCGGAGAGAGGTTCAAGTCCCCATTTCGGATCTCCTGTAGGGGGCTGCCAAGCAGGAGGTGACCTTGAGAAAAAGATTGAATAACTGACGAAAGTGTAACGTTCTACGAGCCAGGGCATAGAATAACAGAAGTTAGAATATGGTAGGGAAACTAGAAAACCTGAAAAGGGAAATGTTAAAGCTTAGTCTGTTTATAGTGAGGGCCAGTGAAATGAAATGGAAACAAGACAAGGACCTAAGGTCAGACTAGTACAGGGTAATATGAACAGCACCAGAAAATGATATAACAGTGTTAGTATTCGTTATCAATAGGGAGGTAAGGCAGAGAGTGATTTACCTTGAACAGTTCAGTAAAGGGTTGTTCTCATCAACAAGACAAGGACCTATGGTCAGACTAGTACAGGGTAATATGAACAGCACCAGAAAATGATATAACAGTGTTAGTATTCGTTATCAAAAGGGAGGTAAGGCAGAGAGTGATTTACCTTGAACAGTTCAGTAAAGGGTTGTTCTCATCGAAATCGGCAGCAAACCAACACCGAAAACAATACTCGGACGGGTAATTCAGTACGCAAAGGGAGATGAAAATCTTATTGTGATGGGAGATTGGAATGCGGTTGTAGGGGAAAGAGAAGAAGTAAGGTTTACAGGAGAATATGGACATGGCAGTATGAGAGAAACAGGAGATAGACTAACTGTGTTCTGCAGTAAATATCAGTTAATAATAGCAAATACTCTGTTCAAGGATCGAAAGAGGAGGAGGTGTAGTTAGAAAAGGCCGGGGGATAAGGGAAGATGTCAGTTAGATTACACCATGGCCATGCAGAGATTCAGAAATAAGATATTTTATTGTAAGGCGTGATCAGGAGCAAATACAGATTCAGACAAAATTTAGTAATGATGAAGAGTCGGCTTAAGTTTAACAGACTAGACAGAAAGAATGGATGCGCAAAGAACTGGGATACGGAAGTACTAAGGTATGAAGAGATACGCTTGAAGTTCTCTGCGGCTGTAGATGCGGTGATAATTAATAGTTCAGTAGCCAGTACAGTTGAAGACGAATGGACATATCTAAAAACAGTAATCACAGAATTCCGAAAGAAAACCCTAGGTATAAAGAAGGTAACTGCGAAGAAACCATGGGTAGGAAAATAAATACTTCAGTTGATCGATGAAAGAAGGAAGTGCAAAATGTTCAGGGAAATTCAGGAATACAGAAATACCAATCACTTAGGAATGAAATAAATAGAAAGTGGAGGGAAGATAAGGCGAAATGTCTGTATGGAAAGTGTGAAGTAATCGGAAGAAATGATTGTCGAAGAACTGACTCAGAATGCAGAAAATTCAAGACAACCTTCGACGGAATTAAAAGCAAGGGCGTTAATATTAAGAGTACAATGGGAATTCCACTGTTAAATGCAGAGGAGAGAGTGGATAGGTGGAAAGAGCACAGTGAAAATCTCTATGACAGGGAGGACTTGCCTGATGAAGTGATAGAAGCGGAAGCAGGGGTCGACAAGGAAGAGATAGGGGATCCGGTAGTAGAATTTAAAAGAAGTTTGGCCGACTTAAGACCAAATAAGACAGAATCAATAGATAACATTCCATCGGAATTTCTAAAATAATTACGGGATGCGGCAACCAAGTGACTACTCACGTTGGTGCATAGAATGTATGAGATTGGCGATGTACCATCAGACTTACGGAAAAACATTGTACACACAATTCCGAAAACAACAACAGCTGACAAGTGCTTGAATTATCGCACAATCAGGTTGACAGCTCATGGATCCAAGTAGCTGACAAGAAGAAGAAGAAGAAGAAGAAAATTAAGTATCTGTTAGATGACGATCAGTTTGACTTTAGGAAAGCTAAAGGCACCTGAGGGGCAGTTGCAATGTTGCGGTTATAATGGAAGAAACAACGAAGTAAAATCAAAATACGTTCATAGGAGTTTTCAATCTGGAAAAAGCGTTCGACAGTGTAAAACAGTGCAAGATTTTCGAAATTCTGAGAAAAATAGGAGTAAACTATAGGGAAAGGCGATTAACTTAGAACATCGCACTCTGGCAGGAGAAGTGACGCAAGTCGAATAACGGAAGTTTTTGTTATACTAGGAGTGATAAAAAAGTAACTGGAATTTTTGTTTTTCTTAAATAATCTTGATTTATTTATCAACATATGCCTCGTCCTCTTCAAAGTAATCCCCCACAGATATAATACACCTGTGCCAGCGGTTTTTCCAGTCTTGGAAGCACTTATGGAACTCACGTTTTCTTACAGTGTTCAGCTTCTTCAGCGATTCTGTATTGATTTAGTCAGTTGTGGCCACAACTGATGAAATCATTACAGAATCGCTGAAGAAGCTAAACACAGTAAGGAAACGTGAGTTCCAGAAGAACTTCAAAAACTTCCTTTGATGGTTCTCTTCACCTTAGAGAATAGAAAGAAGTCGCATGTCCGTCAAATACGGTTGCTAAGACAACATAACGGTTTTGGTTTTTTCCAAAAGATAATGAACGAGAATTGAGGTGTGAGCGGGAGCATTATCATGATGCAGACAGCACATAGCTTCGAGGTAATATTCCGTACTGACTGCACTGCAATAAGGCTGGAACTTATGATGCACTATCCCACTGTAATCGAAGAAAACAGTGAAAAGAAACTTCACATGTTACTGAACTTACTGTTTTCGGTCCTGGCTCTTCAGGCAGTTTCCATTGGGAAGATTGGGCCATGGTTTCGGCGTAATACCCGTATACGCATGTTTCGTCACCCGTTACGAGAATCTTTGGAAGTTCTGGATCGTTGCCGATTTCATTCAACAATTCTTGAGCGATTTCTATGCGTTTTTGGCCAAAATTCAACAATTTTGGAACAAACTTTGCTGCAAAATGTTTCATGTTCGAAACATCCGAGGAAATTGCTCGATATGAGCCAAGGGATATGCAGATAGCGTTATCAATCTCTCTGACGGTGATTCGGCCATTTTCCAGAACCATTTTCTATTCTCCTTCCACATTGTCATCAGTAACTGACGTGCTTGTGCGTCCGTCCTCGACTTCAACATCTTTGCGACCCTCTTTGAAACGTTTATACCATTCTCAGAGTCTTGTCTATATTCGCCAAAAGCCACAGTAAACGTGGTGCTGCAATTCTTTCCATTTTCAAGCAAAATTTAATGCAGATTCTTTGATCCATCTTTTTCGAAAGTAAAAATTCGCCGAGCACTCGAAAACACGAAGCCAAAAGTCTATCATGACACAGGTCGTGACGGTAATTGCTACGTACAGGTTCAAACAGAATACCAGTTCAGGGGAGACCAGCGTCAGAGAAGGTGAAGACACCGACCTGACGCCTGGCCGATCAGTACAGATTATGTTGCGTATCTTACTTGGATGGCCGCTGAGGTACAGAGTCCGGAGAAGGCCAGCATCGGACGGACGAAGGCTCCGAAGGCGATGGATGGTGGACCAACGTGGCGCGGCTGGTGTGAGCTTCGAATGATGGGCTTGAGGGCCGGTGTTAATTCCAGAGCATGATCAGTACCGCGAGATGGTGTACTGCTGCCTGGCTGCTGCGCCTTTACAAGCAGCAGGTTGAAGGGTACCGCGCGGCTCTCGGCGAGACGTATCGGCGGATGCAACGTAGTCACTGCGGTGGCAGCGCCACTGCCGCCTATTCGCAAGCTACTTGGCAGTGAGGCTGCTGATGACGCTTGTTAGATGTCGGTGTGTCAGCAGGAGTGTTTTGGTGTGTCTGCAGTAATGTTTCCAATACAAGCAGTGCACTAGCGCCGCTGGGCGCGTGATTGTATGCAGTGGAGGAGCGCCTGCGATAGTGGAATGGACTACCCGCTGGTCGCAGGCGTTGTGCCGAAAGCCGAAGTGGCCGGCTTATGGCCATGTATATGCCATCAATTCCGCAGATTCTGCACTTCCCCATGCAGAGGCGGAGGATGATTTACCTTATAAGCCACTTCCCTTACATTATCTCATTGTCCAGTGACCGTATTTATGTGCCAACACAACCATAACCGGAAATGTTAGTGAATCAACAACAGCACATGCAGGATGGATTACGTGCTCTGCGGTGCTGATGCTTCCCTAAACACTGAATTTCACTGTCGGCTGTATTGTGGATGCCCATTGAATGTGTTTTACACTATTAGAAAACCATTGGTTTTTATATTTTTGATTAAGGTATCGACTTCCAACAACTTGTAGCTCGTTAATGGTTTCACCATCATTCATCTCCAATCTCTAAACCATGTTGACAGCAACGTGTAATCACCTTGCAAGCCTCTATGTTACTATGGTGCATTATCAGACACCAGAACGTCATAATCTGCACTCTATCATAATCGACAACTTTACACATTCTCTCCAGAGAAAATGACAGAATGATTTTTTAATTAATGACCCCTTTTACATAGATTTCATATTATATTAAGTTCCCTGCAGTTGATTCAAGCATAGTTGTTAATTGAAAAAGATCGGTTGTAATGTACTGATCGAACTGTGTACTTCAGTCTTCTGTAAATTGTCTCATGTAAGCTCATGAATGTAACAACTTAAGTCACTAAAGTCTTAAGTCACTAAAGGTTTTAACAAATTGTATTTATTTTGCAGCGGCTGGTTGGGTTTTGTTTGCCTTTGGTGTTGTCCAGTTTCCCCTGTGGATGGCACTGAGAATTTTCAAGAAAAGAAATATTTCGTTCAGAAAGGTATAATTAATATAATCTTAAATCTAGTAAAATGGTTATTATTTATCAAGATCCTAAATGTTATCAAACATTTTTCAGCATTTACTGAACTCGTTCAGGCCTTCCAAGAAGTGGGGCCCGAGGGACAGAACACACAAAGAAGAATGGGATAAGTTGACGGACAATTGGAAAATGGAGAATGCTAATAGTGCAGATAATGTTCTGAAGAAATTCTCAAGAAAATTGTTTAATTTATATTCTCATTGGTAATTCTGTATATAAATAATCACGAACTCGAAATATGTTTCTATGAAACAGTTTCCTATCCTCAATGAATGTGTAAAAGTGAACATTTAGCAACACCAACATCAGAAGCAGAATAATTAACCATTCTTTAATTTCTGGTGCAATATCTTTGTCGTCATTCATTGGAATTCTGAATGTTACATGGGTCAAAGTGTGAGTTTCTTTCGCCTAATGCGAGTTAATAAATGTAAATTGTATGGAGACTGAAAATCAGATTCTCTTTGAAGTTCATTCAGGAAAATCATTCATTAACGGTCTTTGAAAGATAAAACATTTTAAAGTAATCTTTTGTATCTTGATTAGGTGCTCCTTTGCACTGAAACTTAGACCTTTTTAATTATCCTTGCAAATATTTTTTAATTTCATATCAGGAACATAATGGTGTTCCATACCGTTAATAAGGTAGCCATGGATAATAACCGTTGCCACCAATACAATAAAGTAACGCACGAAAAACGTTTGTTTTTTTTTTTTTTTTTTTTTTTTTTGGGTGGTTAGTTTAGATCTATCCGTATTTGTATGTGGTATTCTTTACAACCTCATTAGACAGTTCAAAAACCTTTCTGCATTTTAATCCAGACACACAACTGCTCGCAGTCGCTGGAAGACAGCATGGAACATTCTGTAGAAGAATGAAAGAAGTGTAGGGCTTAATGTTTGGAATAAGAGGAGGTCATTAGACGGAGCAAGAGCTCAGTTTGCTGAGGAATGAGGAAGGCAATTGGTCGTGCCATTTTAAAAGGAACCATCCCAGCATTTACCTTAACCGATTTAGGGAAATCATGGAAATTCTAAATCAGGATGCCCAGATTTTGAACCCCTGTCTAGCCGAGTGCGAGTCCAGTGTCTTACCACTGGTCTACATCATGAGGTAAAGGATATCGTAGATGGACAGTTAGACTAAATCCTTTACCTCAACTCGTGCGTCACTTTAAGCGACATTATTTGATTAGTAATTCATTTACACGGGTTGGATAAAAATGTGGAAACACCGTGATAAATGTATGCTAGAACATAAATGCAGGTGCTAGCCAAGCCTGAAGGTTGCGCTGTTGTATTAGATCACGAATGGCACCTGCGCAATATCCTCGATACTTTGAAAGTGTTAGTCTTGGTCAGAATAGTGTTCCTTGCATTGCGAGTGCATTATGTCAGATATAAGTGAATTCGAACGTGGGAAACATGTTGGTGCTTGTATGGTGGGTGGTTCTGAAACGAAGCTAGACAATCTGTTTTGTATTGCAAGATGCAAGGCATGGAAGATTTAAGGATGGATTGATTTAAAATTGTTGGATGCTAAAGAGATTGTTCATCAGCGCTCTTTCACAAGACTGCGGTACTGATGAATGAGGAATAATCTTGTTAAACCGAAAAACAAAGGTCATGCAACGATAGCCATATGTAACGATAGCCACACCAACAGAAAATGTCACATACAAGTTTCAGCAGATGTAGTCGTACCGTTGTCACATGTCGTAAGAACTAATAAAGCAGTGGGAGTCAGTCAGTAAGAAGGCTGGTTGATCGCAGAACTACATGGATGGACCAGCCACTAAAAAGGCACATTAAAACCTCCGTCCAATGAACTGTGTGGTAGTACTGACGCCACACAAAATTTCAGAAACTACAGTGCCATTGTTTCGTCATAGCCTAAAACGGATGGTAAATGCCCTGGTAGCTCACAGGCTTCCCTCCTAAGGGCATCCAACAAACAGGATGTTGAAACAAGATGCTCCTTGAGTGTCACGACGCAAACACTACATTTCGGAGCTATTCTTGACGAGAGAGAGAAAATCATGCGTCATTGGGCAATGGCCGACACGAGGGCGAGTGAGGACCACTTCGTCCCGTCATGCAGTTCGCAAGGAACTGCGCCATGGCTAAATAGTTTGTTTTACCGTTCGTTGGTACCCACTCAGCCAATACTCGCTTTTCGCCTACGACAGTCTGTAAGCGGACGTGAAGTTGAGGTGTGATATTTTCCCAGCAGACTGCCTTCGCTGCTCTGTCGGTTTCCTCATTCCCCTCGATTCCCATGCATCTAGTAGACTTGGACCCTGCAGAAGGCTACCTCTTTCTTCTGCCTGTGCGGGAGGTGGATGGTGTGCTGGGCTCTCTGAACATCTGCTGAATATCCTTCAGAGCACTGAGATAGTCAATGTAGACCAGGAAGTTCCCTCCGCCAAGAAGTCTCATGTGCTCCAATGCTTTCTTGCTCAGCATAGTACACTGAGAAGTGGGTAGGTCGGCGACGTTTAATGACAACTTGCGGGAAGATAACAGAACACTCAGCGTTCTTTCCTTACTTCGATTCATCAGTAAAAACAAAGTATGCTTCGGATACTCCGATAAAATGGTGCTAAGACCCCGTATTAAAACTAAAGGCGGAGTTGTGTGCTTGTTGTACTCCGTCATTTCCAAGTTAAGAGTGGACCTCTTAATCATTCAAGGAGGGTATTTGCTCCATCCCTGTTCAACAATTTGTATGTCTGCTAGACTATGTTGCCCCAGATATTCCTTCACACGGTCAGAAAAAGGTTAGCAGGCCAGCTACAGACAAATCTGCGTTGTATGGGTTGTTCAACTCAAACACAGGCAACAGGATGGTCGGAGGTGGACTGCACTTTGTACACAAGTCGCACCATTGGGAGTTCTCCCCTAATGGTAAGAGGCAGCTCACTAGCTTCTGCACAGAGGCTAGGAATGGGTCTGGTTCAGTGATGCCAAAGCCATAAAACGTCGACTATGGAGCCCTGGCAGAAAGTCAGTTTGGTGGATGAGCCTTGTGTCACACTGTTTCCAACTTCTGTCAGAGTTTACATCCCAAGAGTGCAACATGATGGGGGTTCGGGATTAATTGGGGCAGACATAGCTGGTGTTCCACGGGCCCCATGCTTAATCTGCAAATTTGTATAACTGCCAAGGATTATGTGAACATTTTGCCTGGTCAAGTCCATCCCATGGTACAATTTTTGTTCCCCGGTGGTGGTGAAGCTGGGTTACAGGACGTTATGGTCCCTGTTCGCACAGCTTGCTTCGTCCAGGACTGGTTTTGTGAGCACGAGAATGAACTGTCGCATCTCCGTAGTCTGCCATTGTAACTAGGTCTACTTTGAAGAACAGTGTGCGTGATAGCTTTACACCTCCATCAACATTATCTGACCGAGCCTTTATTTTGCAGGAAGAATGATGTAAGATTCCCCTGAAAACAGTACAGGATCTATGTTTATCCATTCAAAGGAACTGGAAGATATTTTGAATGCCAACGGTTTTCCTACACCGCATTAGGCATGATAGTGTGTTGTGATTTTGGTGTTTCCATATATTTATCCAGCCCTGTATTTGGGCGTTGGGTAGCAGTTGGAGAGTCGACCTCTGTATCTGAGTGGTCAATGTGGATGGGTACCACGAGAAGGACTCTGAATGACAACTAAGGAGCTACTTGACGGAATAGTAGCAGCTCCAACGTCTGGGAAGTCTTCAAAACGGCCAGGAGGGCGGTGTGTTGGCCACATGCCCCTCCATACCGCGTCCACATGATGATGTTCGGCAGAGGAAGACACGGCGGCCGGTAGACATCCCTTGCGCCTTCCCGGCCTGGCGAGGAGCTCTTTTATGTAGTTGGAGATGTTTATAGATAATTTTCCGATCAAATTCTAATATCATCTGATGCAGTAGGTAGCAAACTTTCTGAGATCGTTACACCTGAAAGGTATCAGCAAATAGCCAAAAAACCCAATGAAGCTTAGCATCTAACTGAACTACAAATGAATATTCTAGTTTTTAATTCTGAACAGTCCTGTCATTAAAAACGTAAGGGTTAATTAACGTTTAAATAAATAAAACTCAAATGTTTTAGAAGTGTTTTATTAAAGAAAGAATGACTGTGTTAATGAGACGATTGGTGCTGATGATTTTCAACAGTTCTTTATATTCGGTTAGGCGTGATCCTAATCGTTTTTTTCCATTGCCACTGTAGTCAAAAATCATTCCCACACCAGCAAGATTAGGTGCATGCTATTTTTGTTTTTATCAAGAACTACGATATGTTGTCTTCTCAGAATAGTAGTAGTTGCACTGTGATTCATTTCAGTATGTGAAGATATTCCTTTATTCACTCAAATAGGTCACAGAAGCCAGGCATCTATTTTTCGCTTTTCAAAATAAAGAAAACATTTACCGATAGAATTAATTTCTGGTCACAACTGAAGATTTATTCCGTCTTTGAATCTATGGTTTTTGTTGCATCATGTGCTGCTGATCGTATTTCAAAATTTTAGGAGATAATTGATTACTAATCAAATTAATATTAGAGTCTAGCGAAATAGTGGTAATAAAGATCATCTCTTTAAAAATAATTTCGAACCCTTTTTGTTATTATCCTACAAAATTTAATTTTACAGTCCAATGCTATAATGCTAGACTCTCATTTCAGCATCTCATTCTGTTACAATCGTCTCTTCCTTGTTGTTTTGATGTTTATCTGTCTTATGCGAATTTTGCTATATATTCGACTGATTACTGACAGGGACAATTCCCCAGGGTGGGATCGATTTCTAGAAAGCGTCTATGTCTCTTGTCGTATTTATTTCTCTACAATACTACCCGAAATTCAAATTCTTTTTTTCGTCGATGACTCGCAGACGGGGACACACCAGGATGAATTTCTGCTGGGTGTGATACTTTAGACCATAACCTAGACACCATACAAGTGGCTCTGAAAAGTCGGTGCCACCGCTGGCGACCTCTACTTGTAAGTAACTACTGTGCTTCTTGTTCTTGATGTTTGCAGTTCGAAGGCGGGCTTCATCCATTAGTTTTCAGTGATATCCGTGCACAGTGTGTCCAGAGCACTCGTTCATTCACGGGTGTTGCATTACATACGAGTAATTCCCGGTCACTTTGAGAGTACGTAGTTGTCGAAGTTGGTCCTGACACAAAATATGTTTTTATGCAACAGGAGCTGTTATTATTTCAAATTATTAATAAAAGTTGCGCGTATCCTGTGCCCAAGATGAAGAATAGATAGTAAAAACACACACACACACACACACTCTCACACTCACACTTCTGCACAGTTTACCTTTCAGTACTGCAGTAGTATACTGATGCAATTGTTATATCATTTTATTCTGCTATTTATCATTATATACAGATATAAAAAGGTGTATCTTATACACACACACAGAAAAACAAGTCGTGCTTGACCAAGTGAAGTGTGTGCCAAGTGAGGAGAGCAGCACTGTCACATGGATCGCTGCAGTGAGAGAGACAGAACACAGTCACATACCTAAGCGCACTTCCTGACTTCTAGCATACAACACTACACCACAGCGAAAGAAACACTGATAGCACGGTAATTTTGTACTGAAGTATAAATACAACTGCTTGTTTCTGCAAACTCTTTCAAAAGAAACAAAAATTTTGTCCACTCGCGGTGCATACACTGCGCTCAACGCTTACGCGATTTCGTTGCCCTACTGCACCTGTTGTGTCTTCCATGCCCTTGTTTGCACTAAAAGGTGTAACCTATCTTCATGGCCTGTTGGCAGTCGTCAGCCAGGTCCTCCACCCCAGCTTTCCGGTCGTATAGTTCATCCAAGCTATATTTGAAGAAAAGCCTTCCACTTACATAGCTTGTTGTACTGGTCAATTGTCCTTTTCAATAGCAGGAAAAAAAACAGAGAACATCATAAGGAATAGTACTTAAATGAGACATATATACAATTGAATTAAAAGTTTTGTTTACTGAAGAAGTTTATTTCACTGGTCCTCTCAAACTGACAGGAGAAGTTTTCTTGGTTCAAATGACTCTGAGTACTATGGGATTTAACATCTGAGGTCATCAGTCCACTAGAACTTAGAACTACTTAAACCTAACTAACCTAAGGACATCGCACACACACATGCCCGAGGTAGAATTCGAACCTGCGACCGTTGCGGTCGCGCGGTTCCAGACTGAAGGGCCTAGAAACGCTCGGCCACACGGCCGGCACAGTTTTTTCATTAAAAGAAGTACAAGCTTTACACATTGGAAGTAAGGGTAATTGATGTCTTCTACCTTAAAAACTCTCAGACTTACTCTGTTGTGCTGCAGGAAGTTATACTGGACGAATATAAAAAAAAAAAGTTTAATGTTTTTCCCAGCCAGCTTGAAGCCAAAGCAAGACACGCTTGAATGCAGTGTCACAAATGGAATGACAGACAGACAGCAGAGAGGATACTGCAAATATCGTGGTACATAACCGAGGTCAATGCCACACATCAATCGAGAGAGATGTCTGATCGCCAGTTTGGCAGTGTGACCTCAATGTAAATGGAATCATTCTGCAAAATCTGTGAGATGCAAAATAACATGTAAATCTTACACAAGAACGCCTTTCAGCCCGTTGATTTGCAAAAAGCGCCAAGCTAAAGAGCTGAAAGTCACAGTTCAGACACTGACGTAGAGTGACAATCCAGAAAACAAGGTCACATTCGGTCGTCATCGCCATGACATAACTCATTACCTCCAACAGAGCTCCTCTACACACATCAAAAAGGGTTTTGCATCACCTCGGTTCCGAGAGTTCCAGAACCAGTACAGAAAATTGGAATAGAGATCAACATAAACATCATTTCCGCCCTTCCTATTGCTCATGAAAACCACACATTGCATGTTTACCACCATACAGTGAGACCTTAAAAGGTGGTGGTCCAGATTGCTGTTCATACCGGTACCTCTAACACCCAGCAGCAGGTCCTCTTGCATTGATGCATGCCTGTATTAGTCGTAGCATACTATCCACAAGTTCGGCAAGGCACTGTTGGTCCAGATTGTTCCACTCCTCAACGGCGATTCGGCGTAAATCCCACAGAGTGGTTAGTGGGTCACGTCCTTCATAAACAGCCCTTTTTAATCTTTCCCAGGCGTATTGTATACGGTTCATGTGTAACGTGCTGGCCACTCTGGTTGAACGATGTCGTTATCCTGAAGAAGTCATTCACAAGATGGGCACTATGGGGGCGCGAATTATCGTCCATGAAGATTAATTCCTCGCCAATATGGTTGCACTATCGGTCGGAAGATGGCATTCACGTATCGTACAACCGTTACGGCGCCTTCCATGACCACCAGCGGCGGACGTCGGCCCCAAATAATGCCACCCCAAAACAGCAGGGAACCTCCAAATTGCTGCACTCGCTGGACAGTGTGTCTAAGGCGTTCAGCCTGGCGGGGTTGATTCCAAACACATCTCCGGTTGCCTGCTTGAAGGCATATGCGACACTCATCGGTGAAGAGAATGTGATGCCAATCCTGAGCGGTCCATTCGGCATGTTATTGGGCCCATCTGTGCCGCGTTGCATGGTGTCATGGTTGCAAAGATGGACGTTGGGAGTGAAGTTGCGCATCGTGCAGCTTATTGTGCACAGTTTGAGTCGTAACACGACGTCCTGTGGCTATACGAAAAGCATTATTCAACATGGTGGCGTTGCAGTCAAGGTTCCTCCTAGCTATAATCCGTAGGTAGCGATAACCTACTGCAGTAGTAGCCCTTGGGTGGCCTGAGCGAGGCATGTCATCGACAGTTCCTGCCTCTGCGTACCTCCTCCATGTCCGAACAACATCGCTTTGGTTCACTCCGAGACGCCTGGAAACTTCCCTTGTTGAGAGCCCTTCCTGGCACAAAGTAACAATGCGGACGCGATGGAACCGCGGCCGGCCATGTTCTAAAACATAATGAGAAATGGACATTGTAATAGAATAAGAGAAATCAGATCTCGCATGGAAATTTTGTGTTTCCTTTGTTTTTCCACAAAAGGACGAAAGTGTTAGTGTTGTTGGATGTGAGGTCCGCCAGTTATGCAAAACACCGTTTTTATCAGCACCCAAACATGTTTGCCGGCCGGAGTGGCCGAGCGGTTCTAGGCGCTACAGTCTGGAACCGCGCGACCGCTACGGTCGCAGGTTCGAATCCTGCCTCTGGGATGGATGAGTGTGATGTCCTTAGGTTAGTTATGTTTAAGTAGTTCTAAGTTCTAGGGGACTGATGACCTCAGAAGTTAAGTCCCATAGTGCTCAGAGCCATTTGAACCAACCCAAACATGTTTCGGCCCCACTGTGCCATCATGAGTGGGTTTTCGTTTTTATTTATTCTGCAATGTGAACATTTTTGTTAAATGATTATAAAATTATGTGCATTTTTAGTTCAAACAACAGACCGTTTCTTTTTGTAAATACCTTTACATTTGGTGTGCATGAATTTTCTGGATCACTTGTGTGTTAATTATTACAGGTAGCTTGTCATCCGCAACCAAACGATGTTGATGAGAATTTATTTATTTATTTATTTATTTACTTATTTATTTTGCTGGGAGTTAACCAACGTTCTAGAATGTAATTCAGTTTTTAGCGATGTTTTCGCGCCTATATTCGTTTTTACTTACGTTTTCGTGTGGCAAGTATTTCCATTCTCCACGTAATGATGAGGTTCTGTGATGCACACGTAACTACAGCAATAACATCACTTTCACGTGACCCAGAAAATGCATGAACACCAAATGTAAATGTAGTTACAAAAAGAAACGATCTGTCGTTTGAACTAAAAATGCACATAATTTTATAATCATTTAACAAAAATGTTCACATTGCAGAATAAATAAAAACGAAAACCCACTGATGATGGCACAGTGGTGCCGAAACATGTTTGGGTACTGAGAAAAACGGTGTTTTGCATAACTGGCGGACCTCACATCTAACAATTTTAACTGCATACACGGGCAATACAAGGAGCTTCAAATCAAAATGATGGAAATTTTAGTGTTGTGGTGTCATGCCCCCTCGTATACTGTAGCGTATGCTCATTTGACAGCTGGTGTTTACATCATTTGCTCAATCCATGCAATACGCAACTTGATGTACAGCTTGAAATGTTTTATCTGCCCTGTATTAAAGTAAACACATGTGGCATGATCTATGTCTTATCTGTAGTGTTTGTATTAAAGGCCCGCAGCTTCAGTGACAAATCCAAAGCAATTTCCCAGTGTACTACTTTTTCATAGTATATCTATAAATCAGTGTAATGTTACTATAATGGGACTTGTAAAAGGCTCTGGAATATGGTGTAGGCAACAAATTATGGTTGTGTGGTAATAGAAACCGATCTATTCCTTGTTACACATCCTGCTGCTTCCTCGATTTGCGACTGAGTTAGCGGAGTGTACTAGTTGGCTCTTTCTGATAAGCTCTAATTGGGTTCTGAATGGTATACTATTCTTACATTTCAAACCACTTGTTAATAGATTATACACAACTTCGAAGTACAGGACTAAATATCTTAACAGCAGTATTCAGCAGGGAATAAAAAGGTGTTTTTTAACCCTGTGGAAGACTGTTAACACTGAAAAACGGTGGCATTGTGCAGATTCTTGTCTAAGAGTTCCATGGTCTGGCACTAAAATTATGGTTCTTTAATGATGATCAGTTTTTTCCGAAGATGGGCCTGCCAGAGCATGTTGACAGAGTTAAGAGCTACATCTATATTTACATCTACACTCCACGAGCCACTTTATGTATATGGTAGAGGGTATTCTGTATACCACTGTCACTCCTCCCTTTCCTGTTCCAGTCACAAATGGTACGTGGAAAGAACGTCTGTTGATAAGCTTTTGGGTGCTTTCGATGTTCTCCACTAGACGGGATAGTAATTTAGTAGCAGGTGCTTCAAGAGCTGCGGCAACAGCGAGAACGAACGTTGCGAGATTGGATTCATCATCGTCATACAGATCTGGGAACTCGCCTGATATGGACTGGCAATGGGTACAGAAAATAACTACCTCTTGTTCACATAACAGCTAATTTGGACAGCAGGCGTTACTCTGCTGACTTTTTAAGACTGATGGTTGTTCCCTATCTTGAGGATGTCCATATCGTTATCTTTCAACAAGATAACTATAGACCAAATGATGCACTTGTTGTCCTGACCTCTCTCAGTCGAGGGGCTGTTCGTCTCATGCACTAGACAGCAAATTCCCCTGACCTTTGACCTACTGAATACATCTGGTCTTGCCGACAAGCTGCACTTCACCTCTCACCTGCCGCTACCACTTACGAACTCTGGCACAGAATTGAAGGCAGCAAGGAATACATACCTGTATCTGTCATCCAGTATCAGACTAGATGCCAAGCCAGTTAGCGCCGTAGTTTGTGGCAGAGCTGGCAGCGCTGCGTAATAAATTCTCCACAGTGTGTACCGCAGATCACCTGCTAATTTTAATTTAATTTTTGTTATGTGCTATCCCTCATGGTGCAGTATTCCTAATTAAACTATTATGGAGAATGACTCAAGAGTGCTCAGTCATTGCTCTTCTAAACGGTTTATTTTGCTAATTTTAATTGCTTTAACTTGTTCTTAAAGTGGAAATGATACCACTGTGGAAAGAATATCGCCGACACAGTGGATTATGTACAAACGTCGACACAGCAGGTGTAATGCTTCTCAACATGCAGAAAAAGACTATGTCACAAGCCCGCGCCCAGGCTATTGGCCTGGCTGCAGGTGGAGTGGAGCCTCTCTACCCCTTGGCACGAGGAGGTGGAGGGAAGCGGAGCCATCGTTCTGGTCGCCTCCTACCCGTGAGAAATACCCCCGGTACTCACGTGACAGCAGGCTGAGTGGAACTGAGGCCGTCGTGGAGGGACTGGAACCAGGAAAAATCCAATGGACACGCATAAAAATAAATATACATTCCATACACGAAATTAATATGAAAATACAGTACTCTATCAAAAAATAATATCAGGTTAGAAATGAAACAGTTTGCCTGTACGTGCATCAGTGACTACAAAGAATATATGCGATTAGATGCAGTTTTATTTCAAATGACGGAACAGAGCATGATTGCGTCATCCGTGTTCTAAAGGCTGCTGTACTGTACTGTAATATCTGTTCACTCTTGCATCAGCCATGTCTACAAAAGCTTCACCAGTTCTGAGTAACGTCTGTAAAGAGGACAGCAAATAAAATTGCGCCCATGTATCTTGGAAAAAACGGTATCAGTTTAAGATTCTATAGAACTACGTTACAACTTGTAGAAAGACTTTCTGAAGGTCAGTGGTTCGTTTAGCACTTTCTCAGTTGCAAGTCATTGATGTTTTTTGCAATAACACATTTCTAATATGTATTGGAAACCAAAATTATCTTTTCTTAATATGTTATAAACCTGCTTCAGTAATATGCAGGTTTTGAGTGCTGTCGATAATTCCCAATCGCTGGTTTCTTTAACTCTTCAAGGTAACCAGCCAACACTCTTTAGATTCAGTTACATTGATTTCTAAACATTATGTGTGGAGTATGTAATACAGGATAAATAAAAATACAAGACGCAGATCCCAATAAAGAATTAATGTCAGAACTTAGAAGTGAAGTGGATGTGACAATTTGGTACAACACAAGTACCGTCAACAAAGCATGCGACACGATCCACAATACAGCATGTACATATTCCTACTCATACCTCACGGTCGTCAGTTGTTGAATGAAGGGATACTTTCGTGAAAACCAGAGATCTGCGGACACCGGTTGTGGACTATTGGCTCCTGTTATGACTGCACGCGAGATTGGATTCCTCCCAATTTTCATTGGTCAGGGGTCCTGAAGATCATGTAATGGAACACGGAAACTGGTTACATAAATCAATTATATGTAAAAGTGACGGCTGCGGGTATTTTAATTTTCATTTCAAGAGTAATTAAAATTGGTACTCTCGTGAAAATTCGCAGTGCATTTCTGTGTGTATATGGTCTCCCATGGCAGCACTGCACATGCGAGGTTCCGGAGCATGTGGTACACAGCTTATTGTTACCTCATGACGATTACTGCTTATGCTTACAACCACCTAACTACAATTACAAGATTATTTAACAAAAAAAAACTGAGCTAGTGAGACGATAGTAGCTGCAATTGTAACGTTAATCATAAATCATCAAATAGAGCTTCTGACAACTTAGTGTGCTAAAATGCTTTCATAATTTGTAGAGATATGACACACGGGTAATACACTTACCTGATTAAATGTTCCACATGCAGTGTACACCTTTTTCAATTAATTACCTCGAGAATTGTCTGAATGAGCATAAACATGAATGTCAACTACATCGTCAAGTTACAAAACATAGTTGCGCGCAAAAATAATTCAGTTCACTAACGGCCGTTGCTCCACTACAAAAGGCGTGTGCGAAACACCGTGTGAATATGAACAAAAGTGTTTAATCATCGAATTATTTGTTGTAACATATCAATCCAGAGGTTGTCGAAATAGTAAGGAAACGCCAGGTTAACTGTTCACAGACGATAACACGCAGTTACCACAAAAACTATAGCTACATGTCTATCTACAGTACAAAATGTCACATAGGAATAAATGTTCAATGAAGAAAGAGCAAGCATACCGAAAAAGAACAGAGGTATGATCTTTATGCACATTATTCAAGATAAGAAAAGTAGAGCAACATTGACAAGGGATGACGAACGTTAGGAATATGAGCGAGAAGGGGCGTTCGGTAAGAATTAATGCAAGCTATGCTGTCAGATCACACTGGAGGAAGTCAAAGAATTAACGATGAACATCAACCTCCGTGAAAATTCTAGTGTCAACCAAGTATCGAACTCTAATCTTTAGATGTAGAAATCGGTACAAACAAACAAACAACAAACCCCACAATTCTGTTTAGCATGGTTAGAATGTTATAGGTAGCTTTGCCTCTCTTCCCCTTGCACTAACCCACTGAACTTTCTCGATTGATCTCCAGAGAAACTCATGTTGATTAGAAAGGAATGCGTAGATAAGTGGATAGGAACGTACAGAAATGAGTACATTGTGCAGTGTACTCAATAGGAGGCAGGTGTCAGCCGGTGGTCACCGACAGGCTACGCTCGACATCTCATGATGCAGCAGGTACTGATGACGTCACAGCTACAGTGCCGTTAGCAGTCACCGCGACTTCACCTTGTCAGACCGACAAAGGTCCATCCGCGCGTCGCCCGGGATAATCCTGCCGGGATTAAGGGGGATAGGGGCCCAGCTTATCACCGACGTTGAACACACTGCTGCGTGCAGGCTCACAAAGCCGAGTTCAAGGTCTGCGAAATAGCGACGGCATGCGTCCCATCTAAATCATCGCACAATAAACTGTACTTCATTTTGCACTATGCCAAATATACTGTGTGAGAAGTAGGTATTATCCGGCGTAGTCTGCTATTCAAAAGCCGTTTTCCTGACTAAAAATTGATATGCCTCTGATAAATTACAAGAAAACTATGTGAATGTGCGGTCACTACAGAAAAGTATAATGATAACCATTCAGTAAGTAGTATCAGTATGAATATTGAAACTAACAATGTATCAGTTATTATTAATTTACCTGAATATTGACGCTAACAATCTACATCTACATCTACATGGATACTCTGCAAATCACATTTAAGTGCCTGACAGAGGGTTCATCGAACCACCTTCACAGTTCTCTATTATTACAATCTCGTATAGCGCGCGCAAAGGACGAACACCTATATATTTCCGTACGAGCTCTGATTTCCCTTATTTTATCATGGTGATCGTTTCTCCCTGTGTAGGTGGGTGTCAACAAAATATTTTCGCATTCGGAGGAGAATGTTGGTGATTGGAATTTCGTGAAAAGATTCCGCCGTAACGAAAAACGCCTTTTTTTAAAAATTATATCCAACCGAAATCCATGTCAGTGACACTCTCTCCCATATTTCGCGATAATTCAAAACGTGCTGCCCTTCTCTGAACTTTTTCGATGTACTCTGTCAGTCCTATCTGGTAAGGATCCCACACCGCGCAGCAGTATCCTTAAAGAAGACGGATAAGCGTAGTGTAGGCAGTCTCCTTAATAGATCTGTTACTACGTTGCAGCTATAGAGTGTATCAGCTATTATTGAGTTACCTCGTACAGAGGAAATTCATGGCAAGGAACAGCACTGGGTGCGGAGAAAGAGGTTTTCTAAGGAACTACATAAAGTGATTACCACTAAAAATCGGAAAAAATATACCTGTAATTTGCACCAGGAGCAATAAGTGAATAAAGAATCGCCAAAGTAATTGAAAAAGTTTGCTGCAGAAAGATTAATGGTGAATTCCTTGAGTGAGAGAAGATCAGAAAATGTTGTATTTTTAGAGAATCAGCGTAGTTTCATTATAGTTGGTTTAACTGAACCAGGATGATCAGGCATAGGTGTAGATTCCATTCTTTCCAGTCTAAGGTCTTTATGACAGCAAAACGACGTGGTACTCTCTAGTAGAACACTCTGTTTCACGTACCATGGAACCTGATAGCCAGTCTGTCGTGCAATTTTCTTTGGAAGTAGGTTGTGCTTCTAAGCAATGTTACAGCCAGTGCAACCACATGGCTTGTAACCATGACAGGAACAAACGTCAAGATGTTGTCAGTGTTCAGCTTTTGGTATGAGTTTCAATATTCGACTCGTGCAGCGATGGACTAATAGGCCAAAGAGATACAGTTTTTTTGTGCAGATCACAAGTCATGGCTCAGTAGGTTGCATTCTGCCTTAAAGGATCAATAATAGTGTTCCCATTGTAACCAAAGACATTCTAAGTTCCTTTTTACTGCTCTTTCTTTGTGTGGCGTGCACTTTTCATAATGTCCGCGCGGAGGTTCTCAAAGCGCTTGAAAAAGAGTAGAGGATATAGTGCTAGTCACTGAATACTTGTCCAAACGATTCAAGCTAATGACTGAGATAATTAGAAGTGAATAAGTTACGACACTGATGTTCGTTTTTATTCGGCAGAATTTCATGAAAATGGAATTTCAAAGCTTGTTTGCCGCTATTATAAGAGCTGAAGTTTTGTGGAGACTAACTTTAAAACTTTAAAAAATCCCACTTTCAAACGAATAAAACATCATTTCTTTTGTAAGCCGTACATTTTTTTAAAATACCAAAACGTAATCTACTTTCTGATAGCCCTCGTATATGGTACGATTTCTCTAAGCTCCCATATGTTGGTAGTGCTGCGTAACAGTCTGTTTAAAAAAGTGAGTAGCCTATACTACAATTTTTATACGTAAGCAAAATCGTTAGTTCATCCAACTGAGTTGAAACATTGTTCACTTGTTGCTTTCTCCGTGAAAAGAATCATGCCTCCTAAACATGCATCAGTTGGTATATCCACCAGCCAGGCACGAAAAAGAAAGTGATTATGTTCTTCTCAAGGAAGCGAGTATCGCCTGGCAAGCAATGTATCAGATCACATAACGAGTTGCTCAGTGCGAGCATCAGGCTCGGAAGACGGACGCACAACAAGAAATTTATCTGATAGTTTACAAGCGCTGCTCAGTTGCATGCTTTGGAATCAAAAGAGCAAAACACAGCAAGAAATTTAGCTGACCATTTACGAGGCGCTGTGTAGCGAGCGTTGGAAACAGCACGTCAACAAACGGCCAGAGTATACGCAGAACATTTCTGTGCCACTGGATCCCGACGGATAGTGCATGTCGAAACTCTTGTTGCACTGAAATACAGCGTAAATTACTGCTACAGTTTGTTTAACAAAAGTGAGTAGCCTATACAAAAATTTTCATAACGAAGCAAAATCATTATTAGTTCATCCATCTGAGTTGAAACATTGTTCACTTGTTGCAAGTGTAGACATCGGTCACGTAGAAAAAGTATGTGAGCATTATTGTACACAAAAATGTACAATGTGCTGCGCAAAAGGCAAAGTTGAACTTCCGACTTTTCGCACACCATCTGAACCTCTGTTGTCATTTCGCTCAGGCGACTCTGCCAATTCCAGGCACTTTCTGCCACATATTCGCAGATACAGTTCGGCATTTGGTACGACATCGTTTGGAGCCCACTGAGTATTTCAAGTCCAATGTATGACAAATTTTAAAATTCAAGGGGAAATACATCATCGCATAGGATCACTTCTTCCATTTCCCGGCGCTGAACATAAATTTCTACAAATCTGCTTCATTGACGACTACGATATGCCAGTTGATCAGCGATCCTATGTGATTCCATGCACCAAACATCATATTATCTACTTTGCAAACTTTTTCCCAGCAATATACCACGTTCTAATAAAATTGTTCGAAACAACAATTGAGCGTAGGCCAGCAGATAATCATACAATCCATATAAGAGCTGACAAAACATCAATTACACTGCATGCTAGGCACTTGCAAACGCACTTACCACCAGTGAAGTAAAGACTGTTATAAATGGAGAAGATTGCGATACAAGTGACGTAATTCTACAGCGACGTAATAACACAATCGTATGTGTCGCTGGAACATCGATATTATGACGCGTTGCTGTATTCCACAATTTTTTGGGATGGGGAGGGCAGGTATCACTTCCATATCATTCAGACTAACAGAGGTATGTGCTATGATTATTACTCGCCCACGTTTCATAATATGAAACAAGAAACTATCCTTTCTTAATTTTTTACATCTGATTTCCATTTTCCTAGTCGCTTGTGTTCTCTTATTCTTTTTACAGGTGACGAACTAAATAAAAAAGTATCGGCAACGAATTACTACAGTCCAATTAAATTTACTTGACAGTTGAGGTCTGTCACTAGCCGCTACAGTATTGCCCAGATGGGTTGCCGACAATCTCTTGGTTATAGGCGACACACAAACGCGGCGGCTCACTCCAGAAATTCTTTTAATGTGTAACACAGAGCAATGATGGAAGCGCCGCCGCGAGGTGTAACGGCAATGCGAGATGCTCTGTCGACAGATGGTTTTAAGTGACCAATGACTGAAATACGACAGACGACACGTTTTCTTGCTCTGAATTTACTCATGTCCTAACCTAACCATAACCTCGTGATGTGCAGTGCATCCGAGAAAACGGCGATCAACAGAATGTGGCAGAACTAAAATCACGATTACTTTGTTCACGGCGATGAAAACTAGTCCCTGAGAGTTAAGTCAAGACAAAAAAATAAAAATTCAGTTTTATCGCTGAACGCAAACTGTAATTTGTAGCTATCATTGGTCACCTGAAAGAATCCTCACGCTGGCTACCCGAGCTGCCGCTTCAGCAGTCGTTGAGCAGTCCTGGCTGGCACTTGGTTGCAGATTACAGGCCACACAGGCTCATTCCAAACACAAAAATAATAACGGGACAAAATTAAGAGAAAGTAAAAAAGTCAGTACGATGATCAAAATGAGGCGGCGAAGTATTAGACATAATAAATTACATGCAAAACAATTAACTGAACAAAAATGATAATGAAAGTCTTTTGAATACATACCTATAAATTTGGGTGCCTTTGGCGAGATTCGAACCTATGGCCTTCTTTACAGCAGCTTTATATACGAGTACTAAGCACTGCGCTCCTCCGGTACACTGCGGTAATCGTTGACCCAGTCGAAACTATGAACTGCAGCCTACAAAAATTCAGCTTCACGCAGTGTTGTGCGAAACTTGTCTGTTGTAAGCCGATCTCTGTGATTGAAATAACGGTATATGTGACGCTGAATCGCGTTTTGTGCTGAAGGATCCAGTAGTGTTTGGTTAGTGCCACTCACGCAACGTGTATTTCGTTAATATCGTTGTGTGTGTGTGTGTTGTTTTTAGTGAAGTAAAAGGGCCAAACCCAGTATTCGGGATCCGAACACGTCAAGAAGAAAGCCGGATAAGGAACTGGAACAGAACTGACCAATTGTTGGGGCAGTGTGGCAACGTCGAACGATTCGAGATTGACGTTGAGCGCTCTGATTGGAGGAGACCAGCTCCATCGTCTGAAGTGTCACCTATCAAGTAATTTGAGTCGAACTATATTCATACCGCATAATGATACATCAAAACGAATAAATCATTCTGCAGTGCTGTCAGCTGTTTCATCTATACGTGGTAGATACGTGTGCGAAAACTAAATCTCAACGTCTCCTCTTCATTCGATTAAATAAAAAAATCACTGTGTTCAGAGTGGTAAATTCATTTACAAGATGCGACTGCAAAAGATGGAAACATCAGAGGCACTGGAAAAGTGGTGAAACTTGCATCGAAGTTCACTGTCAGTCCGCGTCGTTTGCACGAATATGCGGAGGACGCCATCATATTTACGAGACAAAAGAATGTCTATTGCCTGGTCAAGCTTCATCTGATCGACATGATTTGACTGCACGCGTTCTCAAACAAAATATCACTATTTTGATGGAGTTAATTGTTAATTGTGAAGAATCACGTTTATGGTGAAAGTGCTGGATATATTCCGTGGAGTGGCAAAAGACACGTTTTCCTAATGCACACATTCTCATATGGCTCAAAATGAAAATAAATACTGCTCAAATTGATTATACAATTTCTGTAGCAATACCGTATCGTGGACACGATCTATTGATGTTCAATATTCTCACCAAAGATTGGTGCATGGACTATGTCGTGCTATGAATCCACAATCAGCTGCGTGCAGATAACAGATGAACGAAAAAATATCCAAGAGAACACATGTATTGTACCATAGTCAACATTAATGATCGAAGCAGACGAAATGAATTAAAATTTTTGCTGCAGCCGGGACTCCTTGCTTGCTAGGCAGAAATGCTAACCATTACACTACCACAGCACAACGTCAACATTGCTGCATGTCTCAGTGAAACAGTTAATTATAGTCCACATTGTTATAAAAAATATTTAAAGGCATATAGAAGCGAAATATTGAAATTGAGTTAAATCAATAAAGTACGTATGCAAGTGCATGAACAACGGCAGCGATATGGAACAGTCAAGATAAAGCCGACGCGAAAACAGATGAAATTATACAATTCAAGTTGGTCGATAAATCAGCAGCAACTAGGCAGTGTGGCACATTTTGAGTTTACTAATTCAAAGTCGGCACCCCCACGTTGTTCATCTTAGTCTTTGGCTTGAAAACGCACAAAGAATATATTTCACGGCAGAGAATGCACAAGATGCTGCAGGACCAGAGCACACAACTCCGGCAGCACTTTTGCACTGTGCCAAGAAGATAGATCTGCCAAAAGAATGTACGCAGAGGTACCGAAGTACTACACATGGTACACTACGTCGAAAAAATTTCGACAATGTTAACAAGGAACGTAAGTTGAAGGCTATCGAAATATATATATATATATATATATATATATATATATATATATATATATATATATATATATAACGCACTGGACCGTATTTCCACAGTACAAGCTATATATATATATATATATATATATATATATAACGCACTGGACCGTATTTCCACAGTACAAGCTACTATTTGAGAGTGCTACTGATTGATGTGAAACGCCCATCTGTATTTGGAAATGTGAGAACGATCGAAGACATGCAATGTCAGACATACAGTGAAGCTTTAGAAGAACTTAATTTTTTCGAAAGTGATGAACACTGAGAAACTACGAGGGGCATTTAGTAAGTAATCCAACACTTTTTTTCTCGGCCAATTTCGGTTGAAAAAATTCGGAATTTGTTGTGGGACATCGTGGAATAATGCATCCTCAGTCCATATAGTTTCATGACGTTGTGATAGGTGGAGGCGCTATATGTAGCCTTATAAATAGCGTCTGTAAGGGAGATGCATTGCAGGCAGAGAGCTCTTATTGAGTTTCTTTTGAGGAAAAACCAGAGCATCGCAGCTATTCATAGGCACATGCAGAATGTCTACGGAGACTTGGCAGTGATCAAAAGCACGGTGAGTCGTTGGGCGAGCCGTTTGTCAGCGTCGCAACAAGGTCGCGTAAACCCGTCCGGTCTGCCGCGCGCCGGTCGGCCGCTGTGCCCAGCGCAGTGTTGGAACGTGCGGATATCTCATTCGAGGCGATCGACGGATCATGATCAAACACCTCGCTGCTCAACTGGACGTCTCTATTGGTAGCGCTGACACACTAATCCACCAATTGGGGTACTCAAAGGTGTATGCCCGCTGGGATCCACCCTACAGGACGGATCTCGTACGTTGTGACTTCTATCTGTTTGGCTCAATAACGGATGCAGTTGGCGGGAAGCAGTGCATGGTTGATATGGAGGTTATTGGTGCAGCAAGACGTTGGCTTCGACGTCGACCAGTAGAGTGCAGGCATACAGGACCATACAGGCACAAAGGCCCTCCCAGTAAGGTGGCGTAAGATGTCGCGCTAAAAGGGGATTATATTGAAAAATAAGCAATGGTGAATAATATGGTGTTTTGTCGTCCTGAACGAAATCAACCTGCTTTCAAAAAATTGTGTTGAATTGCCTATGGAACGCCCGTGATGGACACCTCTGTCAGTTGCCATCCACCTCAAATGCGAACATTATTCGCTATCATTTTCATCGTATGTTCGCCATCCAAACCAAACGATGTGTGGGAAAAATTCAAAGAGGATATGAGCGAAGGTATTTTGCACCGTACTATTTTTGGATAGCATTTTCAACGAAGCTCTCATACAAATACAATGGGTAATCGTCCATAAGGAAGCACTCACACAAATTAGAGAGGCTGCACAGCGACGTTCTGCATATGCCCACTATGATCGACATTTATTGACAGAACAGTGCTGATGTGTGCGTTCGTCGTAATGCTCGAACAACTATTACTTATAGAACAAAAGTGCTTGACATGGCGCAAAAGGAGAGGAAACGTCTTTATTTTTATATCTAGGACTTTTTACATTCGAAGAAGCAATCAGCGTGTCACATTGGATTCAGTAGTCTCATTAACTCACTACCCACAAATATCGCAGTCACATAACCAGTATTCATGGAGGAAACTGGGTTAAGAGTTTAACATCTCTTAGATATTGTGATCTGCAAGAGATAGAGCACTAACTCTCATTGTACGACGATACAAGAAGTAAATCGGCTATGATCTTGCTGAAAGAATCATCCAGGAATTAATCTGAAGCAAATCACGGAAATTCTGTACCTGGACACGGATCTGAACATCACTTATGTAGACTGCATTTTTACACTATCTGATGAAAAGCATTCTCTGGCCACTAGGTTTCACGAGAGGTGTACCCTCCAGTATAAAAAGAGGCTGGGAATACTGTGTTATCAGTAAAGAAGCAGTAAATCAGAAAGGGTAGTTGTAGGAGATCTCAATGACTTCGAACATGGACTAGTTATTGGATATTATGTGAGTAACAACTCCACCAGGAATATGTTACTTCCTTTAAAGCTGCCCAAGTCCATTGTTAGTGCTGTGAAGCAGAAAGCCGAAAGAATAGTTACAGCTAAACTAAGATCGGGTAGATCTCATGTAGTGACGGACAGGAACCGTCGTGCATTTTGGAGGACGGCTGTTAAAAACTCGCATGAAATCAGCGGAAGAAATCCCTCTGGAATTCCCAGTAGCTATCAGTAGTCGAGACACGACAAAGTGTGTGTAGGGCGTTAAGTAGAATAGGGTACAGTGGTCAAGAAGCTCCTCATACGCCACACATTTCTGTAGTCAGCGCTAAGCGACGATTGAAGTGATTTAAAGAGAGACGCCACCGGACAGCGGGTGACTGGAATGGTTTGGAGGAATAAATCGCGCTACACTCTGTTCAAACCGATGTAAGGGTTTTGTTTCGCAAATTTCTGGAAAACGTTATTTGCCATCACGTCTAGTGTCAACAGTAAAGCACAGAGGAGATGGTGCTACAGTATGGAGGGGTGTTTCCCGTGGTTAGGGTGTGGTCACCTTATTGCGCTTAAGAAAACGCAAAATGCGAAAAGATATTAACACATTTCACAGTATTCTGTACTGCGTGCAGGAGAGGAACAATTCGGAGCCGATGATTGCTTGCACCTGCATGACGGTGCACCCTGCATCTGTGAGGCAGTGGTTTTTGAACAACAGCATTTCTGAAATGCGCTGGCCTGCCAAGAGTGCCGACCTGAACCCAGTGGTACACTCTTGCGGTGAGTTACAAGGTCGACTTCAGTCCACTTCCCAGAGTCCATCATCACCAGCTTCTTTAGTTTCGACTCTTGGGCAAGAGCGGTCTGCCCTTTCCTACACAGACAGTAACACAGCTCACTGAAGTTGTCCCAGCAGAGTTCAAGTCGTTATGTAGCCGAAGGGTGGACGCACCCCACATTAATGGGTGTTCAAATTTGTGTGAATTTCTATGGGACCAAACTGCTGAGGTCATCGGTCCCTAGACTTACACACTACTTAAACTAACGTAAGCTAACTTATGCTAAGAACAATACACACACACACACACACACACACACACACACACACACACACACATGCTCGAGGGAGAAATGGAACCTCCGGCGGGAGAGGCCGTGCAATCCGTGATATCGCGCCTCAAACCGAGCGGCCAATCTGCGCGGCTTAATACACTACTGGCCATTAAAATTGCTACACCACGAAGATGACGTGCTACAGACGCGAAATTTAACCGACAGGAAGAAGATGCTGTGATATGCAAATGATTAGCTTTTCGTAGCATTCACACAAGGTTGGCGCCGGTGGCGATACCTACAACGTGCTGACATGAGGAAAGTTTCCAACCGAATTATCATACACAAACGGTACTTGACCGGCGTTGCCTGGTGAAACGTTGTTGTGATGCCTCGTGTAAGGAGAAGAAATACGTACCATCACGTTTCAGACTTTGATAAAGGTCGGATTGTAGTCTATTGCGATTGAGGTTTATCGCATCGCGACCATGCTGCTCGCGTTGGTCGAGATCCGGTGACTGTTAGCAGAATATGGAATCGGTAGGTTCAGGAGGGTAATACGGAACGCCGTGCTGGATCCCAACGGCCTCGTATCACTAGCAGTCGAGATGATAGGCATCTTATCCGCATGGCTGTAACGGTTCGTGCAGCCACGTCTCGATCCTTGAGTCAACAGATGGGGACGTTTGCAAGACAACAACCATCTGCAAGAACAGTTCGACGACGTTTGCAGCGGCATGGACTATCAGCTCGGAAACCATGGCTGCGGCTACCCTTGACGTGCATCACAGACAGTAGCGCCTGCGATGGTGTACTCAACGACGAACGTGGGTGCACGAATGGCAATTTTTTCGGATGAATCCAGGTTCTGTTTACAGCACATTGGAAGCGTGTATTCGTCATCGCCATACTGGTGTATCACCCGTCTCTGTCACCTCTTGTTCGCATTGACGGCACTTTGAACAGTGGACGTTACATTTCAGATGTGTTACGACCCGTGGCTTCACCCTTCATTCGATCCCTGCGAAACCCTTCATTTCAGCAGGATAATGCACGACCGCATGTTGCAGGACCTGTACGGGCCTTTCTGGATACAGAAAATGTTCGACTGCTGCCCTGGCCAGCACATTCTCCAGATCTCTCACCAATTGAAAACGTCTGATCAATGGTGGCCGAGCAACTGGCTCGTCACAATACGCCAGTCACTACTTTTGATGAACTGTGGTATCGTGTTGAAACTACATGGGCAACTGTACCTGTACACGCCATCCAAGCTCTGTTTGACTCAATGCCCAGGCGTGTCAAGGCCGTTATTACGGCCAGAGGTGGTTGTTCTGGGTACTGATTTCTCAGGATCTATGCACCCAAATTGCGTGAAAACTTAATCACATGTCAGTTCTAGTATAATATATTTGTCCAATGAATACCCGTTTATCATCTTCATTTCTTCTTGGTGTAGCAATTTTAATGGCCAGTAGTGTAGGTGTTCGGATACTTTTGAGTGTCACAAGCGTAACTCAGCGTCGCTTCGTTTCGCATCGAGGCAACCACTGTCTTGCCATCAGCAGTTCTTGTTCAATGTATTGTCATGTGCTTTTGTATTCACTGTCGTTGTAGCGTGTCGAACAATTCTCCGTGCCCCTCAAGAAAATACGAAAGGAAACGCGTTATACCGTGACGTCTGTTGTGTTGTTGTATTGTAAGGCGCCACGTATACCGTTTTTATATGTATACGTGTATGTCGTCGTTGTCGTCTCTTCTTTCCCTCGTCGTTATCAGAGCATGAGAAACGTTTGTTTGTGTTTAACTACTTGTTGTCGACAACACAAAACTACACGGCCACAGTATCACCTGATTCCGGAATAGCTAGTTTAATATAGTATAAAGATAGTGGGTTTCGATGCAAAGTTATTTAAGTGTGATATTATTCTTCACTTAACCTTTGAGACTTTAATAACCAGGCCCAAAACTCGACTTGTAACGAAAGCACTTACGATCAGTCTGTCACAATATTAATAATACGTAAGGCTCTACACCACTATAAGAGAATATCACTGTTCATGAAATAACAAAATGTACGACTAAACTTCTTTATATTTTTCCTTTTATTTAATCCAATGCTTTAAAATGTTTATTTCGCGCCCGCAAATCATCCACACCTCGATGTAGAGTGTAAACGTGTGCATAGTACACTGTTTCTGCTGATAACCACGTATGAGCTTTTGGGTTGCTAGGCTACTTCGATCAACAGGATTTATATTGGATTTTGAAAATGATCTTTCTATCCAAACTTACGCCCTCCACAATGGCTCATCAATTATTCTACCCTCTCGGGATGATTAGAAATTCGCGTAAATTGTATTTTTGCGAGTTTAAAGCAAACCATCGACGCCGCGAAAGCAGTCTTGATACTGCAACACACTCGTGACGCTTACTAGCGTGTCACGAAATTGACCTGCATACATCTACAACCAATTTCAAGGTCATAAGTCGCCCTACACGATTATGTGCAATTGAACTTCGTCAAATCAATTATTCCCGGAATCGTAATCACTGATCCCGACACTGACCGTCCATAAACGCACAATCAACACTCTTTCTTTTCTAAGAGTAAACGAATGACGTCACGTCATCTAGATAGTTATTAAAATATTATTCCAAATGATCTCAAACATTTATCGTCATTGTATTTTAATGGTAATCAGAAAAAAATTATGATTTACTATCGGAAACTAACACACAACAGATCGCAATTCGCACGTATCTAAATGACAGCTTTGCATAGCGTCGGAACTTGATCACGCAAAACTATATAAAGAAATACCCCAAATCTCAATTTCTCCATACCAACTGACAGATATAATTAAGATATTCAAGACCTCATAGATCCATCCCGACCTGTAATGTTATAGCGTGTCTCATTTGTTCAGCCGAGTGAGTAATTTCCAATAAAATACGTTCGAAAAGAGCAGCTGAACTTCAAATGTCGTAATCAACTATGCACGATCACATGAGAGAAGCTTTCAGAAATGTTGGCCCTAGACCGATATTTGTGAATGGATTCCGTGACTACGAGATGGAGCAGCGAGCCAAAGTTGTCGTGTTGACATTATTTCCAAACATGAGTCTCGTCCAAGAGCGTTGTTTTTTTTATGATTAATGTTAGACACATCGAAGCCCACACGAAATAATGTGGTTTCCTGTTATCAGACAAGTTCCCATTACATTCTCGACTTGAAAGGAACCTGCCGCATGTTATGCTATGGCCCAAGTTGTCATTATGACACCTGCCCGGACCTTACCACGTCAGACTATTCAATGTGAGGAGTAGTGAAGTCTTACACGGCTCAGTGTCGGAACAAGACCGATGAAGAATTGTGCAAAACTGTTAAGGAAGCCTTCCGATGACGATTCGGGCAATTTTCAGACACACTGTGTACCGACGCCTCGTCACCAGTGACTAGGACGTCACTTTAATCAGAGTACTTATCACTGAATTCCTGGAACATAATACCAGTCAAACAGCCCGCTTTCTGTTTCTCTGTAAGTGAAGGCACTTCCCAACTTCACATCACCTTCTGAGACCCAAAGCTATGCATTTTTTATGCTATAGTCGATCTTTTTTTTTAAGACTTTCTCCACATCAATAAACTATTTAAGAGGGATGGAAACTATACTTTTTCTCTCGTTATCAATATATAGCTGTTACAGAAGCTCCGGAACGTAAATCGTATTAGAAACGCTGTCATCGTTTTCAAACTCAAGAAGCCAATATCCGAATATCGTCATGTAAATGTCGCTTTTCTGAAAACATACACCAGTGCAACATCTGAGCTCACAATGAAAGAATTTTCTTTGTCACATTACCTTATTGCAAAGATTTCTGTCCTGCTGCTCGTTTGTAGGTTAGAAGCACTCACACGTACGGTACCTTGCCAACAGGCACCGCCTGTGGCTTCACGTGGTATGCGCAGGTAGTCGATTTGTACTACTTCAAACCTCGCCGTCTCATAACCGCAAATGTTTTCTCAATCCATTAGCAAAGAGTGAAAGAACTCGGCACACTTCGTGAACTGCTACCTCCCATGCTATGAGTGTAGCAGAGACACTCTGCTGGGTTCTCTGTTGCCATATTGGATAGAAATTAACTAACCCTTGGCTACACTTTCAGATACATATTTTATGGCTCCTTAATAAAATAAAAAAGACAGCCAACTTGACGATAATTGCTTCTGCTGAAATCAGACAAATTTAACATAAGAAAGATAAAGGAAACAATTTAAATTTCAAATTTGTTTCCCACAAACTGGCTGATAAGCAAAAGACCGTAGATCTGAATGCAGCCAGAGATCCGAATAACACATTTGACAGAGATCCACCTTTTATGGAGGAAAATGTCACAAGAAATGGGATCTTATACTAACGCTTCAAGCCCGAGTAGGATAGACAAACGAAAAAGTCGTATCCTCACATTTAGACAGACATCCGAAGGTGGGCGAGAAACGATTTAAAAAAAGTTTTCGCTTACAGTTTCCACCTGCTTCACAAAAGTTTACAAAAACGTGTGTTATAATAATTTCAGACTAGTTCTGTTTCAGACTAGTTCTGAAAGTTAATGTTACCATTTTGTTGATATTTCCTTTTTACCTTTCTTTTTTAATAGTGAGGAATGGCCTGGGCCGTCGTCATGGTAACACAACATAATTTAGAATAACTGCACTTCAATATTATTTTCTTTATTTGTCGTCCCCTTTGGTTATCCTGGCGGTTCCAGTACTCAATATAGCCTTGCTGACATCCCTTACAGTTGTGCGGCAGGTACTGCCAGGCCTGTTCTGTACTGAATATCTCTTTGGCCCCAAACCTGTGGAATGGAGGCTGGCAGCAGTCATTTTGCTACTCTTCAGCCAAATAATACTAAAATATATTTATAGGGTGGTCAGGAACAGTTGAAATGTTTTTAAGGGTGCTGCAGTTGGGAAATAGTTCTTAACAAAAAGTTCCATGTGTTGCACTGTTTACAAGTTAATTAGGATTGAAGTTACACTGTCAGGCCGTTACGCGCGCAAATTGAAGCAACCTGCCAGAGATGGTGTTACCAAAAGTATTCTTCGTTTGGTTTCCTAAAACCGAACAAGAGAGTATATACGAAAACTGGACATAGGACGGCGCTAAGGGTCGAAGCCGAGCCTAAGGCTGAGCAGTCTCGTGCGCTATCATCCACACTGTGAGAACGACTGACTATTTATATCTGGTGGGCCGCTTGATTATGCGTGCGCAGTGCCCTGATCGGCTAACTTCAATGCTAATTAACTCGGAAACGGCAATGCGCAACGAATTTTTTCTTAACAATTATTTCTCAGCACAACCTAACTTGCAACACCCTTACAAGCTTACCCTATTATTTCTGTTCAGTCTGTATGTAGCTTTCTTCAGTTAAAAATAATTGAAATCATAGGGCAAGATATAATAAGAATATTTTTCAGAACAAAAGCAGACTCGGTTGAGAAATTATTTAATGTCAATGACACGTTTCACCTTTTTGGGGCATCATCAGTTTGAGTAAAGGTAGCTGGTGGTTATTTTACATTATACGTGGTTTTATGACTGACGGGTCACCTATTCAGCTATTTCTACCATTTTACATTACATATGGTTTTATGACTGAATGGTCACGTATTCAGCTACTCTTCCACAATCTGATGATGCCCCAAAACTGCGAAACACGTCATTGACATCAAATAATTTCGCAACCGAGAATATTTTTGTTCCGAAACACTTTTGAACCGGTTGCAGCCTGCCACGGTGGAAGGGGAAATTTTTGGTAATAACAATAGTTTCTTTTGATCATGGCCATAATACAGACATGGTAGATAAGGCCCTAGTAAAGAATTCGTCGTTAGGAAAGAAGTATGGAGGGATGAGGGTCAATAGGACAATATAGACAAATGGATCGCTTTGTCTGGGAGCCGGGGGAATCACACAGGGTTCAGAAGTGGGTTCCATAATTGAGAAGCTACAACACGAGGGAGTGAGGGTGACTTACGAGACTGGTAGAGGCATTGTAGTATTGACCTAAGGAAATGATGTGGGAACTAGGGCTGTAGCTAGGAACATAGGCCAGGGGAAGGGAGCCTGTACGTTTCCTTGGGATAGGATATGAAAGGTGAGGAGGAGGAGGGAAGGTGCGACATAAAGTGTGGAGGCAGTGCAGGACTGGAGAGGGTTCGGGGGACAACGGAGATAAGTCTTCGAGTTTACGGGATGTGGAGAATTTTCAAAAATATCGAAGAATTTGATGAGAGGGGGTTGGGAAATTTTATCGACTGATAGGGAATACAAGTAGGAGTGGGGATACATATACGTATGCCGAAGTAGAGCGAATGGCGTTTTAGATCTTGAAAGGACTGGTGAAATTTTTGGGAGCCAGAGATCTAGGCTCCGATGGAGAAGATGGCGATCGGTCGGGTATGGCTTCTTGTAGGTGAAGAAGACGGTCTGTTAGTAATTTTACCATACTGTAGGCTTTTTATGAGGTAGGTAGTAAATGGGTGTGCTGTATTAACTTTCAATCGAGCATTAGTCGGAGGAATTTCACTATTGCAATAAGATGAATGGTACGGTTGTGAATAGCAATTTGGAAGTCAAGGAAGCGACAGAAAGTACATCCTGTGACTATTGCCTGTGTTTTGATGCGGTTGACTTTGAGATACTAGTGGCTACAGCAGGAGGTGCTGTGGTGTGCGTACTGTAAGACCTCCAGTACACACACCATCAGATTATTTGACTTGTCGCTCTAACGAAGTAGGCGATTGTCAGCAATATGTCTCGTGATCTTATCGTGGCGTGTTTATCTTCTGCTGTTAGGTCAGACGATAGAAATGCCACTTGCACGCTTAGAGTAGCTGATTGACGGTGACCAACTTTAAACAGTACTTGATTAATTTTCACACACATTTATTAAAATAATAACAAGCATAAAAATTACTTAACTTGGTTCTGGATGCTATTTACAATTGACAATCTGAAGTTCCTTTGGTATTGGTACGTTAATATTATTCTCACATATATCTCTGATAGTTGACAAAAGTGTCTATACATTTATCTTCATGGTTATGTACAGGAATATGGTAATCTTATTAGGCGCAGACTGAAAGTTGACTATAGACTGGTACAGACAAATGTAGTCTGGTACAGATTGGTGCAGACAAATGCAGACTGGTACAGACTGGTGCAGACAAATGAAGACTGACTAATTGGAGGTCTGTACACTCGTTATAATACCTCACGCATTCATGTATCATTGCGCGAGTGTGATCCGCGAGGAGAAAACGTTCTACGTCAGCAGCAATCTCATTGGCTGCGTTACATATTAATACGCGGATCGGCGGAAGCAGAATTTGGTCCGTCTCTATGGCAGCGCCATCTCGTAGTGCGGAGACGGACGAGCGCTGCGCCTGCGCTGTTGTGCTTAGCGGGGCGCGCTCTAGTGGGAAAGTTGTGTACGCGCTGACTACGCGGAACTATGTACACAACAGGTGCAGTCACTGAGGTGGATCTGGAAGAAACTATGAGAAGCTTGCAGTGTGGAGTGGAGGACAAGGAAGGCCATGTCGTCGCCATACTGGAGCACATGGACTTTATTTTTGGGAGGGGGGGGGGGGGAGTAGAGTAGTGAGTGGCTGGAGCATATCTGCTGTATAGAGGACAAAGACTAGAGGGGAAAGCAACGATCCTTGGTACACTCCTACGAATGGATGGAATATGTGGGACTGAGAATGTTGATGATGACAAAACAGGGGCTGTGTGTCAGAAAGAAAGATATAAGACGGACATGCTTCATTGTCTGTGTTATATTTTTATAGTTTTAATAGAGGTTGAAAAATTATATCACGTTAAAAGAATTTCAAGGACGTGGGAGCAAAGATGGCGGAATGGGGTATGTTTAGTTGTGAGGAGAGATGGCGGAAGAAACTGTGGATTGAGTACCTACTGTGAAAGGATTCATGGTACGGCAAAGTTCATTCTTGCTTCCAGATAGGGCAATAGTAATTGGTATGTTTTCTCTGTAAAATAACCAGATTTTTCCATCGTTTTTGTTACTTTGACTAATACTTTTCTCCAGCCTTTCTAACAGAGTAAATTAAAAGTACCGTCTGGATATATCACACATCTTCAAAATATCGTCTAATTCACCTTCTTCCACCAAACTTTTCAACACCAGTACGATCACTTCCAAATGCTTTGATGTGCGCGTTATTCTTAGTGCTGTCCATTTTCTTCGTGCTATCAAAAGGATTGTACGACGGTTTGTTACATGATGTATAGTACGACTATTGGTGTACCATTGATCACACGGATGTATCTACATTTGCAGAAGAATCAGGTATATTTGATAATATCTTTCTTGGACCTACTTCTGATGACATTTTCATAGTTGATAACACTGTGGAACCACCATAACTTGGACCTTTATCTTTGCATTTAAACCTTTGCACTAAACCTGTTTTGCAGCCTTTTGAAATGTGTTCATTTTCACCATAGCAAAAACACTTCTTTGCATCTTTTTGCTTGAATTTTGTCACTGTTACGCACTAACTATTTTATTTTGTGGTCGCATTAGATATTATGAATACTTCGTCATAACAAGACGATATTTTTTGTAGATTCTGTGTCATTAACATGGTGCGACATCTCTCATACATCTTGTGCAGGTTCACAGGTGGCAACTGGAAGTAACAGTTTTGTATCTAGTGACAAAACAAGACGTTTTTTCGCTTTGGAATTTGCTTCCGTCCTAGTAGCTAATTTTGAAAAATAACCTTCAGCTTTTGCCTCTGGGTTGATTAAAATATCACTTACCATATCATACACTGTCTCACGTTCCAAAGTGACCTTCATGACAAAACGCCAGGTTGCCCAGATCTCTTCAGTTTGTAGTTTTTCTTCAGTCGTGATTCTCTTCTACACCACTCGTGTCAATTGCAGTCCTTTTTCTCTTCTGTATCTTTTTCAGTGTGCGATTTGCAGGGGGGGATGGGGGGGATTTCCCCCCCCTTTGCATCAGACCATCCCCTCCTCTGGTTTCAGTTTATGCATCCCAACCTGGGATGTAAAACTTTACATAAAATTTAAATTTGTGGAGCCGAACACTGAAAGTTTTTAATAAGTCTTACTATTAATACTATTAATATGTTTCAGTTTTCTATCATCAGAATAAGTACAGTTTTTCACAAATGTGCCTCTACTTTTAGAATTCCCCTCGTATACCTGTATGTAGATGATTTTGTAAATAAGCTTTACCTATAATGTACTTTTAAAGATATAACAAGGGATGGCTTTTCTGATAGTGCATACGCGTGAATAGTGAGTTTCGGCAGTAACATCTATTTATAAATAGCTGTTTAACCATGCGTAACGCCACGGTCCAACATTGTATGACTTCATAAGCTATCCACAATAATGTGGTACAATGTTACAAGCTGTCTGCTTGAATTCCTCGTCTCTTAGAACACTTCACTTAATTACACGTCTCAGTTATCATCAAATAAATATTTAGCAGAACCACGCACATCTGCTACATATCATAAGTTAAAATACCTAACAAGTATGCTGCTGAAGCTTTAGTCAGCGTCTAGAATCAACAACACGTTATTCCTGGCAACATGAACACAACAAAAGTAACTAAGATCTTCAAAGAAAGGGAAATTACACAGTAACACGTATGTTGTTACATATATAATAAAATATGAAATTTTAATTATACAATCTGTAAAATCAGCATTACAACACGTAAAGAATTTCCGTCTACCGAAGAACGTGCCTCAGGTAGATATGGGACCCGTCCACCATGCAGAACAGAAAGACCAATGACCGGCATCACGTGTCCAACACAGCCATAACTAAAGACATTAGTTGCTTAACAAGACCACATGCAGGCTGGACTATTTGCTCTGGAATACTGATACTTCCTCCAACAATGCACTTCGCTTTTTCCTTGTACAGAGGATGCCTACCGATCGTGTATTACACAACCAGAAAACAAGTGACACATATGTTTGACTAAGATTTGGTTATCCAATGTATTGTAGCTGGTTACCTGTTTCACCTTCATTCATCCCAAAGCTGCAGATCCTGTTGACAACAATTTGAGAATATCTTAAGAGTCCCTATGTTACTATAGTACGAGTAGTTCTATGACAGGCATTACACCATCATAATCTGCATTTTGTCGTAATCGACAGCTTTCCACATTCTCCGCAGAGAAAAGTGACATAATGACTTCTTTATATTCGTGGTCGCTTTTACGTGGATATCATACTATGTTAAGTCCCTGGAGTTGATTCATACATACTTGTTAACTGGAAAGGGGCAGTTGTAATGTACTAACTGCACTGTGTAATTCACTCTCCTGTAAACTGTCTCATGTAAATTTATAAATGTAATTACTTAAGTCAAATATTATTCTAATATGTTTATTTTGCTGTAGATGTTTGGTATTTGCGTTTGATGTTGTCCAGTTTCCCTTGCGGATGGAATTAAGAATTTTCAGGAGAATAAATATTTCATTCAGAAAAGTATAATTAATAATATAGTAAACCTACTGAATTGGTTATGATTTGCCATGAGTCTTAATGTTATCGGACATCGCTCAGCATTCACTGAAATCGTTCAAACCTTCTAAGAAGTGGATCCCAAGGGACAGAACACGAAAAGAACGTGATAAGCTGATGGGCAATTGGAAGATGAAGAGTGTGAACAGTAAAGCTAATGCTCTCAAGCAATTCGTATAAAAATTATTTAATTTGTATTCACATTGACAATTTTATATATAAAAGAATAATCATGAATGCAAAATATTTTTTTAAACTAATTTCCTATCCCAAACGTGTCACTAAATGAATATGTAAATGTAAAGCTTTAATCAACACCGACATCAGAAGCAGAATAATTATTCACTACAATTTTTGGTGCAATATTTCTCTTGTTATGTGTAGACTCTCCGAATATCACGTGGACAGTTACATCCTCTTTGAAGTTCGTTAGATAAAGTCAATAGGTCCGACGTTGATTATCCTAAATTATTTGGTCGCTGAAAGGTAAAATGTTATTCATGGATATTTTTGTGACTTGAATAAGAACTCCTTTGCATTATAACTTCATAATAATCCTTGCAAGTATTTTATAATTTTATATCCGAAATATAATGTAGCTCCATACCGTAAATGAGGTCGCCATGAATATTAACCACTATCGTCCACATAACGGTGTGACACAAGAATAATGTATTTTTTCTTGGTCGATTATTGAAGATCTATCCGCATCTGTTTTTTTTTCTTTTTTTCCCCAGACTTGTTACAACCTTTTTGCATTTTAATATGGGCACTTACACAACTACATGCAGTCACCAAAAGAAGACAGCATGCAATATTTTATAGAAGAATAAAAGAAATATAGGATGTAATATCCTGACGAGACCGACATTAGACACTGAGAGCAAGTTTGCTTTGGGGAAGGAAACTGGCAGAACCATTTTTAAAGGAACCATCCCAGAATTTGCCTTAACCGATTTAGGAAAATCACAGAAAACCTAGATCTGGACGGCCAGGATTTGAATCACCGTTTAACCGAATGTGAGTCCAGTGTCTTAGCATTACACTACCTCACTCATTAAAACATTTCATAGACGAAGGTCTTGTAAACTAAATCCTTTATCCCGATATATGCGACACTTTAAATGATATTATTTGATTAGTAGTTCCTATTTCTAGGCGCTGTGTAGTAGTTGATTTAGATGGAGTTGGACATGATTTTCTTATCGAGATACTATATGAGATATCGACTAATCCAACAGTTTATCAATTTTCCGAGATCATTACCCCTGAACGGTATCAGATATTGGCTAAAAAACGGAACAAAGTTTAGCGTTTACTGAACTTTAATATCATATTTTAGTTTTCAATCTAGGGCAATCTTATTTTTAAAACGGCAAGCATTAATTAAAGTTAAAATAAATGCAACTCGCATGTTTTTAGGAGTTTTATTAAAACAAAAAATAATGTGTCAGTGAGATGATTGATACTGATCTTTTTGAACAATATTTTATACTCGGTTTGGTCACGAGGTGACGCTCAAATTTCGTTCACCTATTCCCTTTCACTGCCATTCCAGTATGAACATAATTTTCACATCTGTAAGTAAGGCTGAATGTCATTTTTGTTTATATCAGGACCTATTTTGACTTATATTGAACCCGCAGAATTCTACATTTTATACTGGAGTTCAAACTTTAGTATCTGAGGACATTCCTCCGTTCCCTCAAACGGCCCTTATAACCCAAGAATTTATGTTTTGATTTTTTAAAATCAAGCAAATGGTTACCAAGGGAATTTATTTCTCATCGCAGACGCTGACTTATTCCGTCTTTGGTGAGCGATATTCGTTGCATCACTTGCTAATGACACTAGTTGAAAATTTTAGGTAATAGTTGATGACTTATGTAGTACAGTTAATCGTCACCTTCTCGTTGTTCTGATGTTTATTAGTCCTGTGCGAATTTAATTATATATTCGACTGCATACTCAGTTAACTGTAGCGCCTCTTGCTACTGATGCGTGCTTTTGCCTTCCGGGAATCGTCAGTTAGTTTTCGTGGGATGCGAACTGGACACAGTGACACAGTGCGTCCAGAGCACTCAAATTATTCGCAGCAAGATAGATAATGGATTAAATAATTCCTGGTCAGTTTATCATGACGCAGCTGTCGAAGTTGGTCGTGACATAGAAAATGTGTTTTATGTAACAGGAGCCGCTAATAAGAGTTGCAGGTATCCTGTGCCCAAGATGAAGAACACACACGCACACACACACACACACACACACACACACACACACACACACTCTGAATCATGTCTGATGTAGTTAACCATTGTCGCATAGTTTGCTCTTTCAATAGAACAACAGTCTAGTGTTGCTGTTATTATGTTATTATATTCTGCTACTTATCGTCATACACAGAAAGAAATAAATGTATATCATACACAGAAAGAAAAGTATGTCTTGCTTGACCAAGTGAAGTGTGATCGTCCCGAAGAAGGCAGCAGTGCACCGTGTTAACGTTGCGGTGAAAGAGGTTTCAGGACGAATAGCGTCTATAGATTTCCGCAAACTATGGAAAGTAGTTGACTGATAAAAGATACGTACACAGTAAGAATAAACGGAACTTTTTCAATATTTTAGCTTCCTGCTTGGTCCTGGTTGGTGCGCCGAGCTGTGACTGACTGGGACAATACAACATATTCGCGTTATACCTCGTTGTACGAAAATTTATTTCGGAAATATAGTTTTGTATCAGTAGGAACTCACTTTAGTTGATCGAGCTAGATACACAAGGAAAAAATTAAGTATAAAAAACTAATTCCTCGTCTCTAAAGTGCCACAAAAAAACTGTATCAAACTGTTAAAGTATGCTAGTCGAAGCAACATACTTGAAATACTTTACCTAGCTGGTATGTGAACTCTGTGAACAAAACAAACGTAATGAATGATAATTCCGAAAAATAAAATCACTATGTATATCTGTTCATTTAGGTAATGTGAAACGTGTAAAAAATTTAATGATAACATCTACGTAAAAAACTCATGTTGAGTATAACACTCATAAATACTTTGTATCACACAAAAATTTCTAATTTCAATGTTGGCAGAAAAAAGGTTGCATTTAGAATAGGGTGACTTTTTCAGTCGTCTGAAGCTTCGTAAGTTTTTTCAGAGGGCACTTATTTATGTTCTGTTGGCTAATAATGAAAGCTAGTAATTTGTAGCAGAGCATATCCAGAATTATGGTCATAACACTGAAACCCCACACCAGAGTGTACCCAATTGAATTGGGCTAGCATGAGAATTTTGAACAAAGATTTCACACAAGTCACATATCTGCTCTCCCTGACGTTCAGCATACGACACTACACCAAAGCGAATCAAGCACTGCTAGGACAGGAATTTTGTCTGAACATCTGACTGCTGCGATTTCCCCGCGCGCTCTCAGAAGGAGCGGCAGTCTCGCCTACTCGAACGCCTCGGCCCCGTCGTCGGCGCTCCGCTGCGCCTGCTGCGCCTGCTGCGCCTCCGCCTCGGCGCGCCGGCTCAGCTCCCGCTGCTGCCGCCACGTGGGATAGCCGGCCGCCGTCGCCTGCTGGTAGTCGGCGGCCAGGTCCTCCACCACTGCCCGCGCGTCGTCCAGCTCGTCCAGGTTCTCTTTGAAGATCTTCTCCTTACGGAACTGGTCCAGAAAAGCCTTCCGCTTCCGTAGCTTGTTGTACTGGTCAATTGTCCTTTCGAACAGCTGCAAAAACGGAGAACATCATGACTAAATTAGAAATACGTGTATAATAATAAAAATTATATACAATAATAAATACGTAGTAAAATGGTAGTCAAATGAGAGATATATAAGAACGAATTGAAGAATTTCTTTATCGGAAAAGTTTGAGCCTCTGTTCCTTTCAATCTGGGAAGAAACCAATTTATTTCAACTAAATACACACATTAGGAAAAGTTTTGCATCACCTCGGTTCCGAGAGTTCCGGAACCTGTACAGGATAATGGAATAGAGATGAACATAAACATCATTTCCACCCTTTTTATTGCTCATGTAAACCACGCATTGCATGTTGTACCACCATACAGCGAGACATTCAGAGGTGGTGGTCCCGATTGTTGTACACACTGGTACCTCTAATACCCAGTAGCAAGTCCTCTTGCATTGATGCATGCCTGTATTCGTCATGGCATACTATCCCCAAGCTCATCAAGGCACAGTTGGTACAGATTGTCCCACTCCCCAACGGCGATTCGGCGTAGATCTTTCAGAGTGGTCGGTAGGTCACGTCGTCGTTAAACAGCCCTTTTCAATCTATCCCAGGCATGTTCGATACGGTTCATGTCTGGAGGACATGCTGGCCACTCTAGTCGAGCAATGTCGTAATCCTGAAGGAAGACATTTACAAGATGTGCACGATGGGGGCACGAATTGTCGTCCATGAAGACGAATGTCTCGCTTACATGCTATCGATATGGTTGCACTATTGTACAGCCGTTACGGCGCCTTCCACGACCACCAGGGGCGTATGTCGGCCCCGCATAATACCAACCCAAAACAGCAGGGAACCTCCACCTTGCTGCACTCGATGGACAGTGTGCCTAATGCGTTCAGCCTGGCGGGATTGCCTCCAAACACGTCTCCGACGACTGTCTGGTTGAAGGCATATGCGACACTCATCGGTGAAAGGAACGTGATGCCAATCCTGAGCGGTCCATTCGGCATGTTGTTGGGCCCATCTGTACCACGCTGCATGGTGCCATGTTTGCAAAGATGGACCTCGTCATGGGCGTGGGAAGTGAAGTTCCTCATCATGCAGCCTATTGCGCAAAGTTTGAGTCATAACACGACGTCCTGTGGCTGCACGAAAAGCATTATTCAACATGGTGGCATTGGTGTCAGGGTTCCTCCGAGCCATAATCAGTAGGTAGCGGTCATCCACTGCTGTAGTAGCCCTTGGGCGGCCTTAGCGAGGCATGTCATCGACAGGTCCTGTCTCTCTGTATCTCCTCCATGTCCGAACAACACCGCTTTGGTTCACTCCGAGACGCCTGGCCACTTCCCTTGTTGAGAGCCCTTCCTGGCACAAACTAACAATGCACACGCGATCAAACCACGGTACTGACTGTCTGGGCATGGTTGAACTACAGAGGACAGAAGCCGTGTAACTCCTTACTGACGGAATGGCTGGAACTGATCGGCTGTCGGACCCCCTCCGTCTAATACGCGCTGCTCATGCATGGTTGTTTAAATCTTTGGCGGTTTTAGTGACGTCTCTGAACAGTAAAAGTGACTGTGCCTATGATACAATACGCACAGTCAACGTCTATCTTCAGGAGTTCTGGGAACCGAGGTGATGCAAAACTTTTTTTAATGTGTGTAATTTACAAACTTCACACAGCAGTAGTACTGTTTCTTTGTAGTGTGTGATTCCACTGCAGGCGTGCGAGTCCTTCTATGCGACGATATTTAGGCAACTTAGGCGTCAGTGACGACAAGGATATCGGGCTTAGTAGGATTTGAGCTAGCCGATCTTTGCTGGGCCTGAGCAAAATACCTAGTCTGCAGGTCTCACGGAACAAAATTCTCTATTTCGGTATCAGTGTCTGTTGAACAGATTGGACAAGCGGTTACTCTCTAAATTGAGCACGAATCCGAACGTTTAACTCGCAGGTGAAAGTTGCTGATCGTGCGTGTAGGTCAGTCTTAGTGGCAGACGCAGCGGCTAGTCACTGGAAACGCATGCTGGCGTAACACGTTTTTAGCAACAGTCATAGGTCTTCTGGTTATCAAAATATTCAATGTCTAAGTGGTACGTCGTAGGGTATGATTCGTCCTCGTGTACGGCGGTTGCAGCGGTAGGTTAACAGAGTCCGTTCGAAACATTATATGCGTGCAGCATTCCTAGTCGTTGGGCACGTAAGTGGTTGGCGAACCGTGTCTGGAGGCTGGAGGGGGTGGGGGGTGGCGGGAGGGAGGTAGTATGAAGACGCAGTGATTCACCGTAGTCCGCAGTTGAGGTATCAAAATCTTGCTTATATGTCGTTCTTAGGCCCGGGAGAACGATCGGAAGGGCGGAAGATCAGTATTTGCCATCGGCATTTGAGCACAGCCTTCTGGGAACGGTGCCATCTCGCGACCATTCCGTTACTACCGGACTGGTAGCTAGTGCTTTTATGATTTGTATATCTGCGGCATCTATCCAGCTGGGAGAACAGTTCCCACTTAAATTGCCTGCCTCGATCGGTAGTTATGTGGAGCCGTCAGCCAAACCTAACTAGCCAAGTTGACGTGAAGGCAGAGGCTACGGTTTCTGCAGTAATGTTGTCCTCAGGTGTTGTCCCCGGCTAGCGCTGTAAGGACATGTAGCTGGCCGTTCGACGGAGAAAGCGGACCCAAATCGGCAAAATGTACATGGGCGAAACGAGAGGTTGCGTCTAGAAAATCACCCACTGGCGCGTACACGTGGCGGGACACGTTGCAACGCATGGAACTGAAGGCATGGCCGCGTCCACACTCGGTAGTCGCTCACCATATCTGGACTAACGAAGCGCTGTGACACGAGCCGGAAGGTGGGGCGGGCTCCAGGGGGACTTAGTGTGGACACTGACGAAGGCTTCTCTTCCGAAAGCGGACGAGAGAAAAGGGCGAGCTCTCCCTCGGGAGACGTTACATTATAGTCCGGCATCTTTCCCGGGAACGTCGACGAGTTGTAGCTCCAATGCGGACGTTGCATCGTCGACGAACCTTTGGTGCTCTTGGTCGTCCTTTTGAGCACGCACCAGTTCCGAAAAGTCAATAGGCCTCACTACATTGGTGACGTCTGAGGGACAGTCAGCTGACTGTGTGGCCCCTCCCGCCGGAGGTTCGAGTCCTACCTCGCACATTGGTGAGTGTGTTGTCCTTAGTATAAGTTTGTTTAATTACCGCGCGCAGCTACTATATTATCGATGTAAACTCTGAATGGTTGAACTGGCCAGGAGAGCAACTGACTCTATTCCTTTTGAATGCGTAGATCAGTGGTTTGTGATCCGTGTGTATCGTGTACGTCCTCGCTTTTGTTTGTGTACGGAAGTATTTAACTGCCTCACTCATGGCCAGGAGTTACAGGTCGTATGCACTCCACTTACACTGAGACGGCGACAGTTTACGGGAAAAATATGCGAGCGGTTGCCACGAATCTTCTGACCTTTGCTGCAGTACCGTGCCGACACTCGTTTCACTCGCTCCACTAACGCCAAAGGTGCATCCAGCTCAGAATGCGTGAGCAGTGTTCCGTTTGTTCTG